>NC_064864.1:20520137-20820137 GCF_024139225.1 Suncus etruscus
CACAAGCTGCCCACAGCCTCTCCAGAGAGACTTTGTCCCAGTGAGAACATACTCTGGGATGCCTTGGACGGTACAGGCCAGACCCCAGCCTCTGGGTGTACAGCCAGAATTTGGGGTGAGGATAGAATGACTCCCCAGAACCCCTTCCCTCCTTCAAAGGCCTGCAGGGAGTGAAGTGGAGTGTAGTCAGAGGGTGGCAGTCAGGAATCGGCAGCATCAGGGACTGGGGGGAGTGGAAGAACAGGAAGCAGGGCCCCTGCTGGAGATCACCTTGATGGCCCTCTGCCTCTGGCTCCTTGGGCACATGAGGGAATATGATGACCAGTGAGTGACTCAGGCAAAATACATCTGAGAGACTGGTGAGAGGGGGTGGATGGGCCTGGCAGGCTGGCACCTCTCCCACTCTGGCCCTGGATCCCCATCCTTCCCCTCCTCACTCCCACCAAACTCCACAAGGCATTGGTGAGGCTGGACAGAGGGGCCACAGAGTTTCTGCACTTTGAGTTATGAGTGGAGGGGGCATCTTGAGTGATAGAGCAGAGGGTAAGGCACTTGCCTGGCATGCAGCAGGCCTGGGTTTGGTCCTTGGCACCCCATTTGGTCCCCTAAGCACTGCTAGCAGTGATCCCTGAGTGCAGAGCCAGGAGTAAGCCCTGAATAGAGTTCAAAAACAAACAAAATGGTCCTGGCTGGGCAGGCTCAGGCCACAGGTCTCTGGTCTTCACTGATTATTAGTGGGTGTCACTACCTTCTCCCTGCCTTCTGTCACCTGGATAGGCACCAGCCCTTCCAGAGCTCATGGGTGCATTTCAAACAGAACAGGGGGTTACTCTGCCGAGATCCTGGGCCATTTGGGACCTCTGAGTCCAGCTGGGTCTTCGAGTGGGCCTTCTGCCTGGTGGCTGGGGCTGGTGGCTGTCCTCTCCTCCAGCTCCTCTAGGTATTGCCTCTGACCTGGCATCTGAGTGGTCAGCTGTTCTCTGACTAACAGTCAGGCAAGGTCTCAGCCTCTGTCAGCCTTTGTACCCCTCTCCCTCAAGCCTCAGCCTCTAATGCTGTGTCCTAGACATGGGCCCCCAGAAGTGTCAGCACCTATTCGATGCTGTGGCCCAGGTTACCACTAGACTCATATCCAGTTTGGGGTGTCCACCACCATATACCTCCTTCTGACCCCTGAAGATATCAATTTAGGGAGACTTATTCCCTCCCCTCCTCTGGACCTCAATTTCTGGTTTTTGGGCCATACCCATTTGACGCTCAGGGGTTACTCCTGGTTATGCGCTCAGAAATCGCCCCTGGCTTGGGGGGACCATATGGGAGGCCGGGGGATCGAATTGCTGTTCGTCCTACGCTAGCGCTTGCAAGGCAGACACCTTACCTCTAGCGCCACCTCCCCGGCCCCAAGGACCTCAATTTCTATTAATGTGGCCAGTGCTGGTATCTCCCAGCATCCAGAGACCAGAGGTGTGAGACACACAGGCAGGTTTTCTGTGATCCACCAAAAGTGCATCTCCATCAGACCCAAAACCAAGCTCTGTGCGCAAGTTTAGGGCCCTCCCCTATTGTTAGACCCCACTTTTCCTATCCAGTGGTTAGTCTGATTTCAGGGGCTCAGAGGTCCCATCTCAGCTCATTGCTGTACCTTGGCGATGATCAGGACAGGTGTGTGCCCCTAAGGCCCTGACCAGACCCTGTGAGCTGGCTCTATGTAGCCTGTTGCCCACAACCCTGTCCCCTCTCTGCCAGCTGGCAGGACTAAGAGTGCTGGTTGCATGCCCCATTGGGCAGAGATGGAGCCTCCCTCCTGCCCTGTCTCCTCATGCAGAGCTGTCCCCATGCAGCCCCACAGACCTGCCAAGGTTGGCTGTGACCTGAGCTACGCCTACTGGCTCCAAGCAGCAATGGTGAGGAATTATGGGGAGGGGGACTCAGTGCCTGAGAAGGTCTAAAGTCCTGGTCTAGGGCCCGGAGAGATAGCACAGCGGCGTTTGCCTTGCAAGCAGCCGATCCAGGACCAAAGGTGGTTGGTTCGAATCCCAGTGTCCCATATGGTCCCCCGTGCCTGCCAGGAGCTATTTCTGAGCAGACAGCCAGGAGTAATCCCTGAGCAACGCCGGGTGTGGCCCAAAAACCAAAAAATAAAAAAAATAAAATAAATAAAGTCCTGGTCTGGGGAGGGAGAAACCTCCTAGACCTAGAGAATCACCAGGAAGGGCCAGGTTGGCTTGGTTCTGGCCCTAAAGTGACAACTTTCACCCAGTCCCCTGAGTCACATCAACCCCTCTTACCCAATTGCCTCTCAAAGAGGTTGGAGTGGGGGCCGAGCCTCCACCCTTGGGAGACCCAAAGCAGGAGCAGTAGGCTCAGAAAGATGTTTCTAATTATGAGAACCCTATTCTCTAGTCTTGGGATAATCCTGCAGCGGGGGTGGCAAGCATCCCACGGCCAGAAACCTATGACCAGGGGCCCGAAAATATAGGAAGAAATATTCCTGGAGAGGCCCCAGAGATAGCACAGTGGTAGGGTGTTTGCCTTGCACACAGCTGATCCAGGACTGACTGTGGTTCAAATCCCGGCATCCCATATGGTCCCCTGAGCCTGCCAGGAGTAATTTCTGAGTGCAAAGCCAGGAGAAACCCCTGAGAATCATTGGGTGTGACCCCCCAAAAAAATTCCTGGAATCTAGGGGCTGTTCTGGGGTAACCTGTGTATGGTGACCTCTGGGCCTGGGGGAGGGTGACAGGAGGTACTAGTGAATGAATCAGCCTCTAAATCTTGGAAGAGGCCAAGGAGCTTTGGTGGGCTCCTGTGGGAGGTCACACGTTTTAGTTCTTTGATGCCTGGTACTCCATCTTCACAGTCACCTCTGACCCCAGCCTCCCCTGTGCTCTAGACCGAGCTCCCTCTTTCTGGGCTTTGGCTGGCTCACCTGCACCTGTGATAGCTTAGCCACCTCCCACCGGCTCTGGATACCAAAGGGAGGACTCTCAGCTGGCTTTCCCTGCAAAGTGTGGGACCCAAAGATGTGGGGGTAGGGTAAGGAGGGCTGGTAATGGAAGAAGCATCGAAAAGACCTAGAAACAAACCTGAAAAAAGATTGGCCCATTCCCTCCCGGGAAAGAACTTTCTTAAGAACAAAGGCAGAAATGAGTGCACTTTATATGCAAGGGACGTTTCAGGTGGCTCAAAAGGAACCTCGCAGTTAAAAGGCGAGCGAAAGAGGAACGCTAATGAATGTAACCAAGAGTGAGGCCATGCACAGCTTCTGCTCCTCAATCCAACACTATGAGCACTGCCAACTACTGGCGTGAGATGAGGCTATTCCGAGAGTGTGACCAGTCACTCCCAGCCTAAACACACCCTAGCCCCTCCAGCAGGCACCTCAGAAGTCTGTTCTCACAGACGCACAGCCAGTGGGCCGGGCTTCGTGTCCAGAGTGTGAGGTGGTGGTGACATGAGCCCAGGAAAGCCCTTTACCTGGGTTAGAGGAGAGGGTTCAGAGGCAGCCACTGCCCTGTGGATTCTAATTCAGCCATAGTCTGAATCCTGATTGCAGAGCCAGGAGTGAGTGATATCTGAGCACTGCTAGCTATGACACAATAACACCAACACCGCCCTCCCCCAATGGAAACAGAACAAACAGAGCTGAGCAGGCTGAGGAAAAGCTTTGCATGCAAGAGTCCTGGGATCACTCCTTAGCACTACAAGGTCCCTCAGAGGACTTCTGGGTTTGGTGTCTGAGCACTGAGTAACTTCTGACTACTACCAAGTGTGGTACAAAAAATAAGATAAAAGATAGAAACAGGGCCGGAGCAGTGGCGCAAGCAGTAGGGCATCTGCCTTGCATGCGCTAACCTAGAGCAGACCGCAGTTTGATCCCCCGGCATCCTATATGGTCCCCCAAGCCAGGAGCGATTTCTGAGCTTATAGCCAGAAGTAATCCCTGAGACTCACTGGGTGTGGTCTAAAAACCAGGAAAAAAAAAAAAGATAGAAACAGGGGCCAGAGCGATAGCATAACAGTAGGGTGTTTACTTTGCATGCAGCCAACCTGGGACAGACTCAGGTTTGATCCCTGGCATCCAATATGGTCCCGGAGTCTGCCAGGGAAGATTTCTGAACACAGAGCTAGGAGCAACCCCTGAGCACCACCAAGTGTGGCCCCAAAACAAAAATAGAAATAACTAAATCACCCAACAAAGCAAACTAAGACCTGGAATAGACAAGGAATTTGAAAGAGAGAATACATGAAGCAAACTGGGGAAGACATCAAGAAACCACCATTACTCCTCCCTATCCTCCATCCCTCTTCCTCCTGTTTCTCCACTTCTCCTCCTCTTCCTCCATCTGCTCCTTCTTTCCTCCTCTACCTCCTCCCTTTTCTGCTCCACCTCCTCCTCCTGCTTCTCCATCTACCCTCTGCTCCTCTTCCTTTGCCTCCGCCTTTGCTTCCTTCCTCCTTCCCCTCCTCCTCCGGCTAAAAAAACAAAACAAAACAAAACAAAACAAAAATCACCATTAGTCATGGAATCGCTACTATTTAGAATAAATGCATGCAAACTTAAAGTTCTGAGGAAGGGATTCCTCCAGAACAGTGCTCAGGCTAAGAGGGCCTGGGACGACCTGACCAGGGCCAAAGCAAAAGCCGTCTTTTGTGAGTCTCCTGAGGCCTCTGAAACTCAGTCAATGCTGCAGACTTCAGCCCTGAATGAGAGGAGGTTCTTGGGAGACTGGGAGGGAGGTGATCAAAGAGAGAATGGACAGATAACAGACAGACAAACCATGGACAGATAGTTGGGTAGATGAGAAATAAGAGATGCTCAGTGTCTGGATAGATGGGTGAGTGAATTAATGAATAATAGACACAGTGGGTGAGTGGACGAATGACTGAATGGACACAGGCTTATGGATAAGAAGAGAATGAAGGGGGCTGGAGAAATAGCACAGAGGTAGGATGTGAGAAATAGCACAGAGGTAGGATGTTTGCCTTGCATGCAGCCGATCCAGGATGGATGGTGGTTCGAATCTCAGCATCTCATATGCTCTCCTTTACCCCCCCCCCCCGTGCCTGCCAGGAGTAACCCCTGAGTGCCTCCAGGTGTGACCCAAAAAAAACAAACGAGAGAGAGAGAGTGAGAGAGAGAGAGAGAGAGAGAAGGGACCAACGCAGGTGAGTAGAAATGGCGGGGTGGTGGGGTGTATGGGGTGTAGCTGGGAGCCTCTGATGTGGAAGCTCTTGGCTTATCTCTATCTCATTTTCCTTTACTCTTCCCTGCTAGGAATCCTATGTGGCCCACCTCTTCCCCAGAGCACACCCTCCTTTGGCTGTGAAGTGTCTCAGCACCTCCAGACCAACTGCTGGCCGGAGGCTGTGGGCTGGCCTCCTGTCAAGAGCCCCAAGTCTTGGACAGCTGCTCCTCTCCTTCCCCCTACCTACCGTGCTGCTCAATACGCAGAAGGCCAGGCCCCCCCACGTTCGAGGCCACCATAAATCCTGCCCTGTCCTGCAGCCAATCAATCGCCAATCGGCTGGAAAGCCCCTGGTTGTCTCAGCAGCTGAGCCTGCTCGCCGACCCCATTCATAGGAGCCGCAGCAGCAGCCAGCTAGAGATGCTGTTGGCTACATATATTGAACTTGAAGCATCAGATTACATGTTTGTTCAATAGCAATAAACTCCCAAAGTTTTATGGGGTCATAAAACCGCTGCCTGGGCTCCCACTTAGTCAGTGTGTAATGTACACAGGCCGGTTTCCCCGCTAATGGGGTGGCGCCGAGTGATTTGGGGCTATTAGCTGCAAACAGCACATCTGCATTCCCCAAATTCTCATCAATAAAGAAGAGCACCGGCTCTAGCCTTGAAGTTGGAGAGAGGCACAGAAGCTGGAGATGTGCAAGGTGATGGAGGCTGGGAGAACCAAGGTTGGGGGAGCAGGGTAGGTCATGAGACAGATGAAAGGGGCAAGCCTCCATGGTGTGTCCTTCAAATCACCCCCAGGGTCCTGGCCGTGTGTGTGTGTGTGTGTGTGTGTGTGTGTGTGTGTGTGTGTGTGTGTGTGTGTGTGTGTGTGTGTTGTTGGCAACGGCTGCTCCAGGCAAGAAGGGGCTCAGAAGAAAGATAGGGGGATTTGATATGTGAATGGTGGACAGACAGAGGGCAGAGCTCCAGGCAGATGGGAGAGGTACAAAGGCAGTGAGGGGCACAAGCACAGAGGGATGGGCTCAGGGAGAAAGGGGTTCAAGAAGCTAAAGCAGGCGAGACCGAGCTGTCTGGGCTAGAAGCAGAGAGACTTGGAGTGGGTAGGGCCTTCCTCACTGAATATGTGTTTGGAGGTGCCATTTCTGTGGCCCTGGGGATTCTAGGGGAGGTAGGATTCTGGGGAGGGACAGCCAGGGACTTAAGCAGCTTTGGGAGGGGGACCCACCCTGTGCCCTAATGATACTCAGGGGACCATTCTTAGTGCCAGGGATAGAACCAGGGTTGTGGCCAGAGCAGTCATAAACAGGGCAAGTGACCCATCCCCTATATTGTCTCCTGCTCCAGAAGAGTCAGCTTAGAGGTGTCATTCCAATCTCAGGGGTCAGGCCAGAGTGGTAGCACAGTGGTAGGGTGTTTGCCTTGCACAAGGACCCTGGTTTGATTCCCAGCATCCCATATGGTCTCCCGGAGACTGCCAGGAGCGATTTCTGAGCACAGAGCCAGGAGTAACCCCTGAGCACCACCGGGTATGACTCAGGGATCCAGGACATGGTTCGTTCCAGACCAACAGCTTCGACAGGACACAGGGCAACTTACAAGTATCTTGAGGTCAGGGTGGTGTTGGCAGACCCAAGAGGACACAGTCATGGAGCTGGACCAACCTGCAGGTAAGGACCAGAGGTTTGGGTCTGTGTGGGGTACATCCACCCTGCCTGCTCCTTGCTGGACCCCCATTGGGAGTCAACCCATGGCACTGGCCCCTCCAATATGCGGCTTGTGTTTTTCAGCCCACACAAGCCCTTCGAGATGCTGAAGGTGGACACGTGGATGACTTTGCCCTGATCCTTGTAACTTTGTTATTGATCCAGATCCTTGGAAGCACATCGATTTACCTAAATCAATATTTATTGCAGCTTCAAAGGCTGGGCCGAGGAGCCCCTCGCTGATGAATGGGATTAGGCAGCCAGCGGGCATCGGTGCCCCCCCAGACCTCCAACCCTGGCGCTGCCCTGCATCCCCCGGGGAATATCCCAATTCTGGCAGGGTGGGCAGAGCTGTTTGTTCATGCAAGGCATCCATAGATGTCCATGGTGTCCTGTCTGCAAGGGCCTTAACAGTCTGGGAGATGTGGTCTATAGGATTAACTTTTCCCCAGAGTAAATTCCTCCTTCCAAGAATCTACTCTTCTTCTAAAGCCCTGGGGTGTAGGGAGCTCTCTGTAGCACCCCCCTCCACGTGAGCAGGGAACATTTTTCCAAAGTCTAGGGTACCCTCAAGCCCTGATGAAGGTTCTAGAGCTGGAACAAAAAGCAGTGTCACCCTTGAAGGCACCTGCCCCAGGGGGCTTCTCCAAGGCTAGCCTGTGTGGGAGGGGATCTTCCAGACTGGTGAGGGGGCTGATGAGTGAGTGTGTCACGGCCCTGATTCCTATCTATATATGATGTTCCTTGCCTTGATGTTCCACAGAGCTGCCTACAGATGCCAGAGATGGGGTACCTCTCCTCCTGAAATAATCATGCCTACTCCCAAAGAGGTCTCCCCAAATGAGAAACATGTAAGTATAATACAAGAAAGCATAATCCGAATGGTTTTCTCCCCAAAAGAGAAACATGTAAGTGCAATATAGGAAAACATAATCAAAATGATTTTTTCAGAGCAAACTCTAAGCCTCTCCCTGGAGACCCTGAGTGAGCAGCTAAGCTCCCACATGAGTCTGGTCTCCCCTCTAGGGCTAAGGCACAATCCACTTCATTCTTTAGCACACTGAAGAAAATACCTAGTTACCATCTATGGTTTCAGTCAACTAAAGGAGCTTGGTTCTAGCATTGTTAGTTCATTGATAAGGAGACACGTAATTCATAGCTCCACAGCCAGCACTGACTTGACAGGCAGCTCCAAGTTCTCTGTACTGGGAAGGTGTAAGGACTCAGGGTTCAAGATACTTATCCCAAGAGCGCACCTTCACCGACAGGTCCTTGTCTTATATACCCAGTAACTTGCAGACACACCAGAGGCAGGCTTGGATGGACTTCAAGATGCTTCTTTGCTTCTCAGCAGAAAGCTTTTTTTGTTGGGGGGGGCACACCCATCTGTGCATAGGGGTCATTCCTGGCTCTGCACTCAGGAATCACTCCTGGCAGACTAGGAGAACCCAAAGATCCAAGGATCGAACCTGAGTCGGCCAGATCAAACTCAGGTCAACCTTGTGCAAGTTAAATGCATCACTATCAAACGCTGTTTCATCAGATATCAAATGCGAACGTTGTACTATTGCTCCAGCCCCAGCTTAGAGTCCCACAACTACAAAGCACGCACTTCGAGCTAAGTACTTAGAGCTATGTCCCCACCCTCCATGAGACTTCTCAGCTAGCATGGATCACTATTTCACTGACTCCAGCCTAAGAGGCATCCTTGACTCGCTGTTACATAGAAAATCTTTACAGCAGAAGGCAGAGTTACAGGGTGGTGCTCAAAGGGCCATGTACTGTGCCTAAGATTGAGCCCAGAATTTCTACATCCAAAACATGTGCTCAGAGCCAGAGAGATAGAACAGTGGGTAGTGTACTTGCCTTTCATGTAGTTAACCAAGATGTAAAGCCAAGCACTACAAATGGTCTCCTGAACCTCACCAGGAATGCTCCTTGAGCACAGAACAAGGAGTAACCGTTGGGTATGGGTGAGGAAAAAAAAAAAAAAGCACCACAGGTGTGATCTAAAAACAAACAAAAACTGAAAAACTATGCTCAGCTCATTGAACTATCTCTCTGGCCCCTGAAGGTAGAATTTTTCTCTCATTTTAGTCATGCGAGAAACCACCCCATGTGGCTGTCCCTTGCCAGGAATGCCAGCAATGCAGGGCTTAAGCCACTGCTAGAAAATGTCACCAAGGTCCCAATAGGAAGAGAGAAGAAGCAGCTACTGTCAGGGTGAGGAGTGGCAGACAGCCCCCCATTTATGTGGCCCCAGACCTTTATGTCAAGAGCTCCAGACCTGACACAGACAGATCCCATGACCCCAATAAGACCTATGAGCTGGCATGTGCAGAGATGAGGGAGGCAGGACATGGAGAAGAGTCTACAAGAAGGCCCCATGATAGTACCCCACACATTTATGCTGAGAGAGCCTTCAGAACCTGTGAGGGTCTAAGAGAGCAAACAGAATTGGGGTGAGATGAAATGGGGTGTTTCTGGTCCTCTCAGAGCTGCCAAGAGACTTCCCCACCCCGGTTCCAGGGGGAGACAGTGGCCTCTCCCTCTGAAAGGGACCCTAGGTGGTCTTCTTAGTTGCAACCCAGCACCCCCATCCTCAAGGAAGGTACCAACTTTAGGTTTCCTGTCCCAGGGCCCCCACTATCCTAGAGTCAAGGAGGGTCAGGCTTGGTACTCCAAAAAAAAATGCACTTGAGAACTCCAAGGTGTCATCTAGCTCTGACCTGCTTCTCACTGGCCCTGAGTTCTAGTTCAAGGACACCTGGCGAGGCCTGGATATTGCATTTGGTCAGACAACAGCTCTCAGACAGGTTCAGCTTTGTGGAGCCTGGGCCCAGTGACAGCACCAAGGAACTGCCCTGGTCACAGAGGAAACCTAAGGATTGGAAATAAAATGAGGGGCTTCCAGTGCAAACACAAAACCAGCTTGGGCTCAGAAACTTTCCAATCAGCTCGAGTGGGGAGCAGTGAGTCTTGATCCTCGAACGTTCTTCCCTTCCCCAGATTTCAGAACAAGAACGAGCTGTATCATGGAAATAGAACAGAGGCCAGACCCACCTGTGGCTCTGAGGCTATACTCTGCCAAGGCCCATCCTGCCTTGTCCTGGGTTCACCCCAAGCCATCCCCGTTATGCCCCCAGCCTCTTGATAAACACAACTTTTTGGTCAAGCCTGTTCAGTGGGTGGCTAAGGTGATCATGGCAGGCTGGGAGGGGAGGGCCACCAAGGGCAGAAAATTGGCCTCCAGAACTGGGCAGGAAGGTGCTAGCAGGCACCTCCAAATAGTGGAAGGTGTGTGCCAGAATGGAGGTGTAGAGTGAGGTCAAGTCTGTAATCACCCACTAGAGTTTAACCCAGATCTCAATTTCTCAGCATATGGGGGCAGGTCAAAATTTTAACACATGGAATTGGGGGCCACATATATTCTCTCACAGCCTCATGTGCTAGTGTAGGGTCCGAATTGACACCCGAGTCAGCGTTGAAAGTCAAAGACCACCTCCAATAATGCAAGGTGCAAAAGGAAGTTTCTTTGGCTACCCGAGGTCCAATTCTCATTCTACCAGGGGAGTCCTGACAAGGACCCCAATTCAAAGTTCCGAGCAGTTTATATAGAGTTTTCCAGCTTTAACAACACAAGCATTTCATTGATTAATACAAATAGTTCATTCTTCACCACTTACAAGACTGGCCTGTTTCCATTTGCACACAAATCACATCATGTCTTAGGATTAATGTCCCAACTCATTGGTGCCTCAATTTTTTGTCAAGGGGTCCTTATCTGGACCCTCTATTTTAGCAGAATAGGGAGGCTCTTGCCCTTTAAAGGGTACATTTGTGGTTTTATTTAGGGGCTAACATCCTCTGCCTATGGGGAAGTTGTAGAGTGGAAAAATACTTTACAGTGGCTTTAAGCTGGGGGCTTGGGACCATCTTAGTTCTAAGCCCAGGGGGCTTTGGTTCTCACACTAGAGGCCTCTAAGCAGGCCACAACTTGCTATATACCCCATTTCCTGAAGCCTGGATCCTAGAAGGGGGTGGGGAGAAAGGAGCGGCAGGGTCCAGGCTTCTCTATGCAGCAGACCTCCCTGGGTCCTGAAGACTGAGGGCACCCCAAAATCTGTCCCCTACCAGAGGCCCCTTATGACTGTGTCACCAGATTCCACTCTGCCAGGAACTGAGGCTGAGGAACTGACTTGGGGACTGGGAGAGAAGGGGACACAGGGAGGTGGAGTGTGACCCTCAGTAGCTACCCTGTGAGTATTGGGCACTTTCTGTGAGCTGATCCCAGGTGCCTGGGGTGGCAGCACTCTCAGTTCCTACCTTAAACATCTGGGTAATGCCAGTCCATGGTGGGGTGACCCACAGTGTTGTGGCGGGAGACACCCAACTTCCAGTGGACTAACCAAACCAATAGCCACAAGAAACCAGGGAGGGAGACTTGTGGTGAGGACAGTATTATTCCCTCTCCCCCAGTCTGTCCCCTTGTCAAGAGCTTTATTTACCCTCATCTCTCCTGCCGAGCAGCCACACTCACCCTGCCTCAGGGGCCTGAACTCCCTGTCCGCTGACATCGATTTCCCTGTTTCCCACAGCGCCTGGAATTAATATCTGCCATTTAGTTGTTTGGGCAGAAGCGGCATCAATATTGTCTGCAGACCTCCAAGCCCTCCGCCTCTCCTGTAAGTCTGAACATCAGGTTAGGCGCTGACCTTTGCCCAGAGCATGGGGGCTGCTGGGACTGCCAGGAACCTGTTTCGCTGCCCAGATACTCCTCAAAGTCAGCCACGTGGGGGCCCACCCTCTGCAGGCTGCTGGCTCCTTGCACCTCAGTACCTCCTTCCTGCCACCTGGCAGTGGCTCCTGATGCCCACCCCTTACTCTGTGCCTGGAACAGTGGATGCTGGGTGCCAGGCAGGAACCACTGAGCACCTGGATTCATATCCAGGCTCAGACCATCAGAGGAACAGAGTTGGAGATGGGAATACTGCCGAGTGGACGGCCACTATTTGCTGGCATCACTTAGCCATGTCCATGCCCTATTGCCTTGGGAGCTCAGATCACTTCCAGCACAGGGCAGCCCTGGGACCTCCATGAACCAGTGTGTCCCAGATTCATTTTCACACCCCTACTCCCCACACGGCCCATTTCTTCATTCCTGGCTCTTATCATAGCATGATCGGCCTAGAGGGCAGCAAAGAGGAGGTGGCAATTATCCTGATGGAGAAATGTCAGGGGCCCTGGGAAAGATGGTCCAGGTGACTTTCCAGAGACAGGGTGAAACTGAAGAGGCCCAAAACATGGGGCAGGTCTCCTACCCTTGGGGTGTGAGCCAGCAGGGGGCTTAGAACTGGCCCTAAGCCACTCCACCTGTTGCCCCTGCTGCTTGAAGCTTTTGCAAAAATGGTTTGTGGGTGGGCAAGCACCTTTGCAGGGCTGTGGGCAGACACCATGACTTCAGGTTTCTTTTGACATAGCCCCTGACTCTGAAGTCCACCCTGGATTCACTGCATGAAGCTCAGCAGTCCTCAGAGGCACAGTGCTGTCCTGGGATAATATTCCCTCATCTTGAGGGCTGAACAGATGCCCAGACTCTGGGTCTGCCCCTTTCTGGCCCCCAGTGTCATTCTATTTTTTTTGGGGGGAGCACACCTGGTGACACCCAGGGGTTACTCCTGGCTACGTGCTCAGAAATCGATCCTGGCTTGGAGGACCATATGAGATGCAGGGGGATCAAACCGTGGTCCTTCCGAGGCTAGCATGTGCAAGGCAGACACCTTACAACCTGCATCACTGCTCTGCCACCACCCCCAATGTTATTCTTGAGCCTGCAGGTGGGGACAGCTGTTCAGCAGCAGCTGTACAGTGTACCCTGTCCTGTGTCCCTCCTCATCCACCAAGTGAGCGAGAAGAGACAGGGATGGAACTCAGAAGAAGGTGCTCCAAGACTGCTGTTAGAGGCTGGAGTGATAGCACAACAGGTAAATTCTTTGACTTGCATGTAACTAACCCAGGTTCAATCCCTGGCACTCTGTATGGTCCCCCCAAAGCCCTGCCAGGTGTACTTCCTGAGCACAGAGGATTGTCTGATGTGCCCACACACACACACTAAAGACAGCTGTTGGCCAGGTATGCCAGGCAGAACCATGCCAGTCTCAGCAGGGGCAGAAAAGCCAGACGTGTCCCTTATTCATAACCCACATGAGGAGGCTGCCCTGGACAGTCACTTCACCCTTGTCTATTACAGGACTTTGGGTAGAAGGTCTCCAATGAGGTGGGCTTGGGGAACACGGCCCCCTGGCTCAGGGAACCCCAGTCTTCCCCTCTAACACTCTAATTCCTGCTCCCTTTCCAGTGAAGAAACATGCCCGGAGATTAATAGGCAAGTGGAAGGCAATAGGGCCAGTTCTAGGGTGTAGTTGTATGGAGGTGGATTGGGGGGGCAGGGCCAGACAGCCTGGACAGGGGGCTTCCTGATGACCCAATGGGTTCTCCATCCCATCCTTCCCAAGCCTACTCTGCTCCCCCGCCTGCCTCACTCTTGTTCACTAGAGGGTTTTCTTCCAACAAATTTTTTTTTCACTTAAGTGATTATATTTTGAAAGGAAATCTTACAGCTCCATTGGAAATGGAAAACAAGCATTGCAGGCAGCAAATAGAAGGAGCTCGAGCGCACACACAAGCACTCATACACACACACACACACACACACACACACACACACACACACACACACACACACACACACACACACTTACCCCAGAAGGAAACATCTCATTTGGAACCTCACAAGGTCTTGCTACTCTGGGCCTTTGAGAGGAGTGGGAACAGGGACCAGAGCCTGTCACTCCTCCTCACCAAAGGACAGGGCCTACCTCTAGCTACCTACAGGGACCCTAGGGGCCACAAGCTCGCCCTCACCATCAGCATCTGTGAGGGACAGAAAATGACTGTCCCAGCCTTGGCTCCAAGTGGATCTGAGGACAGAGGCATCCATTCCTCCTTCTCCTGCTGCGATCCTGCCTCACCCTAAGGAGGAACCTAAGCATAGCAGGATGTTGGCATCCCAATCTGGGTGGGGTCCACTGCAGCGTAGCTTGGCTTCCTGTACCTTGAACTGCCCAGAGCCCAAGGAAGTCCTATAGGGTGGGCTTGGGGAGTGCAGGGTCCCCTTGGGTGCTTCTGCCCTGGGCCTCAAAGTCTCCTGGTGAGGACCAGGGTGGCTCCAGAGACAAATTCCACTCTCCATGTGCATGAGCACATGCTGTGGACAGCTTCCACCCACACAGCCCTACTGTCATTGTACCCCATGGACAGGGGCCAGGCCAATGCTTCTGCCTGGCAGACCTGGGGCCTGTGGGAGAGGGGCTCAGCCACGTGCTCCCCATGGGCCTGCATCCCGGCACCATAGCTGACACTCCCCACGCACACGTCCCACTGAGTCAGAAAGGGGGGCAGCTGCCCTTTCCTGTACATGCAAACATTCGGCGGGCTTCCAGGACATGACTCTCCACCCTCCAGCCCCCACAGTCTGAACTAGGGACAGGTTCCAGGATAGGGGCCTCCTTTGGGGATCTGTGGGGTGTCCTGAGCTGGCAGAGAGGTCTAGGGGGTATTGGGAAGGTTTTCACCTGTCACCTCTTGGATTGGGGCTCGTCTCTTCCAAAGGACCTTATGAGAGAGCTCTGAGAATAAAGCCACCAATCTGAAGAGGTCCATCTGTACTTTCCAGAAAGGGATACCCTCCCCACCCCCTGCCGCCGCCTTCTGAAGGGACCCCATGGCCAGTGGAGTCTGAGGAAGCAAGAGAAGGTGAAGGTGGAAAGAACAGGGAACAGGGACCCCCTGTTCATACTTCTAAGTATGAGAAAACTGAATCACTGTGCAAGGGAGACCATCTTGGCAACTTGATCTGTGAATCTCTAGGGCACCCCCATCTCCTCACCTTTGTCAGTAGAGGGACAACTTTTCTAGGGGGACAGGAATAACATGGTTAGACAAGTAACAACCTAAGTCTGCTGCCAGCCCACTGTATTGCTTGTGGTGTCTAGGCTTGGTGCTGACTGTCCCCCAGCGCCCTCCAGTGACCTCTTTATGCTTTGAGTCCACCCCCAGGTTACAGGGCTCCCCAAAGAGTCTTCCAAATTGCTTATTCCCCAAAACTCACTCAAGTCACCCTGGGCACAAGGGCACATGGCACCAGACAATCCTGGAGTCCTAGGGGCCACTGACATGCAAGGCTGGGTGCTCCACAACTGAGGGAGGGGTCCTGCTGCACCCCCACAGATCCCCTACACTCTCACGCACCCAGCACCTTCTAGCATTCTAGCACCCACTCCATCCATATGTCCGTCCAAGCCCAAAGCTGTGTGGTTCATGCTAGGGTGGGCAGAGTTGCCCATGATCCACGGGATATTCCAGGGACTGTGGGCCCTCCTTGTAGGAAAGGGAGACTCAGACCACTGGGTCTCACAGAATCTCCCAGCACCCTTGGACTTTCTGGGGGTCCCAGGATCTACTGAGAAGTCCCCCAATTTCAAAATGAGCCCACTGGTGAGTTCAGAGCCCAACACCAGGGACAGGTGAGTGACAGGGCAGAGAGAGCAGAATCACAGGGGCTCACAGAGCTCATGGTGGCTTACAGGGGCTCCCCAGGCAGACAAATCTCTGCAGCACTGTGGCAGGCCTCCAGGGGCCCAAATCTGCTGGGGCTACAGGCCCCCTCTTCTGCTACACCCTAAGCCCGGCCTCAGGGGGCTGCCATTCATACAAGCTTCCAGCAGTGGCAGAGTTGAGATGGGCCTGTCTGACCCCTGCTCTGCCACTGACCTCCTCCTGCTGGCCCAAGAGGTCAAGTGATGGGGCCCACTAGGGTGCTGGGAGGCAGACCAGGGGTATGGAGACCAGGCTGGTAAAGATGGCAAAAGAGAGGGCCGCTGGGTCTGTGCTGGGCTCATAGCAGCAGAGAAGCTGCTGACACCTCAGTGTCTGTCCGGGAGTGAATGGGCAGCCCATGAATGACAGAGCCACAAGCTGGAGCCTAGGCCACCACTAAATGCATTTTTCTAGAGGTCTCTAATTTCAGAAGTGGTTGGAGGGGATAAGGTTTTGCTAACAGAAAAGTCGGAGTCCTGTGGGGGTCTATGGGATCGCCTGGCAGAGCCTTAGGTGCATCTTCTCACTTCCCAGGGCAGGCTTCAGCTTTAGTCCCTTCTGATTTCTTGCTAATGAGTTTCCCTTTGTAAGGATGAGGAACGCCCAGAAGGCAGGGAGGGTGGGCAGGAGGGAGCTGTGCTTTCAGCCTCCCCTCCCCGCACCACATGCCTCAGAGACTCACGCCTGTACCCCCAGACGCCACCCCGGTCCCTGGGCTGCTGGAAGCCTCGCTCCATGCCAGCTCAGGGCAGCTGGGCCCACAGGATGGGGCACAGGTCCTGCCAAGGGCCATCTGTCCCCGCTGAGCACTTGGCACCAGGCAGGCTCCACTGCCAGGGACTTCAAGACAGCCACCTGTCCCCTTCACTGACCTGAACCCAGGGCTCCTGAAAAGGGGTTTGGCCCCATGGGGCCCCCCCAGCCACACCCAACTTGGTTCTGAACCAGAGAAGACCGTGGGGACCCTTGAGTCTAACATTGGGAAGAGCCTGGGCAGACCTGTGGGGCAGCAGGGCTCTGCCTAAGACCCCGCACTTACCCCCAGGCATCATTAGAGCAGGGGATCTCTGAGCACCTCACTTTGTAGAGGAAGGTCAAGACCGGGGACAGTTGAGTGAATCTCAGAGAAACAGACCCAAGTGGGACATCACTGTGGTCCCCCATTGCCTGCTGGTGACGTAGCTAAACTGAGGTTCAGAAGGGCACTGAGCTGAATAGAACAGGTCAGCCTGAGTCAGCTGTGTCCACACTGGTTTAAAGAAGAACCCCCAGGGGATTGAGATGGGGGTGATAGGAGGAGACAAAGGAGGAGCTAGGAGTTCGGGGCCCAGCAGAGCTGGCAGAAAATCTGTGGTCCTGCAGGGAGCTGTCCAGGGGCCATGCAGTCTCCACAAAGGACTCTGAGCTCACAAGCCAGGAGCCTTTGGGGGGTAGGGGAGCTGCCCATTGCAAAGACTCTCCACTCTTCCAGAAGGCTGCACATGGGGGACCTCTGGATGAGGTCCTTCTCCTTGCTCCCCAATCGACCCCATCATGAGCTAAAAGTCAGACACCCCCTAGAAGGAGCCTGCCCATCATGCTTGGGTGGAGTCAGCTGGGGACCCTCACTGGTATCCAGACTGAGACAGCTGGTAGAAGGGGCTAAGTGTGGGGCCAGTGAAGTGGCGCTAGAGGTAAGGTGTCTGCTTTGCAAGCGCTAGTCAAGGAAGGACTACGGTTCCATCCCCCGGCTTCCCATATGGTCCCCCAAGCCAGGAGCAATTTCTTAGCACTTAGCCAGGAGTAACCCCTGAGCATCAAACGGGTGTGGCCCCCAAAAACAATAAAAACAAAACAAAAAACAAAAACAAAAAAAGATTGGCCTAAAAAAGAAGGGGCTAAGTGTAGGGATAGGAAGCTAGTGACTGGGCATGTGGCTGAACCTCAACCAGGTTGTGAAGATGAGGAGAGAGGAAGAATCTAAAGCCCAGCTAGAACCCCTCTGGGGTGCCAGGCCCTCCTGTCCCAAGAAATCCCCTCCCCAAACTCTCTCCATCTCCTGTCACTGTATAGAAGGACTCCATACCTCTAGCCACCTCCCCCTTCTATCTTCCCTCCTTCTAGCTATTCCTCACTTCAGATCCTCCCATCCCAGCAGTGGCCCCAGGTACCCACGGGCCCCTGCCTGCACCCTGACCCATCCATCACAGGGTCCATCAACTTGACAGCCAAGAGTCAGAGACCCACCCTGACCCTGCTACCTTGCTGGTCTGACATGGTTGGTTCACGACCACTGCCAGCTTGAGCTCCGGGGAAATCAGCCGAGGCCGGTGACCTGCCCGGGATGGCCTGGCCTTGCACCACTGCTCTTCCGCATCAGGGGAGCTACTGGCTGCACAGCCGGCAGGAACAGGCCCGTCCATCAGCATCCCACTGGGGCCGGAGCCCCCGCCAACCCTCCTGGCTCTCTGCCTGGCTCTGTTACCGGGGCTGGAGCCCATCCAGACTCACGCAGCTCCCCCCATCCCTGACATTTCCAAATGGGTTGTCGGTGCCTCCTCAGTTGGCAGCACAAGCACAAGTACTGTCAGCGGCTCCCCAGGCTCCAAATGCCAATGTGGTCACCAGAGCATGGCTGGAAGAGGCCCGTTGCCTGCTGGGCAGCCAGCAAGCCAGACCAAGCGGAGCTGCAGAGGCACCTTGGGGTGCTGGTGTGAACTCACCCAGTGCTGAATCCAGGGGGCTAAGCTCAGTCCCACCTCAGACAAACTAAGAGCGAGAGGGGGTGAAATTGGGCTCCCATAGACGCCCACTCTCTTCTGAGGAGTGTGCCGCAGGGGTAAGGTGCCAGAGTAGGCTCTGGGCTCAGAGTTCAGAGAAACCTCTCCAGGACCCACAGGACTTGAGTCAAAGCCACACAGACCTTGAAAGGACTCAGCGGTGGGGCATGAGGGAGCTAGCTAAGGTGCAGGAACAGTCCTCAGAGAAGGAAGACTCTGGAGGTTGGGAGGGACAGGATGGCTTCCTGGTCCAAGGCTGGCTAAGCCCCATAGAGTATGAGCCCCAGAAAGCAGGCAGCCTGTGAGCAGGTCCATGGTGGCCTCCTGTGTCCCCTACCCCAACTTCTACCAGATAAGGTGGTTGGTGACACCAGAATCCTGTGTAGAAAGGTCTGTGGAGACAGAAATGGAATTTCATTCCAGTCAGAAAGATTAAAGCACAAAATGTAGAAGATTCTACTGCTAAACATAGGCTGCCACTGAGACCAGGAGGACAGTGACTTATCCCAGGTCTCAGGAAGACTTTCATCCTGTGACTTTATGCCCACACCTCATCTCTAACCCCCTTATCCATCTCCATCCATCATCTCTAACCCCCATTGTTGCCCCATTTGTTGGGTTCTGTTCACTCCTTTGTTGGTTGTTTGTGAGTCCTCAAAAAGCTCCCAGAATGAGAAATTGATTCCCATCCCCTTGTCCCCTTTTGGGGGGAGATCTTGGTAATACGTATCTGCAGCGAATAATCCACACAGACAAGAGGGTTAAGGGGTAAAAGGTTGGGCCCGGAGAGATAGCACAGCTGCGTGTGCCTTGCAAGCAGCCGATCCAGGACCAAAGGTGGTTGGTTCGAATCCCGGTGTCCCATATGTTCCCCCGTGCCTGCCAGGAGCTATTTCTTTTTTTTTTTTTTTTTTTTTTTTTTTTGGTTTTTGGGCCACACCCGTTTGGCGCTCAGGGGTTACTCCTGGCCAAGCGCTCAGAAATCGCCCCTGGCTTGGGGGGACCATATGGGACACCGGGGGATCGAACCGAGGTCCGTCCTACGCTAGCGCTTGCAAGGCAGACACCTTACCTCTAGCGCCACCTTCCTGGCCCCGCCAGGAGCTATTTCTGAGCAGACAGCCAGGAGTAACCTCTGAGCAAAGCGGGGTGTGGCCCAAAAACCAAAAAAAAAAGGGGGGGGGGTAAAAGGTTGGGCGAAGAGAGTCCTTTGGTCAGCCTGCTGCTAGCTCCACCTAGAGCCAGCCAGCCAACTCTGGCAAAAGACCCTGAATACCTCGCTCCCAAACTATTTATTCTGCTCTCAACAGCGCTCCCACCTGGAAGGTCAAGGTGGCACAACAGGCAAAGAATTTTTTTGTTTGTTTGTTTGTTTTTTGTTTTTGGGCCACACGCGGCAATGCTCAGGGGTTACTCCTGGCTGTCTGCTCAGAAACAGCTCCTGGCAGGCACGGGGGACCATATGGGACACCGGGATTCGAACCAACCACCTTTGGTCCTGGAAGGGCTGCTTGCAAGGCAAACGCCGCTGTGCTATCTCTCCGGGCCCAAAGTATAATCTTATGGAAATATTTTCACATACAACACCCATCTCTCTCATCCCTCACCTTTCATTCCATCCCCATTCTTCGTCCCTCATTCCCATTCCTCATCCCCATCCCTCTCATGCCCGTCACCTTCATCCCCATTCACCATCCCTATCACTCTCATCTCTGTGAGCTTCTCCCCATCCCCATGATCCCTGAAAGGACCTTAGAATTCAGTTCTTATAGGGACACAGGCCTGCCTACAGGCACCTGGTGTCTGCCTCCACCTGCCGCTTGGCCATCCCCATGCACCCCAGGGCAGCCTGTGCCTGCAGTGAAGTTGAAGCAAGGAGTCACACTAGGATCTGCAGGATCTGGGGCTGAGGGAGTTTCCCCAGAGACAGCAGAGACTATAACCTGGAAGGCAGCAACATACCCGGAGTACATGTGGCCTGACAAAAGTAGCTGAGGGGACACTACCGGAGTGGGCCTGTCTCATGAGAAGGGAGGTACCACCCACCTGGAGGGCTGAGGTCCTGGAGGATCCAGTTATGTTACTCCTTGCTGTGGTTAGCAGGGCACCCCAGGACAGGGCTGACTTCCGGAGGCCCCCCAGTGCAGCCCATGAGACTGGAGAGGACAAGACAGCAGAGAATGGTTGTCCTGGGAAAAGCCCAGGGCCTGCCTGGGACGCCAGCAATGGAGTCCAACCAGATTAGCAGAGTTGGTGCCCTGCCAGCTCAGGGTGCCCTCTCAGCTGCCCCACAATTCACCAACCCACCCATAGTCCTGCAAATCACCCCTGCTCTGCCCTAGCCCCACACCCCAATTCTGATGGCACCAAACTCCTAGAACACTACCTCACCTGCATCTTCAAGATGAATTCTCCCAGGAGTCCCAGGACACGGCTCAGTGGCCAAAAGCATGAGACAGAGCTCCTGTCACATGCACCAAGGTCCTGCTACTCAGGGGCTGTAAGGAAGCCTAGAGACAAATCAGGGCTGAATCCAGATTTCCTAGGGCAGGCTTGTGGTCATATGTCAGCCCCTGGAGACGTGCCTTGCAGAGGAGCCTAACCATCCCACAGTCGGGGATCCCCCATACAGGGGGAAAGAGAGTCCAGGTGCCTACACATGGTGTGGCTTCTGCAGCTGAGACCACCCCAACCTCTTGGGTTGGGTGCCTGAAGTCTTGACGCCTGCCCCCAGGAAAGGTGCTGCCACCCGAATCGTCCAGGACACCATCTGAGTCTCCCATGGGGAGTTGCTCCCTGAGGGTCCCACAGGAGGCAGAGCCTGAAGGGGACAGGCCGGCCGGGTACCCTCCAGGAGGCCCCCATGAGGATCCTGGAATTGCGCTCACTGGCTTGCTAACGGGGCAGGCAGCCCCAAGAGCAAGCTGGTTGGTGGCTGATTGATGGGTAATTGTTTTACCTCTGAACAGCCCAAGCCCCATAATTCGGAGGCATAAATCCCAGTCCGTCAGGCTTGGCTGACATGGAGTGACACCCAGAATTAAATGGAAGCATAACAATTAACAGCCCATAAAAACGCTTCAAGCGGAGCCCCCAAGCCAGCCAGCGAAAGCAACAGCTCCCCAAAACAGGTGCCCAGGGTCCCTGTCCTAGGGTGGGAGCAAAGGGTCAGGGCCATCCCAGATGGGGAAATGGCTGGGGGGGGGCTGTCCCCCTCTCTCCCTATTTCTGGGGTGACAGATAGGTCATGGTCCCCTAAGAAGGTGTATGCACCACAAGGTTCCTAAGGGACCCCTGTGAGATGGAACCCCATTATCTCACACCCCTAGATCCTGTATCTGGTGCCCAAACTGCTTCCTTCCCTGTTTTTCACTCCCCCCAGGCAGTGCCCTGTGGGTGAAGTGAGATCCCACAGCCTCAAGGCACTGCCCCTGCCAGGATGCCCAAGCACCGACAGAGCCAAGATTCCTCCAGCTTTTCTGCACACATCTATGAATAGAGCCCCATAGAGAGCAGGGGCTGAGGACATAGAGGTGACCAGGCCCAAGTGTGCTGGCCTTGGTGGCTGCAGTGTCCCTAGCTCAGTACAGAGGACACCAGATTCAGCAGACACCAGCCAAATGGCCCCTGTTGCCCTCTCAGAGAAGCCACATCTCACCCACCATGAGGCCACACAGAAATTCTGATGCCAGTCACAGGTGCCCCAAAGTTCTTTCTATATCACCATAACCCATGTTAAGCCTGACGGGATAAAAAGCGGCTTCCCTGGCTATGCAAATAGTCAAACGGCTGCCGTAACTTAATTGTCTCCGAGCTCTTTGTTTTGTAACTCGATAATTATGATTTTGTTTTCTTATTAATGTCACTGTTTTAAGCCTCCTCCACCATGTTTTGCACTGGCTCGAGGCGCAGAGCAGAAGCGGCTCCTCAAAGCTTCCACTGATAGGGCAGAGAGAAACCAGGGGGTCCCCAAGTGACTCTGCCACAGTCCCTCGTAGGGAAGGTCACTGGATTGGGGTCTTAGGGCCCTGGAAAAATGCACCAGTCGGGGAAGGCTGGTGTGGAAGCCAAGATGGGGACTGCAGGGGTCTGGAGAAGATTGGATGCCAGGGACAGGATCTGGATCTCAGGGTCAGTGCTGGGGGGCCATGAGGGAGGTCAGATAATGAACTTGACCTTGGATGTCACAGGTGAGCTGAGAGATTGGGTGTCTAGGACCTGGCTATGAGATCTGCAGGGTGAGGGGTGAGGGGATCTGCTCTATCAGGCAGTGCTAAGGGGGATCCCAGAGAGAGGCAACAAAAATATCCTGCCTGGCTCATCCCTGCATCAGTGAACCTCCAAAATAGGGTTTAGGGATGCTGCCTGAGGAGGCAGGCACCTGGGAAAGCCCCTTGCAGCTCCAGACACTAATGGCTCCCTCACCCTCTCCTCAGGCGCTCTGGTGGGGGTGGGGGTGGGGGGGCACCCACATTGGGAATTCGAGGCAGGTCCAGCCTGCATGCTGTGTCGGAGAAATGCAACACAATTAATTAGCCCCTAAAAAAAGTGTTTGAAGTGTTTATTGCAGGACCACGCTCCTGGTTTTATAAGCAGATGGGGAAATAAAGTGGTGGGGATGACAAGCCGGGAACAGCTGCACAGGGACCCAGAACCTAATTCATAATTCAGCAGACTAATCAGAGAACATCTTCTGCAGGGCCGTAATGAAGAGACGTGAGGCTGCAATGATGAGTTGCTGGGCTTGGTGCCCCACCCACCGTGCCACGCCTTGGGCAGCCAGGCTGGGGACACTGTAGCCACGACCCTGGGCGCTCCTGAGCCCCACACACCCTTGGCTCCGGCCAAGCCATCTTGGCCCCAATCAGTCTTGACACGCAGTATCTCAGTCAACATTCATCATAAGCCCATTTTCCAGGAAATGGGAATTTCCATTTTCCAGGAAAAAACTAAGGTACAGGAATCCTGCACTGAGAGATAGGCAGGGCCTCAAAGAGACCTGGAGACCTCCCCCTACTTCCCTTGGGTGGAGAGAAGGAGGAGCAGAAAAGGGGTGCAGCCTCCAGAGCCTGGGACAGGGGAGTGGGGCTGATGGACCTGGAGTAGGGGTTGGGGAGGGGTCCACAGCCCCCAGGCATGGATCTGGGATAATTGAACATAAAAATTCACATGCATTTTATGAATCTTTCGGCTCCGACAGGAGCCCAGTGTTCGCAGCAGTTGCAGCAGTAAAATGAACCGGATGAATTATCTGTGACAGCCCTGAAGTCCTTGTTTTCTCCTCCGCTGCTGTTGAAACAACGGGAGGTAGAGGGTGGGAGCCAAGCCTCCCTCCCCACCCGGCCCTGCGGGTGTGCTACGCCTCCCCCTACCCAGCCAGGCTCTCCTCTCTCCTCTGAGGGCTGGGATGGGCCTGGCAAAGGCAGAGCCCCAGAGAAAGCCCACCCTCCTGTCCTGCATTGCTTGCTCTAGGCCTCCCAGACAGACAGAAGGGTCAACTAGACCTCTTCCTTAAGCACACCAAACTATGCCCAGAGTGATTAGGTGCAGTGTCAGAGGAAGACAGAGGTGTTGTGAAATCAATAGGAAATCAAAGGGGCCTTGTTGTATTGGGTTTTGGGGTCCAGGTAGGAGTTCAACAGTGTGTAATGAATCTGTCACCATCCTCTGTGTAACTAGTGCCAGATAGACTCTAGACTTAAGTTACCAAAAAAAAAAGTCAGAATCTGACCCCCACTGACCCCCCAGATCAGGGATCCTGTGGCAGGCTGTATCCTCCTTAGAGGGTCACCCCACTCGGTGTAATCATAATGCTGGTGAAGCTCTTATAAAAGCTCAAGACTGAGGTCGGGGTTTGGTATGAAGTTTGCAGTATGGAGTTTGCCTTGCACGCCACCAGTCCAGGACAGAAGTGGTTCGATCCCCGGCATCCCATATGGTCCCCTGAGCCAGGAGCGATTTCTGAGCGCATAGCCAGAGTGACCCCTGCGCATCACCGGGTGTGGCCCAAAAAACAAAAGTAAATAAATAAAAGCTCAAGAGCTCAAGAGGAAGGCCAGACCCTGCCAGCACCATCTACTTAAAGAATATTTTGATCCATCCCATGTCCCCTGAATCCAGGGAGGGACAAAGGTCAGTGGCATAAATGGGCAAGGTGTGGGTGTCCATCTTGAGTCTCCAGGGCTCCTCAGGCTGGGCTCCGTGCAGGGTGGGCACAGCAAAGTCCCCACAGGCCAGCAGGATCCCAGTGCTGGCACCCTCAGAGGCCTGGAGAGATTGCTTTCTTGGGTGTCTTTTCTAGAAAAAAAAAAAAAGCAGAACACTTTTGGGCCACAAGGGGGCCCCTCCTGTTACTGTCAGGCCCCAGGCAGGCACCCCCTTGCAATGCACAATTTCCTCCTCAGCCTGAGTCACCATTGGGCCCCCCCTCACAAGGCCTTGGGTGAGTCCCCTGTGGCTCTGAGTCCCAGTTCCAGCCTCTGGTTGATGCCCTCAGGCCCTGACCCCCCACACACACACACACACACAAATTCTTTCTCTCTACTTGCACACTGTCTCTTTGTCTCTCTGTCTCTCTGCCTCTGTCTCTCTCTCTCCCTCTCTCTCCCTCTCTCCTGACCTGGGGCCTGTCCCTGGGGAGGCTGGCAGGAATAATCACACTGAACAAACACCCCCTTCCCTTGCTCTGTGCACACAGCACTGCCTCCAGCCCACCCCGGTCCTGAAGTTTCTGCAAGCATGTCCAGACTTCACAGTTGCCTGGGGTGTGGGTGTGGTGGGGGCCCCCATGGAACTCACTGACACCTGCTATACAGGTTCCCTCCCCAGGGCCTCCTGGACGCCAGGCTGTACTCTGGAACAGTGGGCAGGATGTGGAGGCCTGCACCAAGGGCCCAGTAGTGCCCCCCACCAGGGACACGTGCTGGCCTGATTCTGCCACCAGCATGGGCACTGCCAGCCAGCGGGCCCAGCTCATTCTTCTATGGGGTCCCTCCTGTGGCTTCTGCCACTCCTGGGGTCACTGCCTGGACATGGTCTGGCATGGCCTCATTATCCAGGATGGGGGGCCTCTGGGTTCCAGCACTGTCCCCCATGTGTACCAGAAACCAGGGACTTGGGACCGGCGAGATAGCATGGAGGTAAGGTGTTTGCCTTCCATGCAGAAGGACGGTGGTTCAAATCCCTGCATCCCATATGGTCCCCAGTGCCTGCCAGGGGCGATTTCTGAGCATAGAGCCAGGAGTAACCCCTGAGCGTTGCTGGGTGTGACCCCAAAACAAAACAGAAACCAGGGACTCCTCAAGTCATCTCCATCCCTACCCTGTCTCAGGATCCTGCCCTCACCCATGAAAGATTGTCTCTCCCACAATCCCCGCATCTCTGGATGGGAGAGAAATGCTCCTTTGTCTGTTCTCTCATTTTTCTACGTTTTCCAATTTTCCTGACACTGCAAGAGTTTGTTTCTTGGGGAAGGGAAACCGTGAGGCAGCAAGGAGGAGCCAGACACCCCTGGGCTAGGCTGGAGGGGGGGGGGACTGGAGAAAGGCTCCCTCCTGGTTGTCATGGAGGCCCCCTCAAAAGCCTTGGGGTGCCCTCCCTATGTGCTGAGCTCTCTGCCCCTCCCAGGGGACCACCAGCCTCATTTTACAGCCGCTGCGACAGTTACATTAACTTGTATCTAATGGGACGTTCGGCTATTGGACATGGAGCAATTCCAGTTTAATTAGGCGTCAGGAAGCTGGGCATTAATTAAAGTAACAAAAGACTCAGCATATCACAGCCCGGCTGGGCTGGCGGGGAGCCCTAGTCTTCGGGGTGGCCCTTCAGAAGCACCTGATCCTTCATTGTCTAAGTCCCGTGAGCCGGGGATCCTCAGCTTGGCTACTTGGGGGCTGGCACCGAGACCTCCCTGGGCTCTGTACACTGACACACCAGCCCCTCCAATCAGAACCAGGGACCCTCACGGGCACTACAGCAGTGGTGTGCAAAGCAAATGCTCTACCCACTGTTTATCACTTCGGCCCCCATGTTTTTTGTTTGTTTGGAGCCATGCCCAGCGGCGCTCAGGGCTAACTCCTGACTCTGCACTCAGTGGTCACTCCTAGCAGGTTCAGGGGACCATATGAGATGATGGGGATTGAACCTGGGTCAGCCACGTGTAAGGCAAGCCCCTTATTCTTGGTGCCATTGCTCCAGCCCCATCCCCAGTGTGAAGTCTGATCCCCACCACCACTGGGCACAGACCACCATCCCTACCCCTCACATCACACACACAGGGGCTAGAGTCTGGGAAGAGCTTCGCACAATGGTCTGCGACAGAGGACACAGTTCGGGCGCCATTATGTTGTATTAAATAATTAACGATGGGGCTGGATGGCGGTGGATGGCGATGGATTTCTTTCTGCCATCCCAGGCCACGTGGCTCCGCAACCCCATCCAGCCGGCGGGTCCCAGGCCCAGGTGATCGGCGTAATCACTCACTCACAGGCAGGCATTGGGAAGCATCATCTTTATTCATGCCCTGTCCACCACAGGTGTGTGGCCTATCTCATAACCTTTCAAGCATTCGGCCATTCTTAGCCCTGCATCT
Organism: Suncus etruscus; assembly: GCF_024139225.1. NCBI lineage: Eukaryota > Metazoa > Chordata > Mammalia > Eulipotyphla > Soricidae > Suncus > Suncus etruscus. The sequence goes on from NC_064864.1 coordinate 20,547,045, forward strand.
TATAATTCAGCCATCTTCCTTTGGCCTCCATCCTGGTCAAAGACCAAAAGAGGCAAAGAACCTAAAGCCAGTGAGCGCAGCAGGGCAGAGCCACCCTTAATTCCCTGGCTTCAGGGTTTATCTACCTATTCCAAGACCCCTCCCAGGAATGGGTGGGGTTTTGCAGGTAAGGTTACACCTAATATCTGGTTCCCAAGACCCCTCCCAGAAATGGGTGGGTCTTAGGTAGCTACACCCAAATCCAGGGTCTCAGATAGGTACACCAACAGATCTGGGTTTTTTTGGGGGGGAGGGGTCACACCCAGCAGCACTTAGGGGTTACTCTTAGCTCTGCACTCAGAAATCACCCCTGATAGGCTTGGGGGACCATATGGGATGCCAGGAATTGAACCGGACTCCATCCAGTTAACAGATCTGGATGCTGCAGCCAACCTCTGCCAACCTCTAGTCTACACTACTCCTGCCGGAGCACCTCCCTCCTGTTTGACCTTTGCTCTGACACCAGCAGCAATAACAGGCGCTTTCTTACAGCTTTCCACTGGGCCGCCTTTCTGGGAGGAATCTGTTGCTGCCTTTAATGTCCTTATGGCTGGGAAGATCTTGGAGGGCCTCTAAGGGAAGGCAAAGCTCCTAAGTGACTTGCCATGTGCCTTCCAGTGCTCTTCCTTCTTAACTGTCTGCTGGGTTTCCCTCTGGCCTGGGCCTGCCCTCAAGGACCTTGTAGATATGGTTGTCCCCTAAGCCCCAAAACCATCAAACCGTTGGGGACTCAGAGTCCAGATCAGGGCCCCAACTTTTTCACCTGAGTCACTTCTAAGTCTCAAAGAATCATCTCGTTGGGCCGAAGAGATAGCACAGCGGTAGGGCTTTTGCCTTGCACGTGGCTGACCCAGGACGGACCTGGGTTCTATTCCCAGCATCCCATATGGTTCTCCGAGCCCGCCAGGAGTGATTTCTGAGTGTAGAGCCAGGAGTAACCCCATGAACGCTGTCAGGTGTGGCCCCCCCAAAAAATATAAATAAATAAAAAGAGGATCATCTCCTTCCACCCAGCTGTTGGACCTCAGTTCTGTGTCCTCCCCCACTCCTTTCTCCTCTACTGAAAATGGGTGAAGAAGTATGTAGCAAAGGGCACAGACACCCCAGAAAGATGTTTATAGGAAGATGGGGACTGCTCCTGCAGTATCACAGCCAGCTGAGTGGCCAAGAACCTAGGACCCCAGCCCAGTTAGTTAGCCCCAGATCTGCCATCCAGGTGTCCCCATGGTATTAATGGAAGCACTCCAGACACCTGAAATGGAGCTGTGTCTTCAGGGCTCCCCTCTACCTCCCCAAGACCTGCATGTCAGTAGCCCTGTCCCAACCCTGGGCATAGCCACCCCAGCCAGAGGTGAGCTGCAGAGAGGATGAGCAGGTTTTGGGGGGTGGCAAGGGGTCGCAGGGGGTCCCTTCAGAAAGGATCTAGAGGCAGCTTCTCCACCAGGCTTTGCCCAATGGAAGGTACCCACGACAACTTCTCTTGAGGAGCCCCATCGACAGTGCCGTAATGGTGATCATATTTTTCCCGTAGGTTGAGTCTGGGATCAATGGCATTTGAGTAATTGAAGATTGATTTTAATTAAGTCTAAGAAGTTTTGTAGCCCTGCCCACCAACCTCTTGGCCAGCCTGGGAAGAAACAGCAGGAACTGAGCTCTGTCCTATGGACCCAGGGTAGGACAGGGCCTCCCCTTGAGTGTCCTCAGACCCTGGCCTAGGTCTCTCCACTGCAGAGCTGACCTTATTCCATCCAGGCTGGCTCTGATGACACAGGGCCAGGAACAGAAAGAAAACCAAGGGGAAGATGTGGAAGTGGGTACAGTCTTGAACCCAGCAGAGTTAAGCGCCTCTCCATCACTCCCAGTGCCAGGCCCACAGCACAAGAAATGTTGCCACCTGTTCTCTATCTCTCCAGCCCTTCACAGAACCCCAAAATTGCAACCCAACCTCCCCAAATCCTCATATTTAACATGATTCCAGTTTCTGTAATGCAGGCCTGGGAGTCCTGGATAATTGTACCCCAAAGCTGGGGGTTCTGGGTTACTCACTCCAGAATTAGGGGTCCTGGCTATCTGCACCCAGGGTTGGAGATCCTGGGTATTTGCACCCCATGGTTGGAAGTCACAGGTATCTGCACCCCATCATTGAGAATGCTGGGTATTTGCACCCCATGGCTGGGGATCCTGACTATCTAAACCCCAGGGCTCTAGCCCCCACCTGGTTCTCACAGGCTTAGGAGCATGGAGGAGCCTCATGCCCACAGACTACCCAGTTGCTCCTGGGCTGGGCCACCCACTACCCCCCCCCCCCCAAGAAGTCTCATGACAGGGCAGGAGACATCTCCCTGAGCCCTTGCTCCTGGGAATCCCAGCCCTGCCCAGAGGCTCAGCTGCCTCTCAGCACCCCCACCAGCCGGCTGACAGATTTACTGGTGGAGAAGGTCATTAGCAGAAATGTATTATTAACGCCGAGACCTGATTTGGCAAACCTCTAAATCTCCTGTCTCACCCCCAAATTCCTGCCAACTGCTGGAGAGAGCACTGGCTCCTCAGGAGGGCTCTGCCAGGCTGCCAGTGGGTGGACCCCAATAATGATCACAGTGGGGGCTCACAGACCACATACCCTAACTGCAGGGACCCCACTTCAGCCGCTTCCCTGGGCTAGTACCCCACACTCTGCTAAGCCCCTCCACCACTAGAGGGCGGTGTGGCTGCACCCTCAAGCCTCTGTCCCCAGAGCCTACCAGGGGCTGCTGTCAACCAGGGTACTGGGAGGGACAGCCTCAGCCTGGCCCCCCCCCCCCCTCTGGCCACCATCCCCGCAGTCCCACCTGTTCCCACTCCAACCCTTGGCCCATAGGCAATTTTTTTTTTTTTTTTTTTTTTTTTTTTGGTTTTTGGTTTTTGGGCCACACCTGGCGGTGCTCAGGGGTTACTCCTGGCTTTGCTCAGAAATAGCTCCTGGCAGGCACAGGGAACCGTATGGGACACCGGGATTCAAACCAACCACCTTTGGTCCTGGATCGGCTGCTTGCAAGGCAAACACCTCTGTGCTATCTCTCCGGGCCCTTCTTCTGATTCTTTTTTCTAATTCTTTTTTATCTTTATTTAAACACCGTGATTACAAATATGATTGTAGTTGTATAATTTGTTTTTGTTTTTGGGCCACACCTGGCGGTGCTCAGGGGTTACTCCTGGCTGTCTGCTCAGAAATAGCTCCTGGCAGGCACGGGGACCATATGGGACACCGGGATTCGAACCAATCACCTTTGGTCCTGGAACGGCTGCTTGCAAGGCAAACGCTGCTGTGCTATCTCTCCGGGCCCCCCATAGGCAAATTTTAAAGTTCTTTTTTGGTTGCTGTTGTTGTTTTGGAGCCACATCTGGTGACGTTTAAGGGTAATTCCTGGCTATGTGCTCAGAAATCGCTCCTGGCGTGGGGGACCATATGGGATGCCGGGGGATCAAACCATGGTCCATTGTAGGTCAGTGAGTGCAAGGCAAACGCCCTACCGCTTGTGTCACTGCTCTGGCCCTGAATTTCAATGTTCTTTTTCTTTTTTTTTTTTTTTTTTTTTTTGGTTTTTGGGTCACACCCGGTAGCTCTCAGGGGCTACTCCTGGCTCTATGCTCAGAAATCGCCCCCAGCAGGCTCAGGGGACCATATGAGATGCCGAGATTTAAACCACCATCCTTCTGCACGCAAGGCAAACGCCCTACCGCTGTGCTATCTCTCAAGCCCCCATCAATGTTCTTGTGATGACAATTTCCCGACACTATGCCCATTTTTCCCCAGACCCCTCCCAGCTGCCCGATGACCCAAGGTCACAGTGTCTGTCCCCTGGATCCTGTGGGAGATCAACATTAACAACACCACCCTAGTCCCCCGAGAATCAGCAAAGAGGTAGAGAAGGGATTTGAGGCAAATCGAGGGCCTGGGCTGAGTAGGGAGAGTGGTCTCTAATTACAGTGGCGCCCAGGCCGGGCAGTGGGGACCGACACAGCATTGGTGGCCTGAGTGCATTTGATTTTCACTTCATGTGTTTGCAATACAAAGAGTAACAGTGCTGGACTCAGGGATGAGATAGAGGTTCTCTGGTCTCCGAGTATGTCCAATGAACCAAGGCTCAAGATGGACAGAATGATTCCCCTCCGCCCATGCATTCTCCCTGCCACACTGAGATGATACTTACAGAAAAAGAGCAGATTATGTCAAACCTGAAGAGACAGTTACACAAAATAAGGCTATCGCAGGAGACACCGAAGAAGCGAAAACTGATGACTCAGGAATAAATTAGGCATAAAATAAATAGAAATTTAGTAAATGGAAATAAACAGTGTAGCTGTCATGGGTGGGAAGGGAACTTGGGGTCATTGGTGATGGGGTCATGGAATGGAGGGAGAGAGAGAAAATGGGAACATTGTATGCCCAAAATCCTATTATAAATGACTTTTTTGGTTTGCCCTTTAATTTTTTTTTTAGGTCACACCAGACAGTGCTTGGGTTTACTCATGGCTCTGTGCTCATGGGTCACTCCTGGAAGAGCTCAAAGACCATATGTGATACCAGAGATTAAACCCAGTTCTGTCGTGTGCAAGACAAGTGTCCTACCTGTACTATTCCTCTAACCCTAAACTGGTTTTGTGTGTGTGTGTGTGTGTGTGTGTGTGTGTGTGTGTGTGTGTGTGTGTGTGTGTGTGTTTTGGGGCCTCACCCAGAAGTGCTCAGGCGTTATTCCTGGCTCTGCACTCAGAAATCACTCCTGATAAGGGCCAGAGTGGTGGCACAAGAAGTAGGGTGTTTCCCTTGCACGTGCTAACCTAAGACAGACCGTGGTTTGATCCCCCAGTGTCCCATATGGTCCCCCAAGCCAGGAGCAATTTTTTGTGGTTTTTGGTTTTTGGGTCACACCTGGCAGTGCTCAGGGGTTACTCCTGGCTCTACTCTCAGAAATCGCTCCTGGCAGGCTCGGGAGGACCATATGGGATGCCTGAATTTGAACCGCCGTCCTTCTGCATGCAAGGCAAATGCCTTACCTCCATGCTATCTTTCCGGCCCATCCAGGAGCAATTTCTAAGCACATAGTCAGGAGTAACTCCTAAGCATCACCGGGTGTGGCCCAAAAAACAAAAACAAAAACAAAACAAAAAGAAAGAAATCACTCTTGGCAGGCTTCATAGGATGCCAGGAACTGAACCCGGGTCCGTCCCAGGTCAGCCGTATGCAAGGCAAATGCCCTACTGCTGTGCTATCTCTCCAGCCCATCCCTAAACAGTTTTTTAACTTGCAATGGCTAAATGAAAATGTGAATAAATGGGGCCGGACGGTGGCGCTAAAGGTAAGGTGCCTGCCTTGCCTGCGCTAGCCTTGGATGCACAGCGGTTCGATCCCCCGGCGTCCCATATGGTCCCCCAAGCCAGGAGCAACTTCTGAGCACATAGCCAGGAGTAACCCCTGAGCATTACCGGGTGTGACCCAAAAACCAAAAAAAAAAAAAAAAAAAGAAAGAAAAAGAAAAAGAAAATGTGAATAAATGTGGCCGGAGAGACAGCATGGAGGTAGGGTGCTTGCCTTTCATACAGAAGGACGGTGGTTTGAATCCCTGCATTCCATATGGTCAGTCCCCAGTGCCTGCCAGAGGCAATTTCTGAGTATAGAGCCAGGAGTAACCCCTGAGCGCTGCCGGGTGTGGCCCCAAAACAAAACAAAAAAATGTGAATAAATAAGGAAAAACTGAGGATTGTGCTAAGCAACAACTCACACTTGAGTGAGAATTGGTGGCAGAGGAAGTTTGGTCTGGACCCAGACTGAAGCAAGGCAGGAATTCTGAGTGAGGTGAAGGGACTTGCAAGGCTCAGGGGTACTGGGGGGCAACGGGAGGGGCCAGTAACTGGGGTTGGGAGCAGGGGCAGAGGGTGTCCTTCTCTTGGTCCTGAAGCCCACCTGCCCCCAGCAGGGAAGCAGAAACTGATGAAGCAACCCTGGGGCCTCTCTAGGGAGCTCCCTAGGGTCAAAGACTTGGAGAAAAATGGTGTCTACCCACCAGGGCCAGCTTCTGGTCAAGACCCCCATCTCTCTGTGAGGTGTGGGGTCTTCAACCTTGACTTGTTGGCCATGCAAGGGCAGCAGTGTGACCCCAACCAGCAGAGGATCTCAACTCACCTCATCGATGTGCCTTTCCCAGAGAAGGAACCAGCCCCGGGCATCAGCCATGGTGATGGACTCTCATTAACTTTCTCTATTGCAATTACTTTGCAGGCTATTAAGTGCAGGTATTAATCATTAAGTAATTATTATCTGCTCTTGTATTAATTATCTGGCCACCGGGAGTGTCACCAAGATTTAAGGTTTGTAATTGTGAATAATATTTCCCAAACACGAAGGCGGTTTAAGGCATAAATCCTTTCCCTGTCCAGGTGAGGGGGATGGTATCTGTGGGCCAAGAGTCTCTATCCTGGTGTTGTTGTTCAGCAGGATACACTGCCCTAGCTGCCCTCAGGCACCATACATGGTCCACTACAAGCCCAGACCCCAATACCCAATTCAGCCCCAGCTGAAACTGCCTCTGAGCCTACTGGGAGAATTACAGGAGATGCCAAGTATCTGCCACAGGCAATGCCCACTATGGCCCCTGGATCAGTCCTTGAGCTCCAGGCCCTCCCCCAGACTCCATGCCCAATGCAACTGCAATCTCGTGTCTCAGAAGCTCCAGATGTGGGGTCCCCGATCCCAGAGCCCAGAGCCTGCTGGCAGGATGAGACTGAGGAACTGATATGTAGTATATGCTATGAGGTATACCGACCACAGGGACTTCCACAACTCCCTGATAACTACCCACTATGCTCAGGGAAACCCTAGCACTGGTGCCCAGCCCCTCTTACCAGCAGTGCCAGTGGTGCTTCATGGGCACTGTCTGGCCCACTCTGCCTTCGTGGCTGCCTGCAGAGGGCACTGCGTCGTCACCCCTCAGAGGACATGGAGGCAGGGCTTGGAGGCAGGACTCAGCCAGGCCCTGACAGAGGCAAGTTCTGCCTGCTGGACCTTCCAAACTCTTCCCTCAAATCCTCAGGACAGCTGAGGGAAGGTGACTGGACCGTACCCCAAGGAGGCCCCAGAGTCCACAGGCCAGCTGAGAGGTGGGAGATGGACAAACACAGACAGGGCAATTCTGCCCATTATCTTACCCACAAGACTTCTGAGAGCTGAGGGAGATGGTGGTGGATGATGAGCAATAGTGGAGCACAAGTGTACATAGGCCCTGAGCTCAGCCCCCTATAAGCATGTCCTGGGTGCCCCCAGATGTAGCCCTGATAGCCCCAGCATCACTGTGGCCCCAGAGTATAGCCAATACAGTCCTCGGGTGTAACGCTGGGAATACTGAACACCATCGGGCTGAGCGCAGCAACTTTCATGGGTTGAAGCACTACAGGACCCATCCTGTGCCCCCCAGCCCTGTCCAGTGAGACCCAAATTGAAAAAAGAAAAAAAAAGCAGGGCTGGAGAGATAGTACAGTGGTAAGGCGTTTGACTTAGGTGCAGGAGGACGATGGTTAGAATCCCGGCATCCCATATGGTCCCCTGAGCCTACAGGAGAGATTTCTGAGCATAGAGCTAGGAGTAACCCCTGAGTGCTGCTGGGTGTGACTCCCCAAAAACAAACAAGCAAACAAACAAAAAAGCAACAATTATAGAACAGCTGGGAGGGCGCTTGCCTGGCACACAGCCGACCTGGCACACAGATTTATCCCTGGCATTCCATGTGGTTCCTAAAGCCCCAGAACTGGGAGTGGTCCCTGAGCACAGAACTGGGAGTAAGCCAGTTCTCTATGGCCAAATAAATCATCAATTTTGTTTTGGGGTCACACCCAGAGGTATTCAGGATTACTCCTGGCTCTGTGCTCAGAAATTGCTCCTGGCAGGCTCAGGGGACCATATGGGATGCCGAGGATTGAACCCGGGTCTGTCCTGGGTCAGCTGTGTGCAAGGCAAATGCCCAATAGCTGTGCTTTCACTCTGGCCCCCATAAATCGTCATCATTATTTGGCCATAAGATATGTCCAAATAAATAAATAAAGCTTAGGGGTTATGGCTTGGCTGAACCTCACAAAGCAGTCTGTTTATTGGGACATAATCAGGACAAGTGGTGACCACATGTGTGCAAGATTCCCACTGGGCCTAAGCCCTCGAGGGCTCACATCCTTTAAGAGGGCCTGGCCTGTCCCTCTTGTCTTCTCTATAGTGTGATTCCCCCATACATAGTCAAGTTGGACATTTTCCCATTGCCATCAGGAGTATCCCAGGAGGCTCCTTGGTGACAGTACTTTGTGCTGAGCCTTTGGTAGCCTCCAGTGCAATGTGCCCTGGGGCTGAGATAGTGCTGGAGATGGTCAAAATACACTTCTTGTAGTCACAGCTAGGGAGGGGGCATTGACAGTGGTGGAAATGTGAGGATGGTTTTGATTTTGGCAGAGGAGATGATGGCATGATGGAGGTAATAATGAGTGTTGGAATAGGCAGCCGTGATGGAAATTTGATGGTATTTGAGGTTATAGTGACAATGGTGATGGCGGAGTTGATGGTGATAGAGGTGACAATGGTAATCATGCAGAGCTGATGGAGCTAATGGTGATAATGGTCATGTTCACAGTGGCAGTGAGGATGATGAAAACATTCTTTAGGACCCAGAGCTTTGCTTGTCCTTGTCTCCATGCCTTGGAAATGTCAATCCATAGGAGGCAGAAACAGGGAGAGCCTGACTAAGGTCTGACAGGACCAAAGTATGTCTTGAGTTCACAGAGAACATTTAATCTTACTTAAAAAATAAGTAAGTTCAATTACTGGAAAGGTAAAAAAATAGCCTCGTATTTACTGCAAGTGAATCGAAGTTCATTACTCAGAAAAGTCCCCTTTAAAGATTCTGGGCACTCTTTTCTGTTAGGGTCTGACTGGTAGGTGGAAACGTGGGATCCGGTGGGGATGAACTGAAATCATTTACCTACCTGAGAGGTGGACCCCAGACCAGTGTCTGTAGGAGTCAGTCCCACCCTTTGAACTCCTTGCCCTACATGCGGGCACACAGATGCACTTCAGCCCCACCTGGGGGTTCTGGGGTTCCCGGGGTGGCTGGGACTCTGCTGCCCAACTTTGTAGAAGCCCAGCCATTCCCTGAACCTGAAAAGTGGGTGATGAGAGAACTGCACCCTCAGTGGTCACAGTTCCCACAGCAGGAGTCAGGGAGGGAACTTCTGGTGTGGGACAGCCAGAGGAAGGTTCCTTCTCCTGAGACCCCAACATAGCCTGAGGGTTCACCATGGGCACCTCTCGCAGCCAGCCAGGGGGGTGACCCAGTGGGCAGCAGTCATGGGTGATGGGCGACCGGGTAGTGCTGTAATTAGTGTGGACTGTGCTGCCTTTGCTGGAGGAAAATCCCATCTTGGAAATACACGTCTGATGCAAGTTCAATTTCACCCGCGGGGCCATAAAACCCTTTTCCAATCACCTACCACTGTTGGCTGCCAGCATCGTTAATCCTGGGGATGTTATTTAGCGCCAAGACACCACTCAGGGAAAAATCAGGTTTGAGTCCCATAGCAAGGCCCTCTCTGTTCCCTGCAGAGACCTGGAGAGGGCACGAACCTGGACCCTTCACAGCCTCCATTCACCTGAGTCTGCTCAGGTGCCCCCAAAGGGACAGGAGCCGGTGGGGACTGGATTCCTCAGCCCTCTCTCACCCACCTATTGCTCTGACCCCCCCGGATCTCCCTGCCTGGTCCTCACCCCCACCCCCAGATCCTATCATCTCACAGCCTTTCTTCAAAAATCGTTTCCTTGATTACCGAGGTAACAATGAAAACACGTAATTGAATTTCCAAGAAATTACCATTTTTATAACTTGTGCCCAGTTCTGGAGAGAAATGAAACGTCTCATACAGCGGCCGTCTTCCACGCATTGGCGAGGGCTGATCCTGCCCTTTAGCACAGGCTTGGCCATAGGAAGAAGAATGTTTTGTGCTGCCCCGGGGTGCTGCCTCCCCTCAGCTCAGGCCAGGCAGGCCTCAATCAAAAACTCTCTGTCAAGAGGGCAGAGGGCAGTATGGTGGGTAGAGCTGTTTCAGCAGAGCTAGTCCTGAGGCCTGGACAGAGCTGGGCTGGGCCTATGGTGTGGGAAGAGTCAGTGAGCAGAGCCAGATCTGTCTCCTACCCCATGTGCTCACCTCTTGAGTGGTTTGGGGGTCAGTTGGCTATGGGGCATGAACATGCCTCTCCTGAGCAGGCTGATTGATGGGCCTCTCGGTGGTGGGAGATGAAGCCCCCAGACCAGGGCTTGAGGTCACCAAGAGAGTTTGCAGGCTGTGCTTGGAAGACCCTGTCTACAACAGAATAGTGAGACTATCTGCCTGAGAAAAGCTATGTCTGCAAATGTGTATACGTCTATTCAAGTGTGCATTTATATGGGTGCATGTATGCATATACATGTAAATATGTGTGTACATGTTTGTGTGCCTATGTTTACATGTCTCACTGGCCCCTGGGGAGCAGAGTGGATGGTCCAAAGCACTGCTGCATACAGATGGTAGGCCTGGGCCAGACCCCTGTCATCCTGGATGCTGCCTGGTGACCTGAAGCTTATGGCGTCTGGAAAAGAGGTAGATGGGAGGGATCAGAGCCAGTGGGCAGGTCAGTGACAGACAAGGAAGGGACTGGAAGCTCTGCACCCCACGTTTATGTTCCTACCTCCGCTCCCTCCCTGCCCCAGCACCCTGGCAGTGCCATGGGGTGGGGAAAACAGATCAGAACCTAAGGAAAAAGATGTAGCCTTCGGTCTGGCAGGATTGGTTAGAGGCTGATGATCACTGAGACAGACTCACCTAAAGTGAACATTCTAGAAGTTACCTTGTGTGGTGTGGGCAGTGTAGCACCCACACCTGCTTACACACACACACACACACACACACACACACACACACACACACACACACGCACACACACACGCACGCACGCACGCACGAACGCGCGCGCACACCCTGGCCTCCATCGTCTGGGTCCAAGGTGAACCAGCCTCTATTGGGTCCTTCAGGTTCTCGGGCATCCCTGTGACCACACAGGTTTTGCTGAAGGACAGGGCAGAACCTGGGTGATGGGTGTGTGGGGCTCCTAGGAGAAGATGGAGCTCCATGCCCGGGGGTGAGTAGACAAGCTGTCTCGGTCCTGAGCCTAGTGGTCTGTCCCTGTAGCTGCAAGACCAGGCAGGTGTGGCTAGGGGCAGGCAGCAATCCCCAGGACACAGGCTTGAGGTGTTCTGAGGTGTCCTAAAGTGTCATTGCTGCTGTCTGTGGGCTCAACATTGCCACCCCTACTATAGTCTCCATACAACCCAGCTACAGAGATGTCTGAGTGCCAGGACAGGAGCAGACAGTGTGTGGGGGCATAATAGTGGAGTATGGGACACACAGTTCCTTCCCTGCCTGCTCACTGTCCTGCCGCTGGCCCAATCCTGTCCATTCTGTCTCTGCCAGAGGCCACAGCCCCAGGCCACCTAGCAACTCCAGGCCTGAGCTGGCCTCTCACCGCACTCTGGGACCCTCCCACAAAAGACACTCAGAACCCCAGAGTGACCATGGGAGGGGTCCGACTACCAGGGCTTCCTGAGGAAAGTGATGGTTTATTTCTGGGGAGTGGGACCAGACCCAGTTTCTGCCTCTTCTCCAGGCATCCACAGAAGCTCCCATCCAGGGAGTAGAGAACTGTCTCAGCTGCAGCTTTTAGCTGGGTGAACCTTTCCCGGGCTCCTTGGTTGCCCTACACGCCTACAGCAGTGTGCAGGGTTGTGGTGCCATCTGGTGGCAGATTCTCAGACTTACCCCTTGGCAAGTCACAAGTCCCTTAAGGGCCTGGGAATCCAGAGATACAAGCTCCTTCTAGGGCCCACTAAGGTCTCTGCTTCTCACCCCCCAATCCACCCCCTAGGGGGCCGGAGCGATAGCACAGTGCCTTGCAGGCAGCTGACCCAGGATGGACCCAGGTTCAGTTTCTGGCATTCCATATGGTCCCCGAGCCTACCAGGAGCGACTTCTGAGCTCAGAGCCAGGAGTAACCCCTGAGTCAGCCGGGTGTGGCCCAAAAGGGGAAAAAAATACACCCCTTATAGTCTCACTTCCAAGGCACAGCAAGGACCTCAGGAGCTTATAGTTTGGCACAGTCCAGTACCCGCTTGGGTGGGTAGTAAGGAAAGCCCTAGTTCCAGAAACATAAATTCTGGTTAGTCAAGTATATAGGGGGACAACCTGGATTCTGACCACTGGCTGTGCTGGCCATATTCATCTTCTCCGGTTATAGTCTGGGGCAAGGACAGCAAGGTATGGAATGTGGGGTGGCCATGATGGGGTAGAGCTTGCTGGAAGGGGGCCTTGAGCTTGGGCATGTCTGTCTTACCACCCCAGAATCCTAGGTCCCAAGCATCTGTGGGGTGTCTGCTTCCCATCCCCCAGTGCCCAACAATAATCACTGATTAGGTCTGAGCGTCCTGAGATTTTCTGCCTTCTTATCTCTTCTGACTCTTAAATAATTGACATGAGGAGGGTCTGGAGAGACAGCGAGGGGAGACGAGTATCTTGCTTCAGTCTGTGCCCTGGGGACTGTTAAGCACTCCCAGAGTGGGAGAACCAGGGCTGCACCCCACATGAACCATGGCCTGAGGTCCAAATCCCTCCATGCCTTCCCTTGTTCTTCCCCCGGCTCCCCATTCCCCAGGCTCCCCTCACTGGCCAAGTAGGGGAAGGAACCCCTAACACTCAGCTATGTGTCTGTGGCATAAATGGGGTTCACTCTCCAGGCTGTCCCAAACCTCAAGGGCCACACCCCACCCTCCTCTGCCTATGAGCCAGGCAGCACCCCCAAATAACTCCAACTCCCTTCAGCGTTCCCTGAGCCCAGTTAGAGGCCTCCCTGTGTGTCATGGTGCAAAAACCACTTCCTGTCTAGGGCAGGGAGGGCTGAGAGGTAACCACAAGCCTTGTGACGGGTGACCCCAATCTGGACTACAGGACCTAGAAACACACAAGAGAGGGCTCTGAAAGCTGCAGGGATTGGAGCCTGGGCTAGGACACTGATTGAGGGTGTCCAGAGATGGGGATCCCCCCAGCGGGGGTGTGGCTGGCCCAAAGCCACCTGTTCCAGGCAGTTTCTCAGTGTTTGCAACTGAGCTAGAGACCTTGGATGTTGTGTGTCCCCGCCTAGCACAGGCTCCACACCTCCTCTCTGCCCCAATCCCAACCCCTACTCACAGGCTCCCTGAGGCCATTCGGTGTCATGGCAACTTGGGCAGGAAGCGGCTGCCATAGCAACTGGTGTCCAGGGAGGCATCAGCTGCCAGGCAATGGGGCCATGACCTGATGCTCCCTCAACAGGCTTCACCTGTGAGGCCAGGGTGTACCCCACACACACACACACACACATACACACTCCCAATCCCAGACATGAGTTTGTGGAGTGCTTGGCCTGCATTTGAATAGCTCTCCCTCTTTCAGGGAAATATCTGCATGATCATGGATCCCAAGAACCCACTTTTGCGCTCACATTCCCCAGAACTCCTAAGGGTGCTCCAAACTCAACTGGAGAACTGAGATTGTAAGAACCATAAGGAGTGGTGAGGGGTGGGGAAGTTTTAGGGAATTGGGGTCTTCAGGGAGGGTTCTGAGCCTGCAGTAGGGAATATGGAGTTTCTGGGACAGGAAGAGAAGTATCTGGGGGACAGGGTAAAGGAGGATAAATGGAGGCTGAGAGTCACATTAGTGACACTTAAATGGTCCTGGCCGCTGTTTAGAGATTATTGCTGCTCTAGGGCCTTGCAAGGCCTCGCCGTTGGGGGGACTTGATGTGCCCCATCCAGAAGGTCCCTATCACTATTCCCCCTGTGATCACAGGTAGACTCCCCCCCCCCCCCCAGCCTCTAGTACCTTTCCCACAGGCTGGCAGATGAATGGCACCCAGGAAGGAAGGGGTTCCCTCTATCTGCCTCATCCCCAGCCCATTTCTTTCCATCAGGGTCACCTTCCTTCCCTCTTGGGGGTTCAGATACTCTCCTCAGCCCTCCTTATTTTATTTATTTATTTATTTATTTATTTATTTATTTTGTTTTTGGGCCACACCTGGTGACACTCAGGGGTTACTCCTGGCTATGCACTCAAAATCGCCCCTGGCTTGGGGGACCATATGAAACGCTGGGTCAGGGGATTGAACTGCGGTCAGTTTTAGGTTAAAGCACACAAGGCAGATGTCTTACCGCTTGCACCATCTCTCCGGCCCCTTCTTAGTTTATTTTGGGGATTTGTGCCACACCTGGCTATGCTCAGGGTTACACCTGGCCTTGTACTCAGGAATTACTCCTGACAGTGCTCAGAGGACCATATGGGATGCTGGGAATCAAACTGGGTCATTTGCTTCAAAGCCCTGCTAACTGTACTATCACTCCAGCCCACCCCACCTTAGTTCTCAGTTCTCCCCCAGAGAGTTCTGGACAGAGAACTTCTAGGCCAGGGGTTCCAGAAACAAGCAAGTAGGGCCTGACAGAAGGATCCCAGATAACTGCTCCACCCTCAGATAATTGAGTGTTGGGACCAACGCAATAGCACAGTAGTAGGGCATTTGCCTTGCATGTGGCAGACCTGGGATGGACCTCAATTTGATCCCCGACATCCCAGATGGTACCCCGAGTCTGTCAGGAGTGATTTCTGAGTGCAGAGCCAGAAGTAACCCCTGAGCGATGCTGGGTGTGGCCAAAAACCAAAAAAAAAAAAAAAAAAAAAAAGGATAACTGAGTGGTGTTCCAGCTTGCTGGTATGTCAGGGGCTAGCTGTGGCAAAGAGGCCCCTGCAAAGAGGGAAGCTGCATGTTACTTTTAACCAGTGGACACCTCTGCTGGCATCCCACAGGCAGTGTTCTCCCCACAGCTAAGGGGATAGGAACAAGACCACTACACAGGACTTCAGACAAACGTCTTCACTCCAAAGTGGGGTCCAGGGAGAGACTGCAGGACAGTCCCCTGCGTGGAAACCAAAAAACACATTAGCAGACAACCTGGGGTCCTCAACCCAACACTCCCAGCTCCAGGTCACAGAACTGCAGTGGGTGGGCATCACCCAGAAAGGGGGACCTTCCTTTCACGGGGTCCCTCGTTAAGAGGAAGAGGAATGTGCCTGTCCTGCTGCTGCTCCACAGCCAATCCTTTGAGATAAATGGCAGTCAAGAAAGTGCTCTACTGCCACGGAAAGCAGACTCTCCTCAAAGAAGCCATCTGGGGCTTGGAGACTGTACAGAGACTTGAGCACAATCCCCGACTGAACTTGAGTTCAATCCCTCGTACCATCAGGTATGGCCCCAAACAAGCAAACCTGTAAACATAACCCTGCCTGCTCAATCATAAGAAGCAAGTTTCCAAGAAAAGAGACTGGTGAAGCAAATTTCAGGCAAGGTGGGTGCAGAAAAATGAGGACCAGAATAATTAAAACCCCCTGGGCTGCTCTTTCTTTCTTTCTTTCTTTCTTTCTTTCTTTCTTTCTTTCTTTCTTTCTTTCTTTCTTTCTTTCTTTCTTTCTTTCTTCTTTCTTCTTTCTTTCTTTCTTTCTTTCTTTCTTTCTTTCTTTCTTTCTTTCTTTCTTTCTTTCTTTTCTTTCTTCTTTCTCTTTCTTTCTTTCTTTCTTTCTTTCTCTTTCTTTCTTGTCTTTCTTTCTTTCTCTTTCTTTCTTTCTTTCTTCTTTCTTCTTACTTTCTTTCTTTCTTCTTTCTTTCTTTCTCTCTCTCTCTCTCTCTCTCTATTTCTTTCTTTCTTTCTTTCTTTCTTTCGTCTCTCTTTATTTCTCCTTCCTTCCTTTCCTCCCTCTCTCCCTCCCTTCCTCCCTCCTTCCTTCATTCCTTCCTTTCTTTCTTAGTTTTTCGGCCACACCTGATGACACGTGGGTTACTCCTGGCTATGCGCTCAGAAATCGCTCTTGGCTTGGGGGACCCTATGGGCCGTCGGGGAAATCTAAACGCAGTCCGTCCTAGGCTAATGAGCACAAGGCAGACGCCTTACGCCCTGCACCACCGCTCCGGCTCCCCTGAGTTTCTTATTTTCCTTTTCTTTTTTGTTTTTTGGGCCACACCTGATAGTGTTTAGGGGTTACTAGTGGCTTTGCACTCAGAAATCGCTCCTGGCAGGCTCAGGGGACCATATGGGATGCCAGGGATAGAGCCACCATTCATCCTGGATTGGCCATGTGCAAGGCAAACACTACTGTATGTTCTCTCTCTGGCCCTCATTTTCCTTCTTTTTGTCTTTTGGACCAGTAGTGAGCTCTGGACATTCTTGGGTGCTGTCCAATGAGCAGGGCTGGTAGAAGTTCTTTTTGTTTTGTTTTTATTTTGGGACCACACCCGGTGATGCTCAGGGATTACTCTTGGCTATGTGCTCAGACATCGCTCCTGGCTTGGGAGACCATCTGGGACACTGGGGATCAAACCCAGGTCCATCAAGGGGTCAGCCACGTGCAAGGCAAATGCCCTACTGCTGCACTATCGTGCAGGCCCTAGGATAAGTTTTTCTGATATGAAAACAGGAGTAGGGGGAACTGTAGAGAACACCCCATTAGAATCTGTATTTGTGTTAACTCCTATTTCTAGATCATCTGTGTCATAATTTTCTCTTTGTGTATGTGTGGTGGGGGAGGAATTTGAGGCCACACCCAGTGTTGCTCAGGGCTACTCCTGGCTCTGTAATTATTCTAGGGATGGATTCATGGTCTATGGAATGCAAGGCAATCACCCTACCCGATGGACCATCTCTCTGGCCCTGCTTCACATATTAAGAGACTGGGAGTGGTGTGTGTGTGTGTGTGTGTGTGTGTGTGTGTGTGTGTGTGTGTGTGTGTGTGTGTGTGTGTGTGTGTGTGTAGGGTTCCTTTCAGGCCAGGCTCTAGCTCTCAGCCCAGTCCATTATGACCTCCAGGCTGCACCCTAGTCTTTGTGACAGGTTTCCTGGAGGCAGACCTGGGGACTGTGACACCAAAGCCCCTCAGTGAGAGGGTGGCAGGAAGGACCAGGCCAGTGCCTGGACCTAGGGTCAGAAAAGGGTCACAGGGAGGAATGGAAATGCCGAAGACCCTGGGGTCGTGTGGCCATTCCTGCTCCCAGTGCCCCCAGCCCCCAACTTCCAGCAGCCAAGGAGGATGCCAAGAAATGCCTTACCAAGACTTTGTAAGGTGGCCCTGCCCTGTCCTGGGGGAGAGACGGGTGGGGGTGGGGGGTCCCAGAGGCAGGGACCAGGTACCCAGGTCCTATATCTCGGTTGATGAGGGAGCAGTGGGGATGCGATGGGGCCCCCTGTGCTCAGGACAAGGGCAGGGGGCCCCCTGAGGCTCAGGCCTCAGTCTCACCCTGCTGCCTCCTCCATGCTCCAGCACATGCCCCTGGGGCCTGCAGAGCAGTGCTGCTTCCAGCTGGAGCAAGAGAACCAGAGCCTGGTGAGCCACCCCACCCCCTGTCGAGCCCCCACGCCTTGCCCCACAGCAAGGCCTCTGAGAGCCATCCACCCCCTCTACCCCCAGAAAAAGCAGAATCAGGACCTGCGGGAGCACTTGGGGTCTCTCCTGGGGCCAGGGCCGCAGTACCTGCCTCTGTGTCCTAAACACGCCAGCTTCACAGCCCTGGCCTGGGTAAGTGAGGACAACACCTAGACCCCCACCTCCACCTCCTGCTCCCCCAACACCTGACCCACCGCTAACCACCGCCCTGCCCTCCCCCAGTCGCCGGAGCATATCAGTCGGCGGCCACTTGAGGACCACAGGGCCCCTCTGCAGCTGCTGCGGCGGGAGCTGTACCCAGGGGAGGAGGCCTTCTTGCACCAGTCACAGGTGGGCTCGCAGCGGGTGGGCGCCTGCAGGGAGGCTGTCGAGGGCCACACCGGGCCCTGCCCACACCATGCTGTCCCGCAGAAGGAGCTGGCGCAGATCCGAATGTCCTTTGAGAGGAAGAAGATGGCCATCACCGAGGTGTGAGCTTGGGGCAGGCGGAGGGGGGGGAGTAAGGGGCATTGGCGAGGTCCCTACACCTTAGGGTCATGACCTACTTCCCCATGACTGTGCTCCAGGTGTGGGACGGAGTTGCTGAAGTACACACAGCCCTGAACAACCAGGCCACTGGGCTGATGGTAGGTCCCCCAAAGGTCAAGCCTGAGGGCACAGAGAGCGCAGGGACTGGGGAGAGAAGTGGAGGTGGGTTTGGAGGTGAGAGAGAATAGCTGGCAGCAGAATGGTGGGGTGAGGGACCTATTTTACCACCTCTAGAATCTCAAGAAAGACATCCGTGGCGTGCTGGATCAAATGGAGGACATTCAGCTGGAGATTCTGGGGTGATGTGCTGACTTGGGGGGCTGGGAGGAGCTGGCTGCAGGAGGGCAGGTGTTCTGCTCAGAGTGAGGGCACACCAGTCCTGGCCACATCCCGGTTCATAGCACCAGAGCTGACATGCTCCCTGCATCCTTCCAGGGAGCGCGCACAGAGTCGAACCCAGGCCCGGAAGGAGCAGCAGCTGGCCTGCCTGGTAGGCCCTGCCCTTCGGGAGGGTGGGCACCCCTGGCCCCAGCGGTGGGCAGGCAGGCAGGTGCCCTCCCTGTGCGGGCTGACATGCCCCTCCCTCGCAGAAGTCGAAGCCAGAATGTTCCGAGACCTTCCGAAGCCAGTTCTGGTAGGTGGCCTTACGGCGGGCAGGGACAGAGCCCAGTCCCAGGATGGTCCCTCCGGGCACCCCCGCTGCCTGACCGCCACCACCCTGCAGGCTGATGGCCCTGAGACTGCTGCTGGGCACTCTGCTGGCCTGCACCGTCGCCTACGTATATGTGGTCGACCCCGCGTCCTTCGAGGGGTTGGTGCCGCCCCTGCTGAGCCGTGCGGCCGTCTGGAGGCTCCGGGCACTGCTGAGTCCATTCCTGCGCCTCGAGGTGGACGATTTTCTGCCCTTCTAGACCAGAGCCCCACAGCCCTAGGGAGAAGAACCGGTGGCTGGTACTTACTCCAGGTGCCCAGTGACAGTGCCAGTCCTCGGCCCTGGGCCCCTGGCACTGGCCCTCCAGGTCTCAGCCAGGAGGCGTGGAGCAGGGCAGAGGGGGGGTCTATGCTGGACATGGAGTGGTGACACACCTTGGCATCTGTGAACTTGTTTCCATGCTGGTGGGGGAACCTCCTGAGACCCCCGTCTCACAGTGCTCACCACCCTCACCTCTCACGCCATCTACCTGTTGGGTGGCAGCCCTCTCAAGACAGCCCACCTGGGTTCGATCTCTGGCATCCCACATGGTCCCCTGAGCACCACCAGGAGTGATTCCTGATCACAGAACCAGGAGTCCCCTGAATACCGCTAGGTGTGGCCCCAAAACAAACAAACCCGAAAGTCCCTAGCCTGTGTCACAGAGGAAGCTAAAGGGGTCTGTTAAAAATGAGGAAGGAGTTGGGGCAGAAAGAGCATGGAGTTAGGGCGTTTGCCTTTCATGCAGAAGGACGGTGGTTTGAATCCTGGCATCCCGTATGGTCCCCCGAGCCTGCCAGGGACGATTTCTGAGCGTAGAGCCAGGAGTAACCCCTGAGCGCTGCCTGGTGTGACCCAAAAACCAAAAAAAAAAAAAAAAAAATTGAGGGAGGGCAGAGTAGTGGCACAGCGATATGGCATTTGCCTTGCACACACTAATTTAGGACCGTGGTTTGGTCCTCTGGCGTCCCATATGGTCCCCTAAGCCAGGAGCGATATCTGAAAGCATAGCCAGGAGTAACCCCTGAGCATCACCTGGTGTGGTGACCAAAAACCAAAAACACAAAAACAAAAAAATGAAGAGGTTCTCAAGCCTCATTCCCCGCGCTGAGCCTGTTGGGGAGACTGGCTGGGTTAGGCAGGCAACCCCTGGAGCTACTGACCCACTGCCCCCACATACCTCTCACAAGGCCCACCCTAGCGGGCCTATCGCTATCACCATCACATCATCTCCCCCACTCCCACCTTTGCCCAAAGCCAGGCTCCCCATCCAGCCCCACTGTCCCAAAAACACCCGAAGGCCTGGAGGACAAGGGGCCTTGCTGTGGACAGAGCTATAGAGGTAAACACCAAAAATTTTATTGAGCATTAAACTGGGGCCAGGGGAACCTTCCAGAACAGTAGAGGGAAGCCTGCTGCTGCCAGGCAGGAAAGGGGGCAACTTGGGCCTTGTCTGCCCCTGGGGGCAGCCAGACCTAACAGGCTTAGGGCCTGCAGGTGGCGGGTGCTCTGCACCCCTCTGCCCCCTGCACAGTCTCAGAGCAAAGACTGCTGGGGTGGGGCTGCTGGGGCAGAGCCAGCAACTGGACCCTCACCCTGGCAGGAGTTAAGGCATCTGTTCATGTGCATGGGGCTGGGCAAGGGGAGAGTGCAGTAGCCTGCTGGAACAACCTGAGACACCTCCCCCAGCCCACCCCACAGAGGCCTGGGCCCCCGGGGAAGAAGTGGCTTCTAAAGTGCTTGGCTGGCAGAGGGGCAGGGGATGGTTTCACCCCTAGAAGGCCATACTAGTCCCAGCGGGTCTGCGAGCCCGGCTTAAACTATTGGGCCCCGCAGCAGTTGGGGACTTCCTGAGGTGGGTGGACCCAAGGTCATGGGACCCGTGGGCTGGGAGTCACAAAGTGTGGCTGGTGGAGAGGGAGGGACCCCATGGGGGAGACTGTGGCAGACTGGCCTTGTGAGCCAGGGTTGGCATTATGGGCTGGGTTACTTGGTGTCCCTCTCAGGAGGCCCCGAGAGGCTGGGGAAAAGGCTGGAGGCGGCAGAGTGCAGGCGGCAGACAGCCCCGCGGTGGGGCACCCCGGCAGCAGGGCTCCAGGGCACCCGCAGAGTCGGGCGGTCCTCAGGGAAGCCAAGGTGGCACAGATGCAGGCCAGGGGGGCCCCGGGGCTGGCCACGCCGCCCCCATCCATGGTTGCAGGCGCCGATCCGCCCCCTGCAGGCCGCAGTGTCGGTCCGTCCAGTGAGAGAGAAGCAGAAAGGAGGTCGTCAGCAGAGGAGATACAGGGCAGGCCCCCCTGGTGGGCCCACGCTCAGCTCCCCTGCCCTCACTACTCCTGCCCCCATGCTTGGTGGTCTTGGATGTCCCATGCCCAAAACTGGCAGGTAAGGGGTGAATAGGTGACACTTCATGTGATGTAGGTAGGTGTAGGCATGGCATGCACCCCAGGGCTCTGAGCCAGTGTACCCCCTATTCCCTCATCAGCCACCACCTTTCTCCAAACTGGGGGTGCTACTGACCTAGGAGATCCTCACACTTGTCAGTTAATGGCAAATCACCAGACCCACCTCCCAAGCCTCCAACTTAAGTCTCCAGAAATGCCCCAGAGGAACAAACTTCTGAGCCCAGGAGGGTCGTGTCCCCCCCCCATGCTCCTGGAGCCTGACCCCATGTCCCCCATAAACAGAGTTCCTGCTGTGGAAGTAACAGCCATGGCCCTGTTCAAGGAAGCAATCCAAAGGACTTTTTCTTTTTTTAATAAAATTATAGATATATAGATGTCGATATAAAAACATAAAACAGACAACAACGCAAGCGGACGCTGCCGTGTGCTTACTCTCAGGCCCCTGGCGCCAGGACGAAAGTGGAGGCCCCCTTCCCCAGGAGGGACCCCGCCAGGCCCCAACTGTGGGCGGTGGCTGAAGCATCTCCAGTTTGGCAAGGAGGGGACCTTTGGTCATATTAGGCCCCCGGGGTGGCATCTGTCCATGCCAGCCCCCGCCTGCCCCCCACAAGAGCATAAAGCAGAGGTTAAGGCTTCAATGAAAGCAAGTTTCCTGGCAGAGGAGTGGCGGGGGGGCCCGAGCATGAACACGGGGGACATTGGCGGGGCAGCTGAGCACAGAGACAGGGGTGTGTGTGCCCCCCTCCTCGGGTGAGAAGACGGGACACACAGAGCCGGGACCCCACCCCCAGCTGGCTGGCTGTCCTTCCCGCCGTGCTGGGCTCCCACAGAAACTTGGCCTGGCCAAGCTACGGGCTTCCAGCGGGTCCCTGAAAGGCAACGGGTCAGGAGCGGCCAAGAGGCAAGTCCAGAGCTGTGTGTGGGCCACAGGGCAGTGGGTGGGGATGGGCTGGTGACCACCTAGGGGACACAGGGGCAGTCCATGCAGATGCAGCACGTGTCCAGCTGCCCCAGCCTAGAAACTGCAGCCTAGCCACACCCGGTGGACGGAACTGTGGAGGGCTAGTTTGGGGCGCGGCGGGGCGGCGCTCTCCTGCGACAGATCCGCACCGCACCAGGCCTGGGCCGCCGCCTTTCATGGGGCAGTGAGGTCTGCAGGGAGGGCAGCTGCGGGGACTCCAATCGTGGGGCCACATTGGATGCGTGGCATGGCGGCCAGTCCTCACACCGAGATCTCGTAGGTGGTCCCACCCACGCCAGACACCTTCTTAACCAGCGTGTGCCGGGCGGGGCTGGCGGGGGGCCCCGAGGTGCCAGCAGCGGGACCCAGCCGGGCCAGGCCTGGGGACTGCCCGTTAAGCTTACTTGGGGGGGTCTTCAGCTGAGGGTGGTCCCTGCATCAAAACAAGCACACACAGGCACACACGAGGTGAACGTAGGACCATGGGGGACAGAGGCCAATGGGGAACAGGACAGATGGTGCAGACACGGACGAGCCCCGGGCAGAACGAGCTGGGGCAGGGGCTGTGTTGTCAGACAGTGTGACATCACAGATGCCATCAGCCCTGTCCGCCCTGCTCCCGAGCATGGCACCCAGCACAGAGGTGAGGACAAGGTGGCTCTGTCCTGGGAACCTCAGCTGGGTGGCCCACCAGTGACTCTCTGGCACCCTACCCTGTCCCCCTTGGAAAAGGAGGGGCCCCTCTTCTGCCTTTGGTGTTCCCACCCCTTGCTGACCAACCAGGTCCTTGTACTTGTTGTTCAAACAAGGGGGTCCCTCCCTCCTTGACCCTGCCTCACCATGCAATGCAGTTGCCACCCCTGAAATATAGCTGGGTGGCTGCACTCAGAAAGCTGGGGTATCCACAGGGAAGTCCCAGCAGACACAGCTGCTCAGTCTATTTTTTGTTTTGTTTTGTTTTGTTTTGTTCTGGTTTTTGAGTCACACCCGGCAGCACTCAGGGGTTACTCCAAGCAGGCTCAGGGGACCATATAGGGTGTTAGCATTCGAACCACCACCTGCCTGGGTCAGCTGCAAGCAAGGCCAACGCCCTACCACTGTGCTATCTCTCCGGCCCTCAGTCTTTTTGGGGGTAGGGGGTGGGCCATACCAGCTGTGCTCAGGGCTTGCTTTCTTCCTGGCTCTGTGCTCAGAAAATCAGTCCTACTGGGTTTGGGGCACCACATGTGGGATGCCAAGGATCAAACCCAGGTTGACCACTTGCAAGGCAATTCCGGCCCCCAGCTGCTCAGTCTTATACTAGCATCTGGCCCAGAGGGCAACAAGGCCAATTACCTTCAGTGACCCACCTGACCAGCCTGGCACCCTGGGAAGATCAGCCTCTCAGGCAGGGACAGTGGTCCCCATTCCAGGCATGGAAACCTTTTAGGTCCCCCTTTCACTGGATCTGCACCAGCTTGGGGAAAATGTGGAGCACTGGGATCACAAGATCAATGCCCTGCACCGCAGGACCGGTCACAGTGCCCTTGCTGGGCAGACCACCTGGAGCCTCCAGGCAGGTAAAAGCACTCCCCCCTGCCCCTGCAGGCAGCCACAGGCCTCCCCAGCGATCCCCAAGCATTTAGCGCAGGACACCCTCCCAGGGGGACGAGACCCCCAGCACCCACCTCTGCATGGCCAGTGAGGGCGGTGGCTCCGGAAGTTCTGTGTGGATGAAGGCGACGGCCTTGGGGCCTGCATAGGAAGGCGAGCGGGGGACGCTGGGCGGGGAGGGTGGTCCCTGGCGTGCTGGCGACCTGCGGGAGCCGCTGCCTGGCCGAGGCCCCGGGGCATTGTTGTTGGCCATGTCCGCCTGCAGGGAGGAGGAGGAGGTCCGCGGCGCCCGACTCATGGCGCTGGACAGCGAGGACATGGATGTCTGCAGCGCGGGGTTGCGGGCACCCCCAAAGCCGGCCCCCGCCACCAGGTCGTCTCGGGAGCCATAGCGCAGCGCAGGACCCCGAGGCCCCTCGGACAGCAGGCTGGCCCCCTGCAGGCTGTAGGAGCTGGGCGCGTCGTAGACACCCGAGTCACCAAAGAGCGAGTCAGCCTGTGAGCGCAGCAGCCGTTCCCGCTCCTCCCGGTCCTTGCGCTCCTGGATGGAGGCCATGATGGTCCGGGACAGGTTGTCATAGCGCACGGGTGAGGGTTCCCGTGGCCGTGGGCCCAGGACGGGGCTGAAGCTGCGGGGTGGAGGCCGCGGTGGGTCACCCGGCGGCCCAGGGTGCAGGTAGGGCGAGCGGTAGCTAGCCACGAGGTGGGCCGGACAGGTGTGGCCACCGGGCGAGCCGGGGCTGAGCAGGCTGTCATAGGAGAGGCTGCCATTGCGGTTGGGCAGTGCATGGGGGGCAAAGATGCTGCGGTGCGGGGTAGGGGGCCCACCCTCAGAGCGCAGGGGCTGCAGGGCCACATGGTCCCCGCCCCGCCGCCCAGTGGCCCGGAGGCTCAGGGACCGCAGGGCGCCAGAGAAGGTGTCAGTGGCGCTGAGCGGAGGGGATGGCGGGTAGGCCGAGCGCAGGCCGCCAGCCGGGTACTCGGGCAGGTCCATGCTGGGCTCTGACTCGAAGTCCAGGCTGTGGATGCTGTCCTCACCCAAGGTCAGGGAGTCGGGCACCTGCGGGGAGATAGAGGAAACACATCGCCCAGATAGAACATGGTGGCACTGGAGGAAGCAGAGCAACAAACTGTCCCCAGCAGCTCCTCCCCCACCCCAGAAAAGGGGGTTATGGTGGCCCCCAGTTTCCCCCACAGGACTGCTCCTCTAAGACCAAGGCTACTCTGGGGGCACTTCTGGAGGTCAAGGCAAACTTCTGTGCAGACATGGGGGAAGCCCCACCAATAACCCCCTGTCCTGTGCCCTGTTCATGGCAGCCACCACACACTCAGAGGAAAGGCCTCTGAATCTCTGTGACTCGAGGTACCTGGGCCACCTCTGGGGACAAGAATCCGCAGAGGAGCCAGAGCGGTGGCGTAGGGCGTAAGGCATCTGCCTGCATACATTAGCCTAGGATGGACCACAGTTCCATCCCCCAGCGTCCCATATGGTCCCCCAAGCCAGGAGCGATTTCTGAGCGCATAGCCAGGAGTAACCCCTGAGCGTCACCGGATGTGGCCCAAAAACAAAACAAAAAAAATCTGTAGAACCTCCAAACCCAGTTTGGCAAAGCAGAGGGACAGGTGTCACCTCTGGGACCTCGGCCAATGTGCTGGAAGTGTCTATGGGATCCAGCTACTAAGAGAACTCCACCATGCTCAGGAGGGCTCCACCCACCTAGGGGACAGGGACACCCACGCTGCCCGAGAAGGAATGACGCTGGTTCTGGAGGACTGACCCCCATGTGGTTGCACCTGTAGCACCGGTCTCTCTTGAGGCCAGGGAGGAAGGTGGGGAGTCCTAGGGCAGCTCAGGTTTGGGGTCCCTTCTCAGCTCTCATTCTCCAGGGAGCACAGAACTCCAAGTGCTTATTTGGCTCGGGGGAAACAAATGGGTTGTTTCAAAGAATCTGAGATTCTTTTGAGGCCTTCCCGTGGGCCTCACAGAATTGTTAATGGTGGAATTTCAGGCATTTGGCACAAAGGACTTCGGGGCAGCCTCCTACCAGACCTGGGCACTGCCAGCTGGAGGGGGGGTTATGATCTCCTGACCAGCTCCCTAGCAAGACTCCAAGCCAGGAGGCCCTGAAGGGTGGGGTCAGCTCCCAAGAGGCCTGGGGCCAGGTTTCAGTGGGGCCTTCTCACCTGCTCTCCTGGCCCACAGAAGGGCGCCTTGGGGCCCCCAGGGAAGGCGGGTCGGAACTTGTACATGGCTGGCGTGGGGGGGTTGGTCCTCTTTGCCGACAGTGCGCTCTCTGGAGGGATGTCCACAGTCAGGCTGGGATGAGTCAGGGTCCACCCTCCTCACCCATTGGTGTCCCACCTCACCAGCACTGGCAGGGCGTGGGGTCTGCCCGTCGCTGATGAACGTGCTGGCTTCCACCTTGGGGGGCAGGGGTGGCCCCAGGTCCAGGGGTTTCTCATCGAGCCGATCCAGGCTGCCCTTAGACTGGAAGGAGGCAAAGTCAGTGGGGGGATGAACTTTCTGGAGGACACCTTCCTGCTGCCCTGGGACCTAGACCCTTGCTCCTAAGGCCCCCCAACAATTCCCCTTCCTGTTTTGGGCACCCACCCACCTCACTGCAAAGCCCTGGCCCTCGCCTCCACCCCTCCCCAGCCCCGGGCCCCCACCTTGCTTCGACCCAGGCTGGCCTTGAGCCCGTTGTCACTAAGTTTGACCTTAAGTGGCGCAGCTCGCTCCAGCAGCTCCGGCCGGAAGAATGGCGGCTTCAGGCGTGCGGTGAGCGGCAGCCGGGGGGCCTCCACCACGTACCTGCACCAGGGGCACAGGGGTCAGTAGCCAGAGCGCCCTGGCCTGAACACACACCCCAAGGGCAGGACCGGCCCCACCTGCCAAGGGCAAAAGTGGACCAGGCTTAGGGTCTGCCGCTGTCCTCCCCAACCCCAGCAGAGGCCCCCCGCAACACCCTGCCCGGGCCTCACCGGGGTGCCAGGGGGCTGCACAGCACATGTTCCACGTTCCCATAACAGCCTCGAGTGAAGGGGTTCACGCCCCCTCGGAACTTCCCCGTCACCTGTGGACATGGGCCCCCCTCAGCCAGCCTGGCACCCAGGATCCAGGCAGGCAGGGGGCAGAGCAGGGAGAGCTGAGGCTGCTGAGGGGCAGGCTGCGGGCCCCCCACCCAGGGCTGTGTCCATGGGGCACCTCAAGATTTCTGTGCCAAGTCACTGGTGGCGACAGTGCCCAGGAAGGAGCGAGCCAGTGGGGTGCACACCCCAAGACCCACCAGGGTCCTCCTGCACCAGAACTCCCCATTCCCCTTCCCGAGGGTTCCCCTTGCAACTATACACACCACCTTCACCTCTACAGGCCCTACCCCAATCCCCACGCCCATAGGGGACTCCTTTGCCCGCCCCCTCTGTGGGGCCCCCAGGGTTTACACCTGCTCGTTGGTGGTACGCCCCCGAGTGACTAGCACCACGTGGAAGCCGGTGAGGCCAATAACGGGAATGAAGAAGAGACCAGCCACGCACATGACGGCCATACTGGCCCGTTAAGGCTAAAGGCTGCCGGCTGGGACGTGGCAGGGGCCTGGGGAACAGAGGCCCCTCACACCTCCCTCCGGGGTTCCCCTGCCCAGCCCCAACCCGATTGCCTTTGGGCTAAGGATACGTGATAGTGGTGTGTGCGGCGCCCAATCCCTCGGAGTGGTTGAGCACGTAGACTAGGCCGAAGGCCACCACGCCCACCATGTGTGCGCTGAGCGATAGCAGGAACAGGAAAAAGTAGCGGTAGTTCCGGCGACCAATGCAATTGTTGACCCAGGGGCAGTGGTGGTCGAAGTCCTGGGCAGGAGCAACGGACGCATCAGGGCACCCGGGAGATGGGTGGGGTGTGGGCAGGGTGCAAGGGATGGAAAAGGGCCAGGGAGTGGGCCGGGTGTGGAGTGGACTGGACGGGGATGGATGGGCGGGACAGGACGGGTGTTGGTGAGGGGGCATCACCTCTACGCAGTTGTCACAGACACTGCAGTGAGAGCACCGTGGCGGGCGGTAGAAGTGGCAGGTGGCGCACCACTTCATGCGGACCTGGATGCCCCGCACGTCCACGTTCTTGTACAGCGGGGCTCGGAAGTCATCCTCCTTGTCCTCATCTTCATCCGCTGTGGCAGGAAAGTGTCTTCTTGGTAGGAGGGGGCAGGCAGAGTGCTCCCCCCCCACCTCTCCGCCCGCCCCCTCCGCATCAGTCCCAGCCCTCGGCCCTACCTCGGGGGAAGACACCGGGGTCCATGAAGGTGGCCATGCTGAAGTTGGCCAGGACAAAGAGGAAGATGATGCCATTGTAGACCGGGATGACTGGGGACACGGCTCGGGTCAACCATGGACACCTGTGGAATAGCAGGACAGAGCTGGGGGTGGGACAGGTGCAGGTGCAGAAGCAGGCATGCATCATGCAATGTGCTGGTTGGACCTCCGAGTTCACCCAGTGTTTTCTGGTGTGGCAACAAGAGGTTACTCCTGCCACAGGCCAGCTGAGGAGTCCCAGAACATGACCCTCCCCACCTCTGCCCAACCCTCACAACCTGAGGTCAGGTCTGATGTCAGGCACCCCAGGAGAAGACACTCAGGTCTCCAGCAATCTCAAGGCCCGATGCCACCCCATTTAGAATGGTGACCCACTATCAAGACACCTCATCTCCCCAGCCCCAAATCCTGTCTTTTTTTGGAGCTCACTGGAAGCAGAAGCCTAAAACAGGGGTAAACCCCTACTTCTACAGGGTTGCCGGACACAGCAAGCCATAGGGCAGTTCGGCCAGGCGTGGCCTTCCCCAGACCTGTCCTGAGTTCAGGCAATCTCACCAGGGAGATTCTGGGGTTTGAGGCTCCTTAGAGCTGTTTCTGCTAGCAGCCCCCCATCGTTTCCATGGCTCTGGCTACTGAGGCCAAGAGAGGGATCAGGTGCTCTGAGGACTTGGAGCGAGGGAGGCAGGGACTCCCCCCACAGCTGCCCCCAACTGTGAGGAGGGCAATCCCGGCCACCAGCAAGGTGAGCAGTGCCCACGGCCCTGCCAGCTGCCCTGGCACACGGCGGCCACGCTGGCGCACCCACGCCTGCCTTGGCCCAGAGCCAGCCCTGCCGCCCCGGCAACCACCTCCATGGCAGCAGCTCTGCTATTTTTAGTGGGAAGCAAGAGGCTATTTAAAGCTCCCACTTCCCACGACAGCACTCGGAGGGCTGCAAGCAGCCAACTACCCCTGCTTCTTCCCCCAGACTCAGGGCCTGGACTCCCTCGGCTCTGGAATAGGACTTGGTGACGATACCTGCCTTCTCGCCCATCCCTATATGCCAGGCACAGAGGTGGTGCTCTGCGTGATTCGTGGTCTCCTGCCCGCTGCCACCGAACAAGGTGACAGTGGGCACTGAGACCAGGAGTGCCAGTAAGGCAGGAAGTGCAGGTGAGAGCCACCTGAGGGCACTAGGCATGCCCAACAAATCGGGAGAGTGGAGAGCCCCAGAGATGTAGCTTGGGCACCAGGTCACTTTTTCCAGCTATGTAGTGCTTTATGCAGTGCGTACAGTGCAGACGGACCTTCAAGACCTGGGTCTTGATCAGTGGAGACTTAAGAGAAAGGCGGCACAGCAAAGCAAAGGCGGCCTGATGAACCTGCACAGTACATGCTCCCTGTGCGTCCACTTGGGAAAACACGGGGCGTGGCAAGCTGGATGTTGGGGCTTCCTAAGGACGCAGCATGCAGACATGGACACTAGACTCTGGACTCATGGGGGAACCCACCAGTGCTTCGATCCAGAAAGCTCACTGCCCACTGGCCCAGCCTTGCTGACTGTGCATTACACCTTTCCTGCTGTGCCTCCCATTACACAAACAGGAATAAAGGGCAGATGCCAGTCTTGGGGACTACTACATCCTCTCACTCGGGCTCCAATGGGTAGGACCATGACCATGAGGGAGATGCAACTGCCTGGCAAGGAGGCACATCTGGAAGTCTTCGCCGTGAAGGGCAACACCTATACTGAGGCACGAGGTGGCTTCTGACCAGACCAACCCAGCATGCTGGGTTGCTTCTACCAGACTCTGGCAAAAGGACTTGAGCATTGGGCAAGCCTAGGGGTCTTGGGTTCTGAGATGGGAATCTGGACACTGGCCCTTCTCTGCCCACTGCCTTTAGCTCCCCAGATTTGTTTTGGATTCTGAATCAGGCATGCCATGCATTCCCTCCCTCCCCTATGTGTGTGGACCGTGGGCTCAATGCACAAGCTTGTCTACTCCAAGGCGTGTAATTGGAAACAGGAACATGTGCGGATATTCCAGGCACATGGCATCTGTGCATTAGGCACACAGATCTGTGCACACACATGTATGAACATGCTCCTCCTGACCTGACCCATCCAACCCAACCCCAACCACCTCTGACTTCTCTGGATGTCCCTCCGTTCTCATAGGACATCTCTCTCTATCCAGCGAGACAGGCCATGCTCGTGAGGACAGGAAGCACTGCTCACTGCTCCCAATCTGTCCTATACTCCAGGGGCCTCTACAAAAGGGGTAACACCCTGTTCCTACACGAGCTGTAGTCAGGCTGGCCCCAATACTCCGTGCCAGCTGCAGACACACTTCAGACCCTTGGGAGTAGGGGGGCGGGGTGCCCCAGATCTGCCATCCTGAGGCTTCTCCCTGTCCAGGCCCTCCTCCCAAGGAGCAGGACCACGCCAGGGCGGAAGCCTCAAGCTCTGCCTAGGGAGCAGGAAGATGCCAACCTAGTGCAGGTGGAGGGTTCTGCAGGGGCTGCATGCCTACCACAGCTAAAAGTGGAATGGAAAATTTCAACTCAGCCATTTCATTTAAATCAGTTCTTCATTAACACCACCAGGAAGGGGCCCTCACTGGCAGGGGCGCACGAGGTCACAGGGGTTAAGCCACCCCTGGCTCCTCAGGCCACTGGGTGCCTCTGGCCCCAAGAAGCCTGTACCCGCCCATCAGATCCATGCAGACACCGAGCAGATGGGGAAATGAGGCCCTAGGGGC
Organism: Suncus etruscus; assembly: GCF_024139225.1. Classification (NCBI taxonomy): domain Eukaryota; kingdom Metazoa; phylum Chordata; class Mammalia; order Eulipotyphla; family Soricidae; genus Suncus; species Suncus etruscus. Next base: position 20,577,861 of record NC_064864.1, read on the forward strand.
CAGCTGCCTGCACAGAGCTGGCAAGGGCTCACAACAAGCTCCAGCCCCAGGTGTCCCCTCTCCAGGTAGATGCCAGAGGGACTCACCTAGTCTGACCTAACTCTTTTTCTTCCCATCACAGGCTGCTCCTTTTTTTTTTTTTTTTAGTTTTTGGGCCACACCCGGCGGTGCTCAGGGGTTACTCCTGGCTGTCTGCTCAGAAATTGCTCCTGGCAGGCACGGGGGACCATATGGGACACCGGGATTCGAACCAACCACCTTTGGTCCTGGATCGGCTGCTTGCAAGGCAAACACCGCTGTGCTATCTCTCCGGGCCCTCAGGCTGCTCCTTGACATGTGCCTGGTGTGCCTGGGACTCTGAATGTGGGGAATACGCAAATGCTTCACATGGAGAGGCCCAGTCCAGCAATGGAGAGCCCCGGCTCTCCGACAGTCACAGAGTTCCCATCATTTTGCAAAGTGGTTCTGGGAGAGGAAGCGGGAGGACCCTGGCTGGCAACCCCCCATCTGCAGCACCTGACCCAACTTGGCCCTGAGCAGTATAAAGGACTTCTGGGCCCCAGAAAGAAAGGCCCCATAGAAACAAGAGAGGTTTCCTGGGAGAGAAGAGCATGCACCCCATTTCTATATCCAGAAAGGGTTCCCCAAGGGCAGGAACAAGTGAGTCTGAGCTGCGGCACGTCTAGGCCCAGAAACAAGGCTGAAGTGTGGTGCTGAGTGACAGCTGACCCTGGAATGTAGCCTTGGGATGGGCTGAGAGGAAGCCAGGCTCCCACAGCATGGCTTCGAGCTCACTTCACCTGAGCCCCTTCCCTGTCACAGGATGTACTGGCACCTCTGTGGCAGAGATCCTCCAAAAGGTAGGGAAAGCCACAGCTGGCAGGACCAGGGACCCCAAAAGCAGAATCCAGTTATGGAATGGAAATAGGCGGGAAGACCAGACCGGGTACCATGCATAATGCAATGGAGAAGTTTGCAGGATGGCTGAGGGCTGCCGAGAAGCAACTGGGGCGAGGGGACAGGTGAGCCCTGGGCTAGCTCTATGATGTCTTTGCATCTTGTTCGTTATTCTGTCAGTCATATTTCACAAGTTCTTTTTTTTTGGTTTTTGGGTCACACCCGGCAGCACTCAAGGGTTACTCCTAGCTCTACGCTCAGAACTCTCTCCTGGCAGGCTCAGGGAACCATATGAGATGCTGGGATTCGAACCACCATCCTTCTGCATACAAAGCAAATGTCCTACCTCCATGCTATCTCTCCAGTCCCATATTTCACAAGTTCTTAACAGAGACCAGGCACTGCTCTTTAAAAACGGGTGGGAAACTCTCCCAGGTGCATGAGAAATGGAAAGGGGAACGTGGAGGTTGGGAGACCAGCGGGATGGGGTTGGGGGCCAGGACCAAGGACCCCTGTGGGCCTCGGCTCAATGCAGCTTCTCCCTTACAGCCCTCAGTGTCTGAGTGACAAGAACCCGCCTACTTGCCGGAGCCAGGAATAAGTCCATCCACACCGGCCTTTCCTGAACACATCTTGGCAGCCTGTGGCATCCACCAGTCCGGGCACCCCCAGGCCCAACACAAACACCCCTTCCTGGCAGCCATCCTCACTCTTTTGAAGGGGCTATGGTACCAGGCTGGATCCTGCCAACTTCTTCTACAGGCTCATATACACCGGAGGATTAGCACCTGAGCAGGGGGCACAGGCCATGGAAGGTAGGGATCCCCTGCACTGTTTTGGCCTTAGAATTTATCTGCATGGCTGAAATGGGTGCCCCAGACTCCCTGTGTCTGAAGGAACCCTGATAACGCTGTGGGTGGTGGTGGTGACCATGGAGTTGGGGGTCCTTTCTGCAGCCCCCTATGAAGCCCTGGGTGAGCAAGACCCACCCTGTATCTTGGGGGAAGCACTAGCTCACCCCTCCATCATCAGCATCCCAGGACCCACCAAAACTGGCACCTGGGTTGTGGCTTGGTCTGGCCTGGGCCCTCCAGCTGTGACCACCCTACCTTCCTGCGAGGAAGGTCAGGAGAAGGAGGAGGGCACTGCCTGCTAGGCCAGTGTTGGGCTGACTATCAAAGTGAGTTCTGTATAGCCAAAGGGCAGGCCACACCGCCCTGGGAACAATTTGGCTCCGATCGGGACAGCCTGCAGGGGGACTTAAGAGCCACTCTGGGGAGGCTCCTGTTGGGGTGAACTGGAGGGGGGGTGTCTATAGGTGGCTGCAGCATCCCAGACAGAAGCCACTAGTGCTGATGCCCGGGGTGCGGCCTGGCTTGGCCTGGGGCCCTCCAGCTGTGACCACCCTACCTTCCAGAGAGGAAGGTCAGGGGAGGGAAGAGAAAACTGCCAGCCAGGCAGGCCAGTGTCGGGGCGGCTCTCAAAGCCCCGGGGGCAGGCCACACGGTCCTGGGAACCATTTGGCTCCAATCTGAACAGCCTGGAGGGGGACTTAAGCGCCACCCCGGGGAGGGATGGCTCCTGTTGGGGTGGGCTGGAGGGATCTCTAGGTGGTGGCACCCTGGGCAGCACCTCCAGCCTGCTGGGGTCTGGCCTGGCATTGCCATCTCGCACCCCGTGTGCCTCTCACCTGTCTGCAGGGTAGCAGGGTGGCACTTGGGCCTGCTTTGGATCTCAGTGCAAGCTCTGGTACGGGGCCAGGCGCCAGGGGTGGGTCCCTGCGCCCCTAAGCAACCCCTCGGGCTGCCCCCTGGCCCGGCATAGCCCGATCTGCGCCCCGACTCACGTGAACACGAAGAAGAGGGTGCTGGAGCCCACCAGCAGCGCGGCGGCCGTGGCCACCGGGATGTACTTGGCGGGTTTGAGGCGCGTCCCGGGGCTGCGGGGCATCCTGGGCACCGCGCCGCCGCATCCCTCCCTCCCCGGGGCCGGGCGGGCGGGGCCGGGGCGGGCAGAGCGCGGCGCAGGACCCGCGGCGGCGGTGCAGGAGGAGGAGGAGGAGGAAGAGGAGGAACTCCCACCCCAGGGCAGCGGCGGCGCGCTGATGTCAGCGCGCCCCTTAAGGTGGACCAGGCGGCGAGGGGCGTGGCCCAGCCGACGTGGGCGTGGCCTCGCCGCGATCGCCCCGCCCCCACTAGGAACACGCACGCGGGCGTGGCCCAGACGACACGGGCGTGGCCTCGGCGCAGTCGTCACGCCCCTAGACTCCCGCATGTGGGCGCGGTCTCCTCGCTGTGGCCCCGCCCTCTGTGACCACGCACGCGCACGACGCGCCCGTCCACCTCCATCAGGGGCTCTAGGTTGCTTGCTCGGTTTCTTCTCCGCCCATCCATCCACTCAGTCCAGCATCCGGGCCCATCCCGTCCTGCTGATGCGGGTGGGAGGCCCTAGGGCGGTCCGCCAAGTCCCTCGCCCACCCGCCTGCTTGTGGCAGGGCGGGGTTCCCTCGGGAAGCAGCACCGGGCAGGCAGCCTGTCCCTCTCCCGGCCTAGGCCTAGGATAGGCCAGCGGGCAGCCCCTCCTTGCAGGAAATCCCACCCAGGCCTCTCCCGTGCTGCAGCCGCCGCTTAAGGTGGATTCTAAGCGGCCCCAGTGCTGGCTAGGGCCGTGGGTAGGACCTTGCTGGGGCAGCAGGCCTCCCAAGTGGCGGCGCCCCAGAGCCTCCCTATCTAGTGAGGGCCAGCAAGGGGTTATCCCCAGCAGCTGCAAGGTGCCTTCTGTGATCCTCCCAGGCGGGGATCCCCTTGAGGGCCCTTCCCTGACACTGACTAGCACTTGCTCCGATGGCCAGAAGCCCATTAGGCCCAGCAGTCACCTCCTAGGGCCTTGCTGGCTGTACTCTAAGCACCTCCCGGGCACCCCGCCACCCTGGGGTCCGGTGGAGCTAGTGGGGAAAGCCTCTGACCTGTCTTTTTGGGGGTGAGGGGGTTCCCTAGTATGGGTGGGAGACAACATAGCAATAAAGGGGCAGGGAACTCATGCCGAGGACCCAGACTGAGTTTTTAACTCTGCCTAAACTGCTCAGTTCTCGGCAGGGCAGAGGAGAGCCAAGACTGGAAAAGCCAGGGGACTAGGGACATCACGGGGTGCCCCAGGCCTCTGGTCAGTTAGGTCTCTTGTTTCCTTCCCATCAGGAAGTTCTTGGCAGCTACCCAAGCATTGCAAAAGAGTGGTGGCAAGGCAGAACAGGTGTGCTCCAAGTGTCAACACTAGTTATAGGACACAGAAGTCCGGTGCAGCCTCCTTACCAATATTGTTTAGTGCTTAAGAGCCACAGCCTAGGGGCCTCCCACAAAGGAGTTAGAATCCCAGGGGGAGGGCATCCCAATCAGCCTCACACAGGATGTCATTTCTCCCACTCCATCTCCAACACCATTAGCACTTTAGCCCACACAAATGCACTATCTGGGTTATCCCATCTCTCCTCTGCAGTATCAATAATCTACTGCCTCAAATACACCCTAACCACAGCTCCACTTCCCCAGGTCATTCTGAAAAGCCTTCCTTACTATACACCCCCAGTATGGACTTATGTGAGGTCTAACTATTCCCCCATGAAGCCCAAAGCACCCAGAGTATTCTACGCTGTCTTCCCTGGGGTTCTAGCCTGCCACCCAATGCACAGCACAAAAGAACCACATATGCTGGTCACAGCTGAGTTTCCCAAGTCCAACCCATCATGGTGTTAGAGGTACAGACTTCATGTCCTAGGCAACTTCAAGAGCCATGCAGACCTATGCTTTGCAAGATATTCAGGCTGCTGTGGAAAAGTGGTCGGACAACTTCACTGCAGCTCCTTTTTGGGGGAGGTGGGGTCACACCCGGGAGCATTGAGGCAGACTCGGGGGAACATAGGATGCCAGGATTTGAACCATTGTATGTCCTGGATCAGCTGCATGTAAGGCAAACACCCTACCGCTGTGCTCTCTCTCAAGCCTGTCACTGAAGTTTTTTTTTTTTTAAATGGTTTTTGGGCCACACCCGGTGACGCTGAGGGGTTATCCTGGCTATGTGCTCAGAAATTGCTCCTGGCTTGGAGGACATCAGCCGATTACAAGGCAAACACCCTACTGTTGCGCCACTACTCTGGCCCCTCACTGCAGCTTTTAAAACATGAGCTTTTTTGTTTTGCTTTGGGAAACACCCAGGGGTACTGTTATTCCTGGCTCTGGGCTAAGAAATCACTTAGCAGGCTCAGGGAATCATGTAGGATGCTGGAAATTGAACCTAGATCAGTCCCTGAGTTGGCCGCATGCAAGGCAAACTCCCCACCACTGTCCTATCGCTCTGGCCCTACAAGAACTTATTTTGAGGCATATCCACAAAAGCAAGAACATGGGATTCAAAATGGGCACCGATGACAGGCTCTACTGGGCACGTAGTCGAACAAGGGGGACCAGCTAGCAAAGAGGCCATCCCACATGTACTCCAGCAGCTGCCAAAAACCAAGAACTGTTCTACAGAAAGGCAGAGGGTGCTGTCTGGGTTGTCTTCAAGGACAGTATCTTGGGCAGGACAGTGCACTTGAAATACAAGGCAACAGCTGGAGAGGTGGCTCAGTGATAGTGCACTAGTCCATGAGGTCCTGGGTTCAAGTCCTAGCATTGTATTGTCCCCTCAACACAGTCGTGTATGGCCCATACACCAAAACCCAAGTGATGGCACATAGACAACCCTTCCTTCAGAGCAAACATTTCTCTAAACCTGTCTCTTGATCTCAAATGCATGGTGGGAGACACCGGATCGGTAGTGCAGCGGTAGGGCATCTGCCTTGCATGGAGCTGACCTAGGATGGACTGCGGTTTGATATCCCGGTGTCCTATATGGACCCCAAGCCAGGAGCATTTCTGAGGGCATAGCCAGGAGTAACCTGAGTGCTACTGGGTGTGCTTCCCCCCAAAAAATGCATGATGGGAGAAAAAGTAAGGACAGAACTAAATATCCAAGTCAAAGTCAACGACAATAAAATCAAGGGACCTAAACTTTAAAATCTAAACTTAAAGGGGCCTGTTATACTGGCAGGCTGGGGGGCAAGGGTGGTGGTATAGGATGTACTCTGGGTTCATTGATAGAGTGGTTGTCACAGGTGGTGGGAATGACCCTGATTCAGTGTGTATCTGAAATTCAATTACAAAGGACTCTGCAAATCACAATTGTTTCAATAAAATAAAATAACTTATCTGCGCACTCCAACACAAACAGGAAGAAGGTCTTTTTCCAGGAAGGTAGGGGGTATGGGACTACGGCCATGTGTAAGTATAATGCCAGCCTCTACCTCGGCATGAACTGAGGACCATGAAGACATAGTGATACTTAAAGCCTGGCCTCCTTAGGCCAAAGCCCAAGTACCAAAGGGTGAAGAAAGAACATACTTTCACTACTAGACCTGGCAGTGGCTCTTTAGGACCCCACAGAAGCTCAAGGGCACCAAGCATTAGGTTCCCTCCACTTGGGTCGGTGGTCAAAGGAACACAGCTCCCATGAAGGAAAAGGACAGTGGCGGAACCACAGCTGGTTCCTTGCCCAAGGCCAGCAGACACATAGCCCCCCCAAGCTCCCTGGATGGGGCCGGCGTACACACGGGCCTGCCCGCCACGTAGGGTTCAAATGTGTTGTTTATTCATTTGTTTTGATGACTATAAATGTTTCCACTATGGAAAAGAAAGTTAGCACAGTACATTTTCATGACTGGGGAATGAATTCTCCGTAGCCATCTTCAATGGGGCAAAAACTTAGAAAAACAACCTGAATGTTGGAATTCAGTTCTTTATATAAAGTCCCTTGTAAAAACAAAACAGAATAAAAAAACCGAAGAGGGGCAGGGCAGAATTTTAAAAAAGAAAATGGAACAGAAAGGCAGGGCAAGAAAACAAGGGAAGATGACTTATTGCTTCTCCTCAGCGTTCTCCTTGGTCTCCTCATCTTCTGACTCCTTGCTCACTTCCTTTACCGAAAGAGCTTCCAGCTTTTCTGCCACTTTCTCGGCGTTATCGTTTTTGTCAGATCCTGCTGTAACAGCAAACAGACGCAATAAGAACAAAGCATTGCCCACCCTCAGACCTGCTATAGGAAGTTCACGCCTTCATGCAACTGTGTCCCTCCCACACCACACAGGCCACTCTCACAGCCAACGAAGCCCCTCCAGCACAAGGGACTTCTAACTAGATTGTGACCTGACCACACACATCCACCCAGACACCTGGGCCCAGTTTGCCCCAGAAGGGCCCCATGTTCCTCTGACAGATCAAAGCAGTGCCAGATCCCACATTTGGTCAAGTAGACAAAGCACCTGCGCCTGGTGCTCTTCAGCACAGAGCGAGTGCAGGAGACCCCCTCTCCCCCTGGCCTGTATTACCTTTCTTTTCTCTTCCTTCGATCTCTTTCCTGCACTCTTCAAACTTTGTTTTGAACTTCTGTGCATCTGGGGAAAGAAGAGATTTCCTAAGAGCCCTGGGCAATGGGGGCAGGAACGCTGACAGTCTGAGGAGGCAGGATTCAGCGGGAGATCAGGACAAGCTAGGCCATCTGTCCAGACCTTCAGTTTGCTTTTGTTGGGATCCTACTGTGACACTTTTGAGTCCCTTGAAGGCTGCCCTCTCCATTGATTTAGCAGCAATTTTGGCAGAAATGCGCTCATGGGCCTTGTGCTCGTCACTCACGCTAGAGGCAGTTGAGTTGCCAAAAGTAGCTTTTCTTTCAGGTGACCTGGAGGAAGTACTTCAGGAGGGGGCTGATTGTCAGAGGGAACTGATCAGGTATTGTAATTAGAATGTCTAGTTTCATCTGGAGATTCAGTTCAATTGTCAGTGGGCAATGAATTTCTCAGACTATATGTGCTGAAGTCCCAAAAGGAGAAGTTCGAACTTTTGGGGTAGAACAGCCCCAACCTTTGCGAGGGCAAGGAGGTTCCTATCTTCTCCCCAGATTGTGTACCTCCTCTACCTGCTATCCCCCCTAAGTCATTTTCTTTGTAAAATACTAGTGGATTCCCAAGTTCTATATGGCAATTCTTGCAAGCTATGCAAACCAGAAAACAGCCAAATATTGGAAACCTGAGAAATTATGAGGAAGATGTTGGGAAAGTCCAGCCTAGAGTCAACTGGTCAAAGATCCAGTTGATAGCTCTGAGGTGTCTACCCCTGGAACCTAGGACACTAACTGTCCTAGTAAGAGTGCCAGGACTGAGCTGACGGGGACACCTGGGTGCTTTCCGAGAACTGGTCTGGGGATGCCTCACACCCACACATGTTCAAAACTGACCTAAGGGAATGGATGAATAGATCTTCCCAAACGTCATAGTTGTTGGGGACACACGGACTTACTTTCAGCGTTCAGGAAGCGGATGGCCAGCAGCTCCGGTTTGGGGCACTCGTCAGCGAAATCGGCATGGGTGTTCCAGACCCAGGCGCGGTCACTGCCCGCATTCGGCTTCAACTCCATCATCGGTGTGACTGTGGGAAGGTGGAGCGTGAGGATGGGGTGACTGCCAGCGGCCGGCGCATACATCCCAGCTCAAAGACAGCAGGGAGCCCGAAGAGATAGCACAGCGGTTTTTGCCTTGCAAGTAGCCGATCCAGGACCAAAGGTGGTTGGTTCGAATCCCGGTGTCCCATATGGTCCCCTGTGCCTGCCAGGAGCTATTTCTGAGCAGACAGCCAGGAGTAACCCTGAGCACTGCCGGGTGTGGCCCAAAAACAAAAAGACAAAGACAACAGGGCCCACATGAGGCAAAACAGACCTGGTGTGAGGCCGGCAGGATGTAGATTTTATCCACGCCTCTGAAAACACCGTCCCTCACTGAAGAGCAGGACAACCTTGAATTGTGGAACAGGGCAGCATCCTCCTATCACCAAGATGCCAGTGCCAACAAGGGCCCTCCATCCTAAGAAGGATCCAGTTCTCCTGGTCCCGCCCAGCCAAAGCTGCCTCATGAGCCCAGGCCACATACAGCCTATCCTATCCTGAAGGGTAGCCAAAGCCACAACCACACTTGCATGGTGGGCAGAGGAGCCAGAAAGTGAGAAGCACAGTGCTGCCCCTTAGAGCATGTGGTCAAACCAGGACAACCACTGCCAGTCCTCATTGCAGGGAGACTACAGGCACCATCTGGTGCCAGGTTTGTACATCAAGGAGGGTATAGGCGGGGATTTGGGGAGAGTACAGTCACACCACCTTCTCAGCTCCCTCACAGACCCACTGGGGCTGGGCCATGAGCAGCCTGTACAAAGGATTGTGATCCTGCTCTGGCAGAAATCTGTGGGGACATGTGGACAACCCATGCACGTGCTAGTCAACAGACCTGGGGGCATCTCATCTGCACTGAACACTGACTGACAAGCCCGAGAACTGTCATAGTGCAAAGATGAACAGCCATCTCCTCCAGCCACCACCAACCTTTTTCATTAGAAACAGGCCTGAAGTACACTTACAACCCAGGGATGACCCAGTTCCCAGAGAGACTCCGGGAGAAACCCAGGCAGTAAGGAATACTGCCCACGCTGAAGCCTAGGCAAGCTGAGCATGCCCCCATGGGCAGGTCCCGGCATGCGCACACAAAGAAAAGGCTCTCTTATCCTTTGTACCACTTAGGGTCTGATCCACCCCAGTCCTCAAAAACACTGACCCCACATGACCTGTGCATGCTGTCAGCCATGTGGGACACCAAAGAAAATTCAGGCCCAGGGCCGGAGAGACAGCACAGTGGTAGGGCATTTGCCTTGCATGCAGCCAATCCAGGACAGATGATGGTTCGAATCCTGGCATCCCATATGGTCCCCAGGAGCATTTTCATTTTTTTTTTTTTTTTTTGGTTTTTGGACCACTCCTGGCTATCTGCTCAGAAATAGCTCCTAGCAGGCACGGGGGACCATATAGGACACCAGGATTTGAACCAATCACCTTAGGTCAGGGGTCTCAAACTCTCGGCCCGAGGCCGGCCTTCAAATATCGCAGTATTCGCGATTATTCGCTTACCGAATAATCGCAATAAAAATTGCATTAGTAAGAAAAAATCCCTTATGTGGCCCTGCCTCACCCCAACTCTGCCTCCTGCAGCCCCCAGGTAAATTGAGTTTGAGACCCCCTGCCTTAGTTAGGTCCTGGATCGGTTGCTTGCAAGGCACCGCTGTGCTATCTCTTTGGTCCCTGCCCAGGAGCATTTTCTAAGCGCAGAGTCAGAAGTAACTCCTGAGTGCCGCTGGGTGTGACCCAAAACGAAAAAAAGAAAATGCAGGCCTAGCACTGGATCAGCAAAGAAGCCCCAAAACAACCTCACAGCATTAGGGACAGGCCAACAGCAGTGACTCAGGGGAAACTTACTGCTTCCTGGGCCAGACCTTATGGGCCTTCGCAGAACTTGTGACAGGCCACACCCAGGACTGAGGCAGCATACCTTGCCTGAGGGTCTCTTACGTTCTACCCTTCAACCCCATTCCTGTCTTCAACCCCACCCCACCCTGGGATGCACTATAGGGTCAAAATACAGAGTTAAGAGGACGCTGACCACTCAACACCCTACAAACCTCCAGGACTTCACAACCCTGAGCCCAGACTAGGGCTCTCCATAGCCCCTGCAGGCCACACCACCACCACCCTGCTGTGGTCAGCTCTGAAGCAGAGGGACCCAGGAAAGCCTCACTTCTTATCCCACATTCAAAAAGGCATCCAGAAAGCCTCAGGGCACAGCCAAGCTCAATGGTAGCTCAAACAGTAACCAACAACACAGGGCCCCAAGGTGCAGGCAGGGTCCTGGAACTCAGAGCAACCATGTTCCAGAGGTCACCTACTGTAGTGGTTGGCGCATATTTTCAGGGTCTTGTCCCTCCTCATGAGGAGGCGAATGGTCCCTTTCTCCTTGTGCTTCAGGAGCTTGACGTCACCGGTGCCTCGTTCCTTCCATTCTGGAAGATCATTCTCTGAAGCGAATCGGAATAGCTTTGCACGCCTTCAAGAAAAGTCATTGAGCAACAGCTTAGACACATATAGTACAGCAGGTAGGGTGATTGCCTTACACAGGGTGATCAGGGTTTGATGAACAGGATTTAATTCTGTCATCCTGTATAATTCTTGGAGCACTGCCTGGAATGATCCGAGTGCAGAGCCAGGAGCAAACCGTGAGGAACTACTAAGTATGATCCCAAAACAACAGCTTAAAGGTAGAACCATCCTTTTCATATTTTAAGCTTCAAAATAAGATAAAAAAGAGAGGACAGACTTGCCTTGCATGTGGCTGACCCTAGTTTGATCTCCAGCACCCCATATGGTTGGTTCCCTGATACCTACCAGGAGCAATCTCTGAGTACAGAGCCAGGAGTAAGCCCTGACAACTGCCAGGTGTGGCCAAGGCCACCCACCCACATTTCCATATCCCAGCTCAAAGAGCATGGTAGTGTATAAAGATAAAAAAAAAAAAAAAAAAGCGGGGGCGGGGGGGCACGGAGAGATAGAATGGAGGTAAGGTGTTTGCCTTGCATGCAGAAGGTCGGTGGTTCAAATCTCAGCATCCCATATGGTTCCCCCAAGCCTGCCAGGAGCGATTTCTGAGCATACATAGAGCCAGGAGTAACCCCTGGGCATTGCTGGGTGTGACCCAAAAACCAAAAACAAACAAAATGCTCTGCATAGTGATATGCTGAAAAGAGACATTAGACAGGATCCTGGCTTTGCATGCAAGGCACCTGGGTTCAACTCCCAGGGTTCAATATGGTTTCCCAATTTCAGGAAACAACCTTTTTTTTTTGTTTTGTTTTGGTTTTGGGCCACTCTCGGCAGTGCTCAGGGGTTACTCCTGGCTGTCTGCTCAGAAATAGCTCCTGGCAGGCACAGGGGACCATATGGGACACTGGGATTCGAACCAACCACCTTTGGTCCTGGATCGGCTGCTTGCAAGGCAAACACCGCTGTGCTATCTCTCCGGGCCCAGGAAACAACCTTAATATCACTGGGTATGCACAAGCCCCACTCCACTCTCCGACCCCCAAAGAAATTTGCGCAGTTCCAACATTTTCCTCAAAATCTACTCCTAGGGCACAGTGTTTGCCTTGCAAGCAGCCGATCCAGGACCAAAGATAGTTGGTTCGAATCCCGGTGTCCCATATGGTCCCCCGTGCCTGCCAGGAACTATTTCTGAGCAGACAGCCAAGAATAACCCCTGAGCATGCCGAGTGTGGCCCAAAAACCAAAAAAAAAAAAAAAAAAAAAAAAAAAAAAAAATCTACTCCTAGGCCAGAGATGTAGTATAACAGGTAGGATGTTTGCAGCTGACCCAAGTTTCAACTTGCAGTATCCTCTATGGTCCTTGGAGCACCACCAGGAACAATTCCTCAGCGCAGAGGGAGGAATAAATCCTAAGCACTGTGGAATGTGGGCCCAAAACAAACACAAAAAACCACCAACAAATAAATACGCCCTGTCAACAAAGACCTCCACCTAGATCCAGAACTCACCTGTCTGTGTCCACAGGGCAAAGACCAAAGACCACAGCCCGCCACTCCAACACAACCTAGAAGGGGCCGGTGGCCTTCACTTAAACAGATCTACAGACACTGGCCCCAGTGGCACCTCATTAGCAAGGCCAAGTCAACAGTGAACTGGGCAGCACTGCCTGGTGGGTTCAAGTGATACCCCCTCTGGCCCTGACTTCCACTTTAAGGTCCCCTTCCGACTAAAGAAGACAGCTCTCCTGCCCTGACTAATTTTATTAAGTGGGACCATGTCCTTACAAGGATTCCCTAAAACTTTGATCCAAAGGCTGGGACCTAAACTGATCTCACTTCCACCAGAAACAGTCCCGTCTGGTTTCCACTCCATGCAGGCAGCTTAAGGTAACAGCAATGAATGCCACCCACAATCCCAGGTGGAATCCCCCCCATCAGTATCACTATTGGTCTCAGCAAGCCTGGAGAAAGCAGCATCTTCAGAAACCACCTCCAACCTCTGGGACCAAAGAGACATGCAGTTCTCCACACCCAGGCATGCTTTAGAGCAGGGGTCTAAAGACCCTCCGGCCCTCCTTATATTTTGTGGCCCTGCCCTACAGGAATCTTTTTTTGTTTTGTTTTGTTTTAGTTGTTTGGGTCACATCCCCCAATGTTCAAGGCTTACTACTGACTTTGTACTCAAGGATCACTCTGACTTTGCCTCCTTCGGCCCCCAGGTAAATTGAGTTTGAGACCCCTGCTTTAGATGGGTCTCTCACCAACAACCTTCCCTCTTCCACCTCAGCAGTTTCTTTAACTGGCACCCGGAAGAAGGTGAGGACTTCTAGAGATTGCAAATGCTACAACCAATTTTCAGTAACAGGGAACTGAAATTTTAAGAGTCCCAGCTACAAGAAACTACCTTGTATATTAAAAGCACTGAGTCGGAGATTTTTTCCTTTTGGGAATCCACACTCAATGATGCTTAGGGCTTACTTCTGGCAGTGGTTGGGAGACAATATTGGATGCCAAAGATCAAACTGCTCAGACATGTGCAAAGCAAGCGCCTTACCCACTCCAACCCAGAGTCAGCAATTTTAAGATCATCAAAGTTCACTGGCAAAAATACATAAATAATAACCTAGATACCCAGTGTGCAAGGCAACCCAGAGTAAGCAATTTTAAGATCACCAAAGTTCACTGCAAAAAAATGGCAAAATACATAAATAATAGCCCAGATACCTGGGCAAGCCAGATGAGACCATGAGCCCAGGGGCAAGGGTCACCTATGCACCCTTTCTGGTACGGTGCAGCAGTGGATACAAGTGAACCTGAACAGCAGCCTTGACTTTCATCCTTGCTCAATCCAGACCGCTTCTCCAATGAATGGGAAGCACAATACTGGGACCCCCCATAAAAACTAACTTCAACTTTATTATACCTAAGCTACCTGCATCTGGAGTAACATGCGCTCACTTACATTTTAAAAAGCTCTTCTTCGTCTTCCTCCAGGGTTTTGATTTCTTGCTCAGGAAGAGAAACTATAGGTTCAAACTGTGGGTCGTGGCTGGACTCATCTGCATTCTCTGTGGAGGTGTCATGGTCCTCGTGGGTGTCCTGTGGAGGGAAGAGATGGAGAGATGATTCTGCTGGCTTTGGTTTGGTGACTAAGCAGGCCATCCAATGGATGGTCCCACCCTAAGACAAAAAAGCCTGCTTGGAAAACAGGGAAGGCAGGGATACAATAGGTCCAGCTCCAGAGAATTAGAAAGAGGCCAGACACTAGACCACAACCACAATCACATCTGTTAGGATCCTATGAGGCCGAGGGGTCCAAGAGACCAGCCTATCTCCCAATGTTTCAATTTCTCCAGTAAAATACAGATTATACAGAATGGCGGGCAAGAACGATGGAGAGAGGATGTTTACTCATCAAGCAAAAAGACAACGCCGGCAGGTTTTACTTGTCTGAGAGACATTAGCACTTTCCTTTACTCAGATTAAAAAAAAAAAAAAGTTACTACGAGACTGCTTCTATTCGTACACAGTTCCCAGCTCTCACAACACACCCTCAAACCAAAAAGATCTGATGGGATGCGTTGGAAGAGATCCAGTGGAAAAGAGAAATGTGATATATGTCAAAATCCTAATGAAAGATTGACTCCCCCCCCCCAAAATAAAAACTACAAGGTAAGCTTAATTGCAGGCTCTAGTCCTGCAGGACACGTGGCTGGGACATCAGTAGAAACTTAAGGCTCCCAGGGCCTCATCTTGTCTCCAAGCCAGGTTCCAAATAGAAGCTCGAGCATCCCCAGACAGGCCTGCTCTCGACTAGCGAGCGACCACGAGGGCTGCTGCTGCTGCCCGGCCACCAACAAAGCCTCCCCGGGGCTCTCTGCGGATGCGTGCTCGGATGGGGAGCATGCATTTGCACCGCAGGGCCTAAGGGGCGATCTGGGATCCGGGATCCGGGATGTGGGGACAGAATGAATGAGAGAAGCGTTGGCTGCGTAGGCGGCGCGCAGGGGTGTTGGGGTGGGGTGAGATGCTGGGGAGGGTTAGAGCCTGCAAATGGGCCGAGCACCCGGGGTTCCTTCCCCAGGGAGCGGAGCAGCGGCAGTGAGCCCCGGAAAGAGGGGAGCCGGGGCACCCCAGGCCCCGATGGTGCATGCAGCAGAGAGCCCCCCAAGGTCACTCGGACGGACACCCCAGATGGCCCGCAGCCAGCCAGTCCCCAGGCCGGGCGTGCTCGCCCCGCAAGGCCTCGGGTCCCCGGGCCCGGGCCCGCGATCAGCACCCGGGGCCCGACACCGAAGGCCGCAGTCGGGGGTTAGCGGCCGCCCACGTGGCCGGCGGGACAGGCCTCGGCCCCGCCGCCCGGGCGGGACCCGCCGCACCTTGGCGGCCGCCATGAGGGCGGCGGCGGGGGCGGCGGCTCGGCTCGGCTCGCTGGCTCGGTCGTCGCTGGCTCGGCGCGGCCTCTCGGTCGCTCCTTTTCCCTCCGCGTCTGGCGCCGGCGCCTCTTCCTCCCGCCTCCCGCCCGTTCTCTTCTCTCTCTCTCACTCTCTCTTCCTTCCCTCCGCCCCGCGACCCCGCACTCTGACCCTTGACCCCGGCGGCGGGAAACGCGCCGCGATTCAAAACCGCCGCAGCTTTATTAGCGCCAGCGCCGGGCGGACAGACAGGCTCATTGTCCGGCCTGCCCCGCGCTTCCCGCCAAAAAGAACCCGGCGCGCATGCTCGGAGAGCTTAAAAAAAAAAAAAAAGAAAAGAAAAGAAAAGTTCTCCCGGCAGCCTCCGCACGCTCACTTCCGTTCGGCGCCTGCGCATGGCTCTAGAGCTAACGCAGAAGTGGATGCTGGGAAATGGGGAGAGGCCGGAGGTGGCGCGCGGTGATGACGTAGACGGAAGTTGGTATGATGATGAGATGCGCCGCTTTTAGGTGCACGCGCTGTTCGGCTCGGAGGATTTGTCAACGAGGCGAGCGGGCTGGCGGGTTCATGGTAGATCCCACCTCTAGATCTACTCTCTGAGCACGCACCGAGAGTTCGAATCCCGCCCCTCTCCGTGGGGCGGAGCTAGGTGGTTAATCTTAGGTTGTGTCTCTCTCACCGGTTCTGATCGCCTCCTTCTGCTGCTGCCAGCTGTCTCCCTGTAGAGTTTCCAGGCCTGGTTGCAGACGGATCGGATGAGTGCCAAGCTCAACAACGAAGTAAAGTCAAGGGAAATATATTTATAAATATATTTTATGCATTTATACGTATATTTATATATTTATAATATATTTAATGTTTATAATATAAATCACATAATATAGTATTACATAATATTTGTGATATGATATTTATATAAATATATTTATTTTATAAATATATATTTATATGTATTTGGGGGGGGATTGGTTACACCCGGCGGTGCTGAGGGGTTACTCCTGGCTCTGCATTCAGAAATCACTCCTGGCAGGCTTTGGGGACCATATGGGATGCTGGGAATCGAACCAGGGTCAGTCCAGGGTTGGCTGCCTGCAAAGCAAAATGACCTACCGCTGTGCTATTTGTTCTGGCCCCTGAAGGGGAAATCTTGATAGGAGACCTAAGTTAGGGGTAGGGTGGGGGAAAGTGGAAATGGGAGTGTTGTAGGAAAACTCTCAGGGAGAAAACTCTAGGGGTGGAAAGAGGAAGAGAGAGACTGTAGGGTCTCTTTAGATAGAGGTCTCATTGTGGGGAGAGGGAGCCCATGGTTCTCAGCATTTGACCATCCCCTGCCTATGTTCACACAGGGCAAGGATCCCATGGAAGGCTGTGATTTGGATGGCAGCAGTACCCAAGAAATCTCTGCAGCTCCAGATGCCCCAGCAGAGAAGGAAGAGACTGGGAAAGAGAAAAAAGACGCTGGAGAAGAGAAAGAAGAGGAGGAGGCTGGGGGAGCTACAGAGTCAGAACCCCAGGCTGGGCTCTACAGCTACATCAGGGATGACCTGTTCACCTCAGAGATCTTCAAGCTGGAGCTGCAGAACGTGCCCAGACACACCAGCTTCAGCGATGTGCGCCGCTTCCTGGGCCGCTTTGGCCTACAGCCTCACAAGACCAAACTCTTCGGGCAACCTCCCTGCGCCTTCGTGACATTCCGCAGTGCCCCTGAACGGGACAAGGCCCTACGTGTGTTGCACGGGGCCCTCTGGAAGGGCCGTCCACTTAGTGTGCGTCTGGCCAAGCCCAAAGCTGACCCCATGGCTAAGAAAAGACAGCGTGAAGATGAAGAAAGTGAGACTTCAGTCACATGTGTCGCCGACGTGGTGACCCCTCTTTGGACCGTGCCCTACCCTGAACAGCTAGAACAGAAGCGGCTGGAGTGTGAGCAGGTGCTTCAGAAGCTTGCCAAGTGAGTGTGGCACAGTTCCTCCATTGTGCCAGAAATTTTGCTCTCCAGAGTACCACATCCTTGGAGTCGTGTGGTTTCCTGGGGCAAGAGCCAG
The DNA here is from genome assembly GCF_024139225.1 of Suncus etruscus. NCBI lineage: Eukaryota > Metazoa > Chordata > Mammalia > Eulipotyphla > Soricidae > Suncus > Suncus etruscus. The sequence continues at coordinate 20,595,210 of NC_064864.1, forward strand.
ATACAGCCCTATGTTTTCCGTGGGGGATGTTATGGTAATAAGGGAAGGCCCCGGGGATTTGGAGAGGGGCTGGGAGTTGGAGAACTGAGTACCCTCCATCCCTTCCTCTGCAGGGAAATTGGGAGTACCAACCGGGCCCTGTTGCCCTGGCTGCTTTCACAAAGGCACAAGTACAACAAGGCATGCTGCCCGCTGGAAGGGATCAAGCCATCACCTCAGCAGGTCAGGCCTGGCTGGTGCAGGAACAACCCCTTGTCCTAAACCCTGCCACCTGTCTCCCTCTTCCTGCTTTTATTTTTTATTTTATTTTATTTTATTTCTTGGTACTCATCACTTGAAAGTCTACTATCATCTCCTCCCTGGAATTGCTGGCCCCTGTGCAGGCACAGGTTCCTCTCCTGGTGACCTGCTACTGGTTCCCCTTCACCCAAGGTTGGATGGCCATGGTAAGATCAGAGTGCTTCTCTGACTCCCACCCCTCTCCCCACAGACCGAGTATCGAAATAAGTGTGAGTTCCTGGTTGGCATCGGCGTCGATGGGGAAGGCAACACAGTCGGCTGCCGGCTGGGCAAGTACAAGGGCGGGACCTGTGCGGTGGCCTCCCCTTTTGACACAGTGCACATCCCCATGGCCACAAAGCAGGTGGTGAAGGCCTTCCAGGAGTTCATTCGGTGAGGAATGGTGCATGAGCCAGCGGGGCCTGTTCTGGTGCTAATGACTATGGTGGGGAGTGGAGGAAGGCTGCTCAGCATGCCATACTCAGGGTCTCTGGCTCCCCTAGGTCTACTCCATACTCAGCATATGACCCAGAGACATATTCAGGCCACTGGAAGCAGCTGACTGTGCGCACCAGCCGTCGAGGCCAAGCCATGGCCATTGCCTACTTTCACCCTCAGGTCTCGAATGGGGAGGCCTTACTGTGGGGGAGTGGCTGGGCTGGGGATGCCACAGCACAGCTCAACAGCTTTCTACTCCCTTTTCCAGAAGCTCAGCACTGAGGAATTGGCAGGACTGAAATCCTCCTTGGCAGACTACTTCATGGAGGGGCCAGGCAAGGCCAGCGGGGTGACCTGCCTCTACTTTGTGGAGGAGGGGAGACAGCGGTGAGGAAGCCAGGTGGGGTTGAGGGGGACTCCTGCCTGCGCTGGGCACTCTTGACAAATTTGCCCACTGCCCACAGAAGCATGCCCAGCCAGGAGGGCCTGGCCTTAGAGCATATAGCCGGGGACCAACACATCCGTGAGGACATGCTAGGGCTGACCTTCCGGATCTCCCCACACGCCTTCTTCCAGGTAATCCTGACTTAAGGGAGATCCCACATGGCATTTTGGTGAAGCTGGGACAGCAGGCTGACAACCGGGGGGGGGGGGGGGGGGGGTTGGACACAAGGTCTTTGTTTAGGGCTCTTCAATTAAGCTGGGGAGCTATTATAGCCACTTGATGGAAAGGGTGCTGTTGCAAGTGTGAGCCTTGACACTCTGGGCTAAGCATGGACTCTGCAATGCTGCTGAGGACAGAGGACCCAAAGTTTGGTGGTCCCTGTTGTGAACAGAGAGACTGGAGGAGGTCACTTGGCATAAACAAGGCTCAAGGGATCGTCTGAGCAGTGGCCCTCAGGAACACAGGCCCTATGGGGTGGAGGAGGAAGGTTGACCTGGCTTGGGGTCCTCCTGCAGGTGAACACTGCAGCGGCCGAGGTGCTGTACATGGTGATCCAGGAGTGGGCACAGCTGGACGCGAGCAGCACAGTGTTGGATGTGTGCTGTGGTACTGGCACCATCGGTCTGGCACTGGCCAAGGTGAGCCTCTTGCCCCACATCAAAATTCAGTCAGCTCTGAAGATTGAAGTGGTTTGCCTCTTGCCTGCCCCAAATCCTCACCAAGTCCCTATCACGCTGCTTCCTGCCATAACTCCCTGCCCCAGGAACACTCCCTGGAGTGGGGTGACATGGGCTCTTGTTTCCTTCCTTGCTTCAGAAAGTGAAGAAAGTTGTGGGGATTGAGCTGTGCCCAGAGGCTGTGAAAGATGCCTGGGTGAATGCACAAGATAATGGTGAGCACGCAGCACAAACTGGGGCTCCCAAGGTCCAGAGTGCCCCTGAACTGAAAGGGCAGGTGAGCTTGGGTGCCCTGACAGGGTTATTTCCCATGCAGAGCTGAGTAATGTGGAGTTCCATTGCGGGAGGGCTGAGGACCTACTGCCCACGCTGGTGAGCCGGCTGGCCTCCCAACAGCTCATAGCCGTCCTGGACCCACCTCGCGCTGGCCTACGTGAGTCCCCTGGGTAGGGTGGGGAACAAGCGTTAAGGTGTAATGCCTACTGGCCCACCTCTCCCTCCTCAGATTCCAAAGTGATCCTGGCCATTCGCAAAGCAGAGAATCTTAAGCGGCTGCTCTATGTTTCCTGCAACCCCCGAGCAGCCATGGCCAACTTTGTGGAGTAAGTGTGGGGTGGTGGGACAGCCCTGCCCCACACAGGCCTCTAGCAGGCCACTCCGTGCAGCTGATCTCACTTTACTGTTTCCCCACAGCCTCTGCAGAGCCCCTTCTAACCGGGTCAAGGGCACCCCCTTCAGGCCAGTCAAGGCTGTGGCCATGGACCTATTCCCACAGACTCCACACTGTGAGATGCTTATCCTGTTCGAAAGGACTGAGCACTCCAATGGTGTGGGGGACCTAGCATCCCCAGAGCCTCCAGTCCAGTCCCCAGAAGGACCTTTGCCTGACACCTCACAGGAAACCAGGACCCCTGCCTCTTCGTAGGGAGTGGGAACAAACACAGCTGTCTGTATCACAGGGCTGAGGCCCTGGATATTGTGCCTTGGGTTCCCACCCCAATTCTTTGGGCCAGCTGGACTATACTGGCCACAATAAAGTTTCTAAACTACAAGTCTCTGAGATATGTTCGGGAGCTTCAGCAAAAGGCTGGGCCAGGGACCATCTCCCAGATCTCTTGAGGTGGGCTCCTGGGGACTACCAATAACCATCTGTGTGTTAAAAATGTTGGCATGACCATGGTAGCTGGGTATGTTACTAGAAATTTGCCTTTGAGTTTTGCCAAAAGCACATGTGGGTTAGAAAGTACAAAGCAGGGCCGGAGAGATAGCATGGAGGTAAGGCGTTGACCTTTCATGCAGAAGGTCATCGGTTCAAATCCCGGCGTCCCATATGGTCCCCCATGCCTGCCAGGAGCAATTTCTGAGCACGGAGCCAGGAAAAACCCGAGCACTGCCAGATGTTACCCCCAAAACACACACCACACACACACGAAAGTACAAGGCAAGGGTGGTAGACATAGCATGGAGATAAGGCGTTTGCCTTGCATGCAAGACGGTAGTTCGAATTCTGGCATCCCATATGGCCCCCGAGTATAGAGCCAGGAGTAACCCCTTTGCGCTGCCAGGTGTGGCCCAAAAATCAAGAAAAACAAAGTACAAGGCAAGGCTGGAGATGCCACAAAAGGCTTGCTCATTAATTGCATGAGCAGGCTCAGTCTCCAGCAACTCATCTAATACGTTCCTGGAATCTGCCCCCTTCCTCAAAGAGCACAAGGTAGGGGACGGCCCCCAGCTATCGTCCCTATCCAGGTGGTGTCCCCTCCCCTCTCTGTTTTCCTGCTTCTACTGGGATGACTTCAAGCTCGCTTTAAGAAGCTTGTTGTGGGCCGGGCGGTGGCGCTAAAGGTAAGGTGCCTGCCTTGCTTGCGCTAGCCTTGGATGGACCGCAGTTCGATCCCCCGGTGTCCCATATGGTCCCCCAAGCCAGGAGCAACTTCTGAGCACATAGCCAGGAGTAACCCCTGAGCGTTACCGGGTGTGGCCCAAAAACCAAAAAAAAAAAAAAAAAGAAGCTTGTTGTGCTCAGGAATGTGTTGTGGAAGCAATGGCAGAAGCTCTGGCCATGTGAAGACTTGTTCCCACCCAACCTTTCCCAGGCAGAAAACACACCAGCCATTCCCTCTCAGACATTTTGCTTTATGCATTCAAAGAATCAAGGCTCACCCTTCCAGCTGTGGCCCAGTTGCCCTTGGGAGGTAAACAGGCTGTAGCTGCCCAGAGGTGGCAGCAGCACTAGCTGCCCCTGCCTTCGGTCCCTCACATAGAGGACAGGCAGACTTGGCTGCCGCAGCAAGGCTCCCCACTTTTAGCAACAGGTGCATACAGCTTTGGTTCACGATGGCACATCTGGCTCTTTGGGGGTGAACAGTCATGGTCAAAATGGTTTTCACAGCAGCAGACAAGAGGCAAGATAACAGCAAGTGTCTAAGCAACTTGACGGGAGGGTACTGTTTTCTAAAGGTCAGCAGAGAGGCTGACCTGGGTTGATGGGTGGCAAGGGAGGGGTACGCTGAAGGTGGCCCACAAGGCCGACAATCTGTTCCTGAAAGCAAACGCCATCTACACTACCCACTAGGGAATGGTGGGGCACAGAGAGCCACTTTACACAAGGGGGCTGCCAAGAGCTGTGTTTAATGCCTGCAGCCACCTGCAGAACACAAACCATTGGCCAGGGACAAGCAGCCACCAGGCCTGGCAGCTCAGGACACTGTCAGTGCAGCCCAGTGTCGCCATCCCCTTGGAGCCTCTGGAGCTCAGGTGAAGGCGCCAGTTTGTGATCAAGAAGGGCTAGTGCTGTAGGCCTTGTTTCTTCTCAAGTCCACATGCTAAAATGCATTGTTTAAATTTGCTACATGATTCCAAATCTATCTTCTACTCGCTGTAAAAGTTTCTTTCCAAATGCTAAAATATCATAAAAGCTTTAAAAATTGATGGGTGAACGAACAGATGGACTTGACTGTGCAAAAATCTTCGGTAAAAAGTTGCTAGAGGCCAGCAGAGATGGGAAGCCTCAATGTCTATCTAAGACGTGCTTTGGGGCAATGAGACATCCTCAGAAATGGCCAGCAGTCCAGCCCAGGGCCAGGGCATCGGGTCAAAAGGGGACTGGCAGGCCAGTCACACTGGCAACATATTTCAAGGCTGAAGAACTGCCTTAAAGGTTTGCCTGCAATCTCTGAAAAGATTAATTGCTAACATTGTGTCTATTTTAACCAAAAAGATTCCTAACATCTTCAGAGAAAGGGAAAAATACAGGAGTGCCAGTGTGAGTCTTCTGACCAGGTCCCTGTAGTGGCCCATGAAAATACCCTGGATACAGGGGACCATGGGACTCAGCTGTCTCTTTCTCATTTCATCTGTCATCCAACTACCACTTTGTCGATTCATATTACATACTAAAATTAATGAAAACCTTCATAAAAGCAGTCTGCGGCAAGTCCATACAAGTGGAGGTCCACCTGCACAGTCAGTCAGGCCGAGTCCATCCCTGAACACATCCACTCACACCTATGTGTGGGCCTCCCAGGAAATGTTGTGCCCCCACTTGTCCTGTGCACCACTGGAGCCCCCTCTCGGGGCTGTCCTGCAGAAAAGGGCCTCAGGAAGAGCTGGCACGGGAGGCCTGAAGGTGCAGCGAGCGGTGTGTGGTCTTCCTGGAATGCCCGGCCCGGTGCCTCCCTCACACATCCACAGTGCACAGGGGCTCCCCTCCAGGCTGGGCAGATGCCACGATAGACATCTTGGGCTTCTTCCGTGTCTCCTCCTAGAACAAACAACATGGTCAGTGATGCCAATGGAATAACAACATGCAGTCAACCAGAGGAGAAAGGCTCCGAGGAGGGCAAATGTGTGTGTGGAGGGGAGTGGGGAAGAATGTGCAAACTGACTGGTGCCAGGGGTTATCTGGTAGAAGACATATAAAGGCACTGCTGTGCAAGCTGGAAGGAATGAAGACCCGAGAACTGAAAAAAAAAAAAAAAAAAAACCTAGGGGACGAGGTGAAGGAGTTAAGTCACCTGGGACAATCGGGTGGGTCAGGAAACATATAGACACACACATCTCTTTCCCCCCTGTCAGAGCTGTCAGTCTTGTCACCCACAATGTCCCAGGGACCTGGCTAGGACATTCCCTGTTCTCAGACTGTCACACCAAGTGTGGACACAATGGGGCTGAAGAGAGAGTACAGTGGGCAGGGCATTTGCCTTGCACTTGGCTGACCCAGGTTTGATACTTGGCATCCCATAAGATCTCTGAGCCCACAAAGAGTATTCCTAAATGCAGAGCCAGGAGTCAGTCCTGAGCATCACTAGGAGTGGCCCCAAACCAAACATACAAAAATTCCAAGCGGGGAATCAGCATGAACACAGAAAAGGATTCTTCTACCCACAGGTAAGTCTCTTGACTAATGCTAAAGTGATTTGTCAGACACATTATGAAGAACAAATCTAAACTGGATGGGTTGAGAGCTGAACCTGGGCACTGTTGGCATGGGGACATCGGCCGAGGGTTGGCTCCCCTTCCCCCAACGTCAGCATGTGGCACAGGAAAGGCAGTGAAGGGTTCCAGCAGGACTGTGTACTCACCCTCTCCTCTGCCAGTCTCTTCATCTCCTCCTGCAGTTTGCTCAAGATATGTAGGTTCGGCTTGTTCTTCTTGGCGTACTGCTGCAACTCAATCACACTCTTGTCTGAGGTTTCCTGGGGGACACATGAACCATATGATCCCACTCACTCTCCTACCTGAGACTGGGGGCTAATGTATTGAGCTAAGTTCCTGGCTGCCCCTACTTAGGCCTTGACCTCAGCAAGAAGCTTTTTCACTAGAGAAAGGGACCCAGATCCCTAGTTGGCTCCACTCTTGCTCTGGAGCCTCACAGGAGCTCAGGCTGGCGAGGGCCATTTCCATAACCCTGACAGTAAAGGGAGCAGAGCCAGGCCTCAGCCAGCAGACAGGATACTGCAGACAGGGTAGGTCCTAGCATAGGGCCTGGCTACAAAACCATTGGCCTCTGACTTCCAAAGAACGCTCCATTTTTCCTGAGATTGACTTCAATAGGCTCTCTGGGGAGCAAGAGATAGTACAGAGTAGGGCATTTGGCTTGTACACAGCTGACTAGACCCAGGTTTGCTCCTAATACCCTGGGATTAAACTGGTCCTCTGAGCTGAGTACAGGCACGTGTAGGTGGAGAGATGGAGAGTAGAGGGAGAGGGAGGAATGGAGGAGGGAAAGGAGAGAGGCAGGAAAGGAAGGAGGAAGTGAAGGGAACGGGAGAGGAAGGGAGACCCTCACAAGAGGCTTGTTGATCCTTGGTTCCAGTACTCACCACCCCAGCTCACTGGGATTCTGGCCCAATTGGCTGCTGCCTTATCTTCCTCAATCTGGCCAAGACTATCCAGATGTACACAGGAATCTTTAGTTTGCACTTACTTTGTATCATTTTCTAAAGATGTACCCTGAAGCTTCCTGAGCACCCTCGGGACCTTGCCTCACCCCGAGATCCTGCTTTTCACACCCAGAGCAAATGCCACTTCAGCGAGAGGCTCAAGGGCCCAATACAGTCCTCTGATCATCTAAGCAGCCCTACACTCTGCACTGATGACTGCTCTACTCATTCAGGCACCAAAACCCCAAACATGGTAAACATGGGGTGGAGGAATAAAGAAAAACTCACTTCAGTTCTTCCCCCAATCCCACAAATCATTCAAGCCTAAGGATATTGGTTTAAAACGGAAGGTCTTCCCAAAATAGATGAAAGGGAAACTGTTATTTGCTGGAGCAAGCCAGTATGCACCCTTTTCTTCAAACTAATAATGGTTATCCTCAAATTAGCACAAGGGCTCAGCCCTCAAACCTTCATACTGATGTCTACCCTCACTCCACTCTGAGCCTGTGCATAAAGTCCCCATCCCAGTCAGGCTCCCCCAGGGAGGACTCAAACCCTCACCACCAGACACACAGAGGAGGCCTAAAAGAGACCCTTTCCCTAAGGCCATAGGCCCTTCCTAGACATATGCTCCCCTGGGGAAATGACCCAGAGCAGGACAGAGTCAGATCACCTGTTTGACCATCTTGCTGCTTTCCCGGCCATACATTCGTAGTAAAGATCCCCAGTTCTTGACATGTGGATGCAGCAGCTGAAGGATTTTCTGAGAGGCTAACTGTTTCCCAACTCGCTTATTCTTACCTATGAGAAAGAAGGACACATGGAGAAAAGAGTCACAAACCTGCTGTCCAGAGTCACCTCCCTCAACAGGAGCACGCCTGCCATTCCTCAAAATTTTTCAAGAAGCAGATGTTGCTGCCACCATGGCACTGAGTGCCCTGTGCCATCCCACCTGGCTAGAAGACAAGGTCACATGCCTCCCCATTACCAGACATGGACAAGCAGTAGCATGTGCCATGAAGCCTGTAACCAAGGCCGGGGGCTGCTCAGAGAAGTTTCTAGAGGGTAGCTGTGCATGAAGGGGAGACCAGGGGCAGGTGCTGGCTGTGTGAGAACAGAGTGCCAGGAGACACTTCTGGCTAGAGGGGAGTTCACCCACGCCTCTGCGGTCTCCCATGTTGAAAGATGGTGGCACAGTATTCCTGTATTCCAACATCCTGTCAATTAGTTCAAGGAAGTCACAGTGGGGGACTGCTGCCTGCCAAGGCGCAGGAGACACAAAGTCTAAGATGCTTCTGCAGCTTCCCAGATTGCTTGCACTGTCCTTAATGTATATTAATGGTTCTATGTTCCTAGAGTCTAGTTTTCTTTTAATATATAGTTATTGGGTCAGAAAGATAGTATAGGGAATTAAGGTGCTTGCCTTGCATGTAGCTGTATCTTAGCTTGATAATAGAGCACCATCGGGTCACTCCTGAATGCAGAGCCAAGAGGAAGTCCTGAGTACACCTGATGTGCTAACCCTCACCAAAAATGAATACATTTCAAAAACGGTTACTCTGAGCACCAAATGACATGGAGTGCAGAAAACTGGTGCAGGGAGCAAACAGAGCCTTGAGCCTCGGGTAGCACCCAGGGCCGATGGATGCAGTGGGAGCCAGAGGGGATCTAGCCAAAATGAATAGGCAGGTATGGAACAGGCTCTGCCTTGGGAAAATAAACCAAGGACAAGGCTATAGGTGGCCAAGGCCTAAGCTGATGCTCAGGGCAAACCACGCTGCAGAGATGCAGAGATATCCCCCCAGAGGACCTTCCACAAAGGGGGAAGAGCCTTACACCAGCCTCGAACTGTATGCTTGCCGCAGGCCATGACATATTCACTCTTCTGGTTTTTACCAGGAACCACTTCAAACTTGATGGATGTGTCACCCATTCCGTGGTTTCTTGAAAAGAAAATGAAGACAAATGGGGGACATCAGCTGAAGAAGAGGAAAGGTTGACTCTGCAAACCCTTTTATGGTTCTCTGAAGTAAAAGGGCCACCCTTTCCCCAACCTCACTTTTCAGCTGAAGAGGACGGATTCTCCAGGTACACTCAACCCCATGGGGCACGGACCAAGCACTAGGCACTGAGGGCTGCTGTGTGCATTAGGAATACCTGCAGTGGCTCGTCCTTCCTTTCCCCGCTGAGCCAGAGTTCCAATAAGGCTGGTAGGCACCTGGGGACACACTCCTCGCCCTCTGCCCTACCTTTTAAGGCACTCATGGAGGATCTGATAGGGAGACAACAGTCCGGCCTTGCTGGTCAGCTCGTAGACCCGTGAGTCCTCGATACTGATGTGGTTAAAATACTGTAAAACAAAGCAGCCACCCCAAGTGTTGGCCCAAAGTTGCTGGTGTGGCTTAGCTGTACCCCACTGCTTCCTGTGTTACTTCACCAAAAAAGCCAAAGCCCACTTCACTCTGCAGCCCCACTTCGTGCCCTTGCTGCAGGGCCCACAGTGAGAAGGCCTGGGAGTCTTTTCCACATAAGTTCTCCCAAGCACCACCACTAGGAATGACCCCTGAGCACAGAACCAGGAGCAATCCCTGAATATTGAAAAGCATGGCCACCAACCCAAAATAATCACCACTCCCAAAGGTCAGGGATAGTACAGGAATTATGGTGCTTGCCTCACACCCTGCTGGCCTCAGTTTGAATCCCAAACACTATATGTGATCCATATGGTCCCTTTGAACATGGCCAAGAGTCACTCCTCAGCAAAGCCCGGAATAGTCCCTGAACACTGCTGTGACCCCAAAACAAATCCCTGCCACTAAAAGAATAGCCAGGTCTCCTGAAACTTCAACAACCACAGAGGGACCAGTCCTAGAACCACAAAGTTTAATACTGGTTCTGAAACCAATCACCTTAACAAAAGTATCAGGAATCTAGGGGTGAGTGTGAAAACGAGTGGGGTGGGGAAAGGGAGCAGAGAGCAGCCAGGCTGAGCCCACACAGCCTACTGAGATGGGAGCTTGCCATCAGCTGATAACAGAACATCCCACCTCCAGCCACCGGGGCCTACCATACAGACACAAATATGCACAGAGACGTATTTTCTCACCATTCCGGATAAGAGCCATGGGGATCAAAGGGGCTCCACTCTGAAGTTACCCAAAGTTTCCTTGGGCTTGTGGCAGCATTGCTCCCACCTAGGTGCACAAGCACACTCAAGGTGTCCCTGCCCTCCCCTTATAAGCAATGAGCACTGCTGACTGATCTTGGTGCCTGCTTTATCAAGAGGTAGGTTCACTTCACCCAAATCAAGGAAAGGAAGGGGCTGTTTCTGTCAATTATGGAGAACAGGAAATTCTCTTCTCTCATTTGTCTATTATCTTCCAACAGGTCCCCATGAGGCACCTCCTTTTCAAACACCCTCGTCAGTATAAACCAGTTTTCAAGGATATTCTTGCCATTGCACTGAACCCCATGAGCAGTGTTGGGCTCTCACTCTCTACTAGGAGAGCCCTCTCTAGCTCAGCACCCACTTTTATTTTCCTAGTGTTGGGGACTTAACCGGGCTTCACATAGGCCAGGCAAACACTCTTATCACTGAGCTATCTCCCAGCATAACATCAGCAGCCTGCTGCTACTGTGAAAACCTCAAGCAGAGTTTGGGGACTGCAGCTCAAGCACGCATAGGACAAAAGTGACCTACTCAACAAAATGCAGGCTGGATGAGCAGCACTGGTAGAAGGTGAAGCCTGTAAATGCAGCCATGGCAATCAATGGCCTGAAAGCACCAACTACCAAGATTTTTATCCAGCTCCCTGGATAAAAATATTCTAAGATTAGATTGTAATGATAGTTATATAAATCTTAAATAACTCAAAAGTCCACAGAACGGGGCACCTGGCCAACACAGGACGGACCCCGGTTCGAATCCCAACATCCCATATGGTCCCCCAAGCCTGCCAGAAGCAACTTCTGAGCACAGAGCCAGGAGTAACTCCTGAGCACTGCCAGGTGACCCAAAATCCAACCCCCCCCCCCGCCCCGCAAAAAAAAGTCCACTGAACTTTACTGCTTAAAAGGACAAATTCTATGTTTGAAAACCATATATCATAAGCTGTCATCAATAAAGCCTTTACTATAAATTATTACAAGATGGTATTTCCCCAAAAAGATCATAACTAGTTTTTAACAGCTCTTCATATTAAAACTCTTCTAACTTGTATTATCGAACTCAAAGGTTTATAGTCAACATAGGTCTACAGAAAGTTCCTTCAAACACATTATCTATGTAGTATCTTATCACCCAGTTATAAACACAGGGGACAAAAATCTAAGAAAAAGTGACACAGTACCAAGACAAACAAAATCCCATGGACCTTAGATGCTGAAATCCTCATGCCCAGGCTATAGTTAAGAGGGGCAGCCCCAATCCAAACAACAGGCAGGATACCGACACTTACCTCCAGCTCTTCACTGTCTTTGGGCTTCTCCTCAGAGGTCTGTTTAACAAAGTCGGGGATAAGAATCTCGAGTGTGGCTCGGGCTGTGAAAGAAAAACCCCAACGTGAGGTCTTGGGTCCAGTACTCTCCCCAGTCTGCACAGTTGCTCCTGGGCAGGACCCCATAGCTCAGGGCACAGCAAAGACCAGAAGAACAAAGCCTTTTAGAGGCCTGGCTAGCAGAGGACTGAGTGTATACATTTCCTGAGGAGAGGAGACCTCACAGACCAGACTAGCCAAATGCTCTTACACCAAGGTACTTGTAGGAAGCCTTGGAGAAGAGAGATCCATGTCTGGGGATAGGGTGGGAGACAAAAGGCATAAGCAAAGAAGAGAAGATTAAAGACTGAAAAGGCCACATGTGTGAGAGGAAGAAACAGCCAACTGGATTCTATTGTGGAAGGAGCTTCTGTAGGACAGAGGGAAGGGAGGGATCCTGGAGCAAATCAGTAGAGCCCAGGTCCCCAGCTGCAGTCTGGGGAGGTGCTGTATGGGGCCAGTCGGCAACCCTCACACCAACTTACTATGTAGGCTTCACAGAGCCTCAGTCAAATCCATGTATCTATTTAAAGTCTTAGACAGCAGCATCTAGCTAGCACAGTAGCAGGCCTTTCCAAAGATCAGGAAGTGAGAACCCAGCAAAGTTTCACAAAGATACTCGTATGAATTCTTCCAAGTACCCTCAGAAAACCACCACAGGAAAACAATACCAGGGAAGGGGAAACTGAGTCCCATCACCACCAACAACAACAAAAGAACCCTTAGATCTAGTTCTACTGTGCTACAACCAACTCACTCCATGCTTTCTAAAGTTCAGACTTGCTCTGCAAGACAACATGGCAATGAGAGAAACTTCATCAATGAACCTATGAAGGCCAGGGCCAAGGGATATTTAGCATCTGCCCGGAAATGGGTCCACTCTCCCAAAACGGGATATGGTTGGTGACACTGGAGCAGCACAGGGGCTGGAGAGATAAAGTAGCAAGCAGGTTCAATCCCCGATAGAAAATAACAGTAAATATATGGTCAAAATATACAATTGGGGGGGCCGGGCGGTGGCACTAGAGGTAAGGTGCCTGCCTTGCCTGCGCTAGCCTAGGACGGACCGCGGTTCGATCCCCCCCGGCGTCCCACATGGTCCCCCAAGCCAGGAGCGACTTCTGAGCGCATAGCCAGGAGTAACCCCTGAGCGTCACCGGGTGTGGCCCAAAAACCAAAAAAAAAAAAAAAAAAAAAAAAGAGAGAGAGAAAATATACAATTGGTTTTCAACAAGAAAACAAATTTTCCTAGGGATCTGCCAATGCTAATTTTCAGTAAATAATCACCCTGGGGCTGTGGTATGGCTTACCCCAAAGGGCATGCATGACAGGCCTCAGACAAGGTTCTACCTACAGCAGCACCACAGGGTAAGTAGTTCAAAATCTGGGGCCAGAGGGATAGCACAGTGGCAAAGCATTTGCCTTGCACGCAGACAACCCAGGACGAACCCAGATATAATCCCTGGCATCCATATGGTCCCCCGAGCCTGCCAGGAGCGATTTCTGAATACAGAGCAACTCCTGAGCACCACCGGGTGTGGCCCCCCAAAAAAAACAAACAAAACAAAACAAACATAACTCCTTGCATGCCTGTGTCCTGCTTGGTTTAGGTACATACCATTCTAAAATGTGCTAAGCATGGTGTAGTCAGTTCTGAGCACATTCCAACATCTTTGAGTAAAGATGCCATGGATGGGAGACTCTGGCCCAACTGTGGTGTATGACTTTCATTCTTTAAGTTAACTTTCTACACGTGAAAACTTTCTAATCAGTATGTGACTAAAACACTGTATATGGACCAGAGCAACAATACTAACAATAGTAAGGTGCTTGCTATGCATGCTTCCAATCCAGGTTCAATCCCCAGCACCTCATATGGTCCTGAGGCCTGCCAGAAGTGATCCCTGAGTGCAGAGTCAAGAAAAAGCCCTGAGCACAGCTGGGTGTGGCCAAGAAGGCAAAAATCAAAGTAAAACCAAAAGTAAATCCAAGTCCCATGCAATAAAGAAAGGGGACCTATCTGTCCACCTGCTGCCCCCCTCCTGAGTTATAGCTCCACCCTCCCTAGCCAAGGGAGTACGTGTCTCCAACACCCAACCAGGAACATTACCAGCTTTATTCTTGGCAAGTTTTTTGCTGCTTGCAGTTCCAGATCCATAGGTCACACCATCAATGGTCACAGAGGCACCAAAAGGCTCACTTGGATTCTCTTAAAATTAAAATCGCTGTTTTAAAACACACTTGTCAAGAAATTAGAAGAATTCATATAGTCTGTTTAACCAACTTAAGTGAGGGCTGCTCGAGGAGTGCAAGTCTGACTGGAAAAGATCTGGGGGACTCCCTGAGGCATGGAGATGGACTCAAAAGGATGGCCAGGAAGAGCTGAGCAGAGCAGGAAAAGCATGGGCATGGGGAACATGAGGTGTCATGTTAGAGAGGAAGCAGGAGCAGATAGATGGTAGAGGTGAAAGGGACAGGGTCTAAGAGAGATGGAGTGAAGACTGGGAGGCAGGGATGCAAAGCTAGAGTAAGCCAAAGAAATGCCAAGGAAAAAGGGAGAGAAACTGGCATTCACAAAGGTGTACTAGGAATAGCCAAAGACAAAAAAGGCATGAAGTCAGGCTAGAATATGCCTGAGGCCTCTTCATCCACTCAGCACAGGAGGAAGACAACTGCAGCGGTGAGGTCGTCCTCACGGCAAAGCAAGTAGGAGAAATACGAAGGCAAGAATGTGGACAGACAAGAAGGAAAGCAGAGGAAAGGAAAAGCCACCCTCACTGATGGGTTCACTTTCACAAAAAGGAACGGCTTTTCTTTACCCTCCACTTCTATCCCAGGGGAGCGTTATCTTGCAGTCAGCAACTGTTCCCCGGCTAACCAATGTGACGGGTGCGCTTCTTCAGGACTGAGATGGGAAAGGTCAAACTTACCACATTCAAAGAAATTATAAACAGGGCGGACCTTGAGGACACGCTGCATGTACTCGTGCAGGATGCAGACCTCAGATTTCCCATTGGGATTAATAACAAATTCTGCAATGAAAAGAACCAATTAAGCATGAGTATGAGAATTGGTTAAAAGCTAGCACTTGGGAACCTGACACCATCCACATTCCCAACTACTGTTTATATGGTACCTGTCTGTTCTGCAAGATAAATATAAACTTTTTGTTTGTTTTTGTATTTGGTTCACACCAGGTGATATTCAAAGTTAACTCCTGGCTCTGCACCCAGCAATTAATCCTGGCAGTGCTCAGGGGACCATATGAAGTGTCGGGGATTGAACCTGAGTTGATAGCATTCAAGGCATACTCCCTCTCTTGTTCGGGATCAATAAACAAACATTAAGGGCCAGGGAAATCACTCAAAGGGTGGAAACATGTTCCTGGAATAGAATGGGCCCCAGGTTTAATCCCTGATACAGCATAGCCTCCTGAGCACCATCACAGATGTAAGCACTGCTGGGGAGTGCTTAAAGAAAGGCAATTCACACACAAAACTAATCAGTGAGGGACTAGAGTGATAGCATAGTGGAAAGGGCATTCACACATGTGGCCGACCTCAATTCAGTCCCCAGCATACCAAATGGTCCCCTAAGCCTGCCAGGAGTAATTTCTGTGTGCAGAGGTAGGAATAACCCAAGTGCCACTGGATGTGGCCACAAAACAAAACTAATATATTTTTATAAAATCAGTTTTCCAATGCTAAAATTTACCAACCCCACAGGGCCAAAGAGATAAGTTAAGGTGCTTGCCTTGCATGTAGCTGAGTATGGTTCTAACACTGCAAGGTACCCTAAGCATGGCTGGGAGTAACCCCATGCACCAAATGTAGCCCAGACCAAACCCCCTTTAAAAACATGATAATAAATCACAAGTGTGGGGCCGGGCGGTGGCGCTGGAGGTAAGGTGCCTGCCTTGCCTGCGCTAGCCTAGGACGGACCGCGGTTCGATCCCCCGGCGTCCCATATGGTCCCCCAATAAGCCAGGAGCAACTTCTGAGCGCATAGCCAGAAGTAACCCCTGAGCGTCACAGGGTGTGGCCCAAAAAACAAAAAAAAAAAAAAAAAAAAACAAAAAAAAAAACACAAGAAATAAATCACAAGTGTGATTTATTTATTCCTCACCTTTCTTTGTGGGTGCATCTTGTACAGATAATGTAATGAGCTTCTGATTGGCAGGCAGAATGGGCCTTTCAGACTCCGCCTGTTTCCGTTTCATTTCTCGGTTGAACTGTCGCCGCTCAGCCCAAGTCCTGAATTTCTTCACAGTAACTTGCTCAAAATCAAATCGCTTTTCCAGGTAGCTTCGGAATTCCTCAAGATCTGTACAAAATTTACAATAATCTTGTTCACAGCTCCTCTGCCTGGGGCAGGATAGCAATTGACTCCCACTAAACCCATTGCAGCCACAAGCACCCACTCTCCCTAGTCTTTCTCAAGAGCTGGAAAGCTCTTCCAGAACAAAACCAGATCCTCCCTTCTGACAGCGAGGCCAGTGCAGAGATTTCTAAGACACTTTTTTTTGTGTGTGTGTGGTTTTTGGGTCACACCCGGCAGTGCTCAGGGGTTATTTCTGGCTCCACACTCAGAAATTGCTCCTGGCAGGCATGGGGGATCATATGGGACGCCGGGATTCGAACCGTTAACCTCCTGCATGAAATGCAAATGCCTTACCTCCATGCTATCTCTCCGGCCCTCTAAGACATTCTTAATTTACTTAAAGCAGAATAAGAATACCAAAACTGAAAAAGTTTAAGAATTTAGAAATTTTCAGGGCCAGAGTGATAGCATAGTGGGTAGGGTGTTTGCGCACACACACACACACACACACACACACACACACACACACACACACACACACACACACACACAAATTCAGAGATTTTTCTCATATCAAAATAGGTCCAGTAACAGCTATGGAGCTGTGCATCCACAGTCCACCTCTCATCTTAATCTTAAACCCACCCTCCTCTCAGCAGCATACTGAACCTCACAGATGCTTCCAGGAGCAATTTGCCCCTCAGCATTGCTGGCCTAACCCTATAGCTCTAGTTCAGGCACTTATTCTCTCATGTTCAGGGAGATTCCAGGGGCTTCCTGCTGTTTCTATTTCCCTTCTTTCCCCCAAGACTGCCTGATTCAAGGCATTCTTATTGACCCACTAGTGTTTCCTGCCAGTCCCCACATCCCCACACCTAAAGACAAAGAGCCCAGCTAAAAAGCTGCAAGGGGGACTTCATGTGAAACACTGACATATCAGGTTACAAAACAGCATATCTATACTTAGTATAAATCCAAATTGCATTTTTGCATACATGTAAGTACAGAGCAGTTACTGTATTTTCCGGCGTATAAGACAAACCCCTAATTTTGCAGTTAAAACAAAGTTTTAGGCCTATATCCGCTGTATCAGACAGAACGTTCTTGTGCTACAACTGTATGTACCACAGTGAGCCAATAACAACAATCAAAGGTTCAGAAGTTATACTGTAATAGACTTCCTCTCTGACTCTGGCCAATCTGAGCAGGCTTTTGACAGTGTAGATTCGGGTCCAGAACACTGTCTAATTTGCATGCGTCAAAAGCCTGCTTGGATTGGCTGAGTTAGAGAGGCAGTCCGAGTAGCCTTGCAGTCATTGGTGCAGGATCGAGTTGGAAAATTCGTTTTGTGGTAATATTCAGATAATTTTCGTTTAGCAGCATATTGAAACATTTTTCGGGATATACTCTGCATATAAGATGACCCCCGATTTTCGGTTGACTTTTTTTTGTTTCAAAAGTCGTCTTATATGCTGGAAAATACGGTATGTTTGGAATAAATTGCCATGAACATGAAAAAAAATATATATATATATTTATATATATTGGACTATAACCGGTGACGCCCAGGGGTTACTCCTGGCTATGCACTCAGAAATCACTCCTCGCTTGGGGGACCATAGGGACGCCAAGGGATCGAACCGAGGTCCATCCTAGGTTAGTGCTTGCGAGGCAAATGCCCTACAGCTGTGCCACAGCTCTGGCCCATAAACTATTAGTTTTGAAAGAAAACACTACCTGGGGCCGGGCGGTGGCACTAAAGGTAAGGTGCCTGCCTTGCCTGCGCTAGCCTTGGACGGACCGCGGTTCGATCCCCCGGTGTCCCATATGGTCCCCCAAGCCAGGAGCAACTTCTGAGCACATAGCACATAGCACATAGCCAGGAGTAACCCCTGAGCGTTACCAGGTGTGTCCCAAAAACCAAAAAAAAAAAGAGAAAACACTACCTTCCTGTTGGGTTCAGAAAAAGCCCCCACACCCCAGGAACCAACTTGAGAGAAGCTTCCTCAGGAAAAAGACCAAGGAGAGACTTGGACCCATGCAGTAGGGAGATGGAAAAGTACCCCACCCCTCTTGTAATGTGCAAATCTATGAGCACCCTTCCCAGAGGCATCCACTGCATCTTCTCCAAGCACATGATGCTGTTTCTTACTAGTCCAAAAGATTTCTTCGACCTTGACTATAGTCATCCTCCCCACACTCTTCCAGGACCCCTTGCATGCAAGAATTAATGAACATATCAGGCAGTTGTACAAGGAATCCTGAAAATAGAACCCAAAGAGATAGTACAGAACAGAACGCAGGATGCTTGCTTTGTATACAGTCAACATGGATTTGATCCCTGGCATTTCCCTGAGCATCACCAGGAGTGTTTCCTGAGTGCAGAGTCAGGAGTCAGGAGTAAGCCCTGCAGTGCCAAAAATAAAATAAAATACCTATCCCTGAAAATAAAGCCAGGGAAATGGCTCAAAGGAAGAGCACATGCCTTGAATGTGGGAGACTCTACTTTGATCCCTGGCATCTCATGATCCACCAAGAACAATCCCCAAGACAAAATCAAGAGAGAGAAATACTGAAAGAAAAAATCTCTTCCACTGAGATTCAGTGAAGAGCTAAAATAAAGGTCATTCCCACTGAAGAGACAACTACACTAAACTGAGACACAAAAGTGAGTGAAGCCAACAATTCTCCCACAAGACAACCACAGAGAGAAGAGGAAAATGTCCACAGAAGGCCGAATCCATGGACCTAAGACACTAGTAAATCATCCTGCTGAGAGTGCCAAATCCCAGAAATGGCTGGAAAGGCGCCAGGTGCTAGTCTATGCTGTAGAGCTGGGGAGTTTGACTGCACAGGAGACTGGCAGGACAGGTTCCTCTAGCACAGCATACACATATACCTTCCAGCAAAGCAGGGGGACACAGGGCGCACAACACAGAGGAAGGAGACCCTGGGGAAGCAGGGATTGCAGCAACACCCTGCAAGTGCGTCCTGGGGAAGGTGGAGGGAAAGTGTTCACTCCAAAACTTACCCACAGATTCATCTTTGCACACTTCCACTTTGGCCTTGACCTGCCCCAGAGCCCCAGGGGCAGCCTCTGTCCCCAGCGGGTCCTTCTCATCGGGGGGCCCTGAGTCGGTCCCAACGGACTCGGGCTCTTCCAGTGGGAACTCAAGCTCTGCAGGTCGGCTCAGGGGCTTGATGGGGGACACGTCCCCACTTGGAGTGAGTTCACTGTTCTGCTCCCTTTCCTCATTATCCTTCATTTTCTTGTAATGCAGACAAGGTATGCTACTCAGAGGAGGATCGTGTTTCTGTGGAGAGGGAATTGAGACACAGATTAAAGAGAACCCGAGGGCTGAAGCAGCCAAAGCTTTCCACCGAAGCTTTCACCGTCTCTGTGGGGCCACCATGCAGTGTTTGCAGAGATGTAAGTTCGGGCTGAGAACTCGAGACTCAAAGTCATGACTGAGGCATCCCCTACCCGTATGCTTCCCGTTCCCAAGAAGTACGGCCTGGACCAGGTGACCACCCGAGACTCTCTGTGTAGGTACACAGGAACTCCAGAATTATGGAATGTCATGATCCACCCGTCAGGCAAGGGTTCTGTAGGTGGGCGGCCACGACCTGCACAAAAGAACATCCTACAATCACTTTAAAAACACAGAGAATTGTCTGGGTATTTGTAAAATCATGACATTTGACATGCAAATGGATTACCACGTACATCTGAAATCTATGTAATGTTCAATGGTTTTAATTATGACACAGGGGAAATAAAAATAGCTGAGTGGCGCAAATACATTCCAAGGGTAGAGCCATGCCTTGCTCCTCTCCCAGAGTTGCTGCCAGCTCCGCCCAGTTAGGTCATCTCGCAGCGGCTTCATCAGGTTTTATTTGGGGGGCCACACCCATTTGACACTCAGGGTTACTCCTTGCTTTGCGCTCAGAAATCGCCCCGGCTTGGGGTAACCATATGGGAAGCCCGGGGGATCAAACCACAGTCCGTCCTAGGCATGCGCTTGCAAGGCAGATAGATGCCTTACCTGTAGCGCCACCTCTCCGGCCCAGTGCTTCATCAGTTTTAACCCAGTATTTCTTTCCCAAAGTGGGCAGCATCACTCCTGAGGGTGAATGGGGGGCACTGACATATATGGGGGTGGGAAGGTTCAATTAAGGGTCATGTCTGTTCATGTAAAGGAGGTAATTTCTGAGGAGCACTAAATGATGCCTCCATCCCAAAAAGGAGGCAGTAGACCAAATAAGTTTGAAAATTTCTGGTGCAACCTGTAGAACATAAATGCTCCTGAAACAGCAGGAAACTGTCTACCCCACTCACTGCTTTTTGTTATTTTGTTTTTGGGCCACCCCCGGCAGCGTTCAGGGGTTACTCCTGGTTCTACGCTCAAAGTTATTCCTGGCAGGCTCAGAGGACCATTTGGGATGCCAGGGATCAAACCTGGGTCAGTTCCGTGTTGGCCGAGTACAAGGCAAATGCCTGCCGTAGTGCTATTGCTCTGGCCCCCGCTCGCTGCTATACTCCAGCCCTAGAACAGCATGTGATACATGAAGGTGTACGTAATAAGTGACTGCAGGACACAAGGCCTGGCCTCAGGTCCTGCTGCCACAGATGGTGAGCATCTTAAGACTGTGATGGCCACATTTGCCTTAGTCACAGTGGTACCCCAAGCGTGAGAAAAGCTTTGCAAACATTGTCTGCTGACCACTGCTTCCTGTGACCAAGTGCCATGTCTCCACCACAAACACACTGCATATTCTTCTGGCATATAAAACAAACTTCAAATGAAAACATAAATTCTAAATCAGTTTTTTCTTTTTTCTGCTTTGCTTTGTTTTTGGGCCACACCAAGAGTTACTCCTGGCTCTGAACTAAGGAATTAACCCTGATGGTGCTGGGGATGGGGGTGGGGGGTGGGGTGGAGAAACGATGCTGCGGGATTGAACCCTGTTAGACTGCACACAAAGGTAAACAGGCATCTTAACCACTAAACTAGTTCTAACTACTGAATTACTACCAATCCCTTCATTGCTTTGCAGGCAATCATTTAAAAAAATTTTGTTTTATGGACAGCCCTGGGTTCAATCTCTGGCACTTTCAGAGGGGGAAACAAAATCTTTAAAAGCATAATACACTAGGACCATGGCTCAAGTGGCAGAGCACACAGCTTGCATGCAGGAGGCCCGGGATTCAATCAATAGAGCCACTTGCCTCTACCACGACTTCCAATAGACGGGTGGATCTATGTCCCCAAGCACCACAAGGAGTACTCCCTACAGTATTTTTGGTGTGGTGCTTAGGACCAAAGTCAGTCTAAAGTATGTATGCTATCATGCATACAAAACAAAACACATTCTTGAGGCACCACCCAAATAATTTTTAAAATCAAGCAGGTATGTTGATAGTCATATGACAGAGCACAGGTCTAGCATGTTTAAAGACATGTATTTGATGCCTTGGCACTGCACAACACTCCAAGCACTACTGGGTGTAGCCCAGGTGGTGCCTGCACACTTTAAAAAAAAAAAATAGGAGTCGGGGCGGAAGAGGTGGCGCTAGAGGTAAGGTGTCTGCAAGCACTAGCCAAGGAAGGACTGTGGTTCGATCCCCCTGCATCCCATCTAGTCCCCCCAAGTCAGGGGCAATTTCTGAGCGCTTAGCCAGGAGTAACCCTGAGCATCAAATGGATGTGGCCAAAAAAACCATAAAAAAGTAATAATAAAATAAATAAATAAATCAAGGACTAGGGGCCAGAGAGATAGTATAGAGGGTAAGGTGCTTGCCTTGCATACAACTGACTGGGGTTCAATCCCAGTATACGCTATGGCTTCCCTGAGCACTACTACAAATGATTCCCTGAAATTCCCTGAGAACGAATGGTCTCTGAGCATCACTGTATGAAGCCCCCCCCCCCAAGTTCCTCACAAAGGCAGGCCAGAAAAATAATATAGGAATGAAGTAGCTTGCTTTGCATACAGTCAATCCCAGTTTGAGCCCCAACACCAAATATGGTAAGTTGAGCACTGCCAGAAGTGACTCACAAATACAACCACTAAGAGTAAACCCTGGGCCAGAGAGATAGCATGGAGGCAGGGCATTTGCCTTCCATGCAGAAGGATGGCGGTTTGAATCCCGGCCCCCCTATGGTCCCCCAAGCCTGCCAAGAGTGATTTCTGAGGCAGGAGTACAGCCAGGAGTAACCCCTGAGTGCTGCCGGGTGTGACCCAAAAAATAAAACAACAACAACAACAACAACAAAAAGAGTAAGCTCTAAGAACCCAAACACCCACACACAAATTAAAAAACAAAATATTTCATATACTGTGTAGTGTGTATATATAAACAAATGTGCACATACATATATATACATTATGCTCACACATCTATACAAATATCTATACACATTTATGAGGAAAACAACATCTTAGTGTGTCAGCTCAGCCCCAGAACATTGAACCTTGGCTCAACTCTTCATACAGATCACAATGACAAAGAGACAGTCAATCCAGCCACAGGAGGGAGGATGAATACTACAGATCGGAAGACCATGGACCAGTCACACACTCCTGCTTGGGCAAGAGACAAAATGGAACTATGTAAAGCCAGTTTTGAGTTAAGACAGAAAAAACTGAAATACGAGCCAAGTATAACCTGGGACAGTTTGTCTGGGCCACTCCTACGTGAATTAGCTTGCACGCAGCTCACACACAGCACATCTCCTGGAAGGAGGCAGAGCTGGCAGGCAGAGCTAAGGCTCTAATAGTCATACAGACAACTGACCTGCATACTGCTCAGAACGGACAGAGCTTTATGTG
This sequence comes from Suncus etruscus, assembly GCF_024139225.1. Classification (NCBI taxonomy): domain Eukaryota; kingdom Metazoa; phylum Chordata; class Mammalia; order Eulipotyphla; family Soricidae; genus Suncus; species Suncus etruscus. The sequence goes on from NC_064864.1 coordinate 20,618,122, forward strand.
CCAACTCAGACTCCAGAGTTCTGAAGCAGAGACTGCTCCCCACTCCTTTCTAGAAGCAACATCCCTACAGGTCCACCGCTGAACCCAGCGTCTGTTCTGTTGCAACCACTAGCCCACAAGGCAGTGGCACATGAGACCAGCATTGTTGCCACATCTACTTTGCAGCCAGATGAGACTACACCCCTGCCTGCCTCTCACTTTCCTCCCATCACACCTCACCACTTTCTTCTGATCAGGAGCTACCCGTGTACTGGAGATTTGTCTTGTGTTCCTGTGTTTTGTTCCTGTGATTTGAGCAGCTGTACTCTAAAGAGGTCACCTAATCTCTTCAGCCCCTCTACACTGCCCAAATGCCTAGCCCGGTAGTTCCAGCTAGACACCGTCATGTGTTTCCAAGCAGGGATGAGAAATCAATACCAACTCCTTTCGAACCAGCCTGCATCACAAATGAGCTGGGGGGGGGGGGGGGGGCATGGAACAATGGCACAAGTAGAGCATTTGTCTTGCACGCTACACAGGTTCAATCCCTGGTACCCTAAGCCTACCAGGAGTAAGCACGGAGCACTGCTGGGTGTGGCCCCAACAAAACAAAACAAAAAATGAGCTATGGGACAGAATCCTGGGAGCTTCAAGAGTGCTCTTCCATTCATCCCAAAGTCAACTGAAAACCATTCTGCTTTCACCTTTAAACCACACCTAAACCTAGAGCCAACCTAGAACCACTGGAGCCAGGTTTTTCCTGATTCTAAGGATTTTGTCTACTTTGCAGCACAGAACCTAAGAACTTAGATATCAACTATCCCATTATTGTACTGAGACAGCCTCTGGCGTTGGTCTCCACACCACCTTATTGCCTTCCTTTCAACTCTCAGCTAATGCCAATACCCCACTACATATAAAGGCTTTTTCCAATCTTCTGCATAAAGGCAGCCTCTGTGGCTTCTACAGCCCCCTGGGTCATCATGTGTTTGGGATTATCTTTACATATACACTGTCCCCTTTGTCAGACCCGAGTTGTCCTCGAACACAAGCCCACGGCCCAGACCACAATCTGGAGCCAAGACTCGGATCTTTTCTTCTGCCTTCTGAGAACACTATTACATCATGACCTACCAACTTACTTTTAAGTACTGTTTTAATCTTGGTCATCATTGGCTGCACACTTGTCTCTCCATCAGACGGATGATCACTGTCTCCTCCATATTTCTCCTCCATTCGCCTCTTTTTGGGAGCACAAAGACCCTCTTCCAGCAAAGCATCAACATCGTTGTCAAAATCATCCTGCAAAACATGCTATTCAGATGCCACGGTCCCTGGCACCTGAGGTCCTGCACCGTGAGCAAACTTAACAGCATTAGTGAGAACAGAAACAGAAACGAGATTTTCTCAAGGGGGAACTAGGCGTGCCTTTAGGGTGCCTGATTATCTGGAAAACAAACAGGAAGAAACCAACAACTGACAGCAACACACAGTGGATGCACAAACCACTGAGAGCCTCTCAGTAGCACTTTTCAACTCAGGCAGGTACAAGATAAGGAACAGGTATAAGATGAACCCGTCAAACTTTTCAATAACAGAGCTTAAAAGCTGAACTCCTCGGAGTTGTCTGTCCCACCACATTCTCTTTCCACCTCATATGTTTGGGGTTTGTTGGTTTCTTTTTTTTTTTAGCAGTATCAACTTTCAAAAGATGCTGCAATCCCCAAATACCTCCTCTGGTTTTGCTAAGAGCACTCCAAAAGAGGGTCGGGTCGCCAACATACCTCATAGGAGAAATTCAAGGCCTCTTCATCCACTCTGTCTCTCTGCACGATTGCTTTAGCCGTGAACCCGCCTGCTCCTTCTTCATCTAGCTCCAAATTGTCAGTAAAATCTTCTAACTCATCGAGCACTGCATATTCCACTCTCTTTTCCTGATCCAGCTCATTCTCCTCATCCTTCTTATCAGCACTCTCACCCCCTACGCCTACCCCATTACCAACACTCCCGCCAAAGGGGCAAGCATGCATGTCTCCACTGACAGGGCTAAGGGCCAGACCGCACTGTGCACGAGTGTCGCGCTCCACTCCTGTATACAGCACCTTCCTGTCCTTACTACTGCAGCTCTCCGTAAAGCTCACGCTAATCTTTACATCCTTAAGCAACTTAAGGTCAGGGGAGAACTTCCGGACCGCGGGTGCGTGCCGGGCGGTGCGCGGGCTGTGGCCACGACAGTTCGGGTCTATGAGGAGGCGGGCCTGAGAGAAGGTTCCTTTGGAGAGAAGAGAAGCTCTGTAGAAGTTGAGCGGGTCCTCAGCAGGGGGTTCGGCCTGTCCATCACCACCAGAGCCAACGTCCATTACCTCTGCATCACTGGACGTTTGCAGGGGAGGTGGTGGAGACTGTTCACGGGGCAGCACGTGGAGGGGGCAAGCTCGGTTCTCCATCACCGCTTCTCCTGGGGGCTCCCGCGGGAGAGGAGAGGGGCTCTCATAGGTCTCCATAGCCAAAGTGGTTAAGACTATTCGAAAAGACCAGAGTTTTAAAAAACCTCACATAAATCTCTACCGCTAACATGCACAAGTCCGCCGAGACCCGGTGCCGTCCTGCCTGAGCTGCGCACGCCGGCGGCTTAGTCAAGCTGGCCACATTGCTCTTTTCATTAATGTAGACAGCTTTTAGAACCACTGCCTCAATTATTGGAAATCACAATGCACTCAGCTTAAATGACTGACGACTAAGCGAGTCTGTCTTCATGCCAAAGGGGCACCTTTCCTCTTCCACCTGCAAAGAGATTTAAAAACATCATCACAAAATGACAGAAAACGTCCTCTTCTCTGACGTCAAGATTCAAGGCCCCGTAACCGCGTGATATTAAAAAAAAAAAAAACTCAAATCTTAACTTTTTTCTAAGCTAAGTCATCAAAGTACAAAGCTCAATATTTTATGAACTGGTCACTAAGACTCCTAGTTGAAAAGTACAAAAACAATGTTATCTTAAAGCTGTAAAGGATTAAAAAAAAACAAGAAAAATTAAAAAAAATAAAAGAAGCATTCACTTAACTCAGTATATTAGGGAATCAAGCATGTGGCTAAAAGATGCCCTTTCCAGAACACATGCAAAGTGTGTGGCCTCCTGGGCCATCAGAGCAACTCAGTCCACTCACCTGCTAGGGCGAGCGGAAGACCCTTAGCTCAACTCTGCAGCACTAGAGCCTCAGAGGCTCTCCTGGGCCCATAAGGTGGACAGTGATGCAGCGTGCCGAGGTCACCAGAGGTGGCAAGGTTCTGTTCACCGCAGAATGGGAAGTGGCAGTATAGAAGAAAGCCAGGATTGGAGTGAAGGGACTCATTCCCCATCATCAGTCCTTATTTGAAAATTACTGACAGCTGTGCCGAGCAGAGCTGGTGCCCAAGGTAGAGGGGCAATCCTCAGACCAGAGCACAAAGGTATGGAAGAGGCTCTGGCGAGAGGGTTGGGTCCCTCAACAACAGAAATATGACCACAATGACAACAAAGCAGAATAGAGAGTAGAAAACAAAAGGAAACAGAAGGCAAACAAGGCTCTGCCCTTGGAGACACACAAGTCCCAGGTTAGGCAGGAGCCTCCAGACAGTCCTATCCAACAAGAGCTAAGGCCACACTTCCTGTGCTTTGAGGACAGAAGGTGAGGGTGGGAAGGGAATGGAGAAAGGCTGGGCAGTGGGGAGAGACACAAGGCACCACCAGAGCCAGAACACAGACCAGGAGATTGAGGATGCAACTTGGGAACCTTTGCTCCAGAGGAGCACAACAAAAAAGATAAAACAAAACTACAAGTTGGTAGGTCAGAAGTTGCTGCAAAACCCAAAGGTCTACTGGAGGACCTGGAACTGGAGAAAAAGCACACACAAATATATACTCTCTCACACACACACAAACATGCCACGCACAAAGGGGCAGATAGCCCTACATGGGCAGCTTCACTGGACACATAAACAAAAAAGAAACAGACACTTCCCATTCATGCATACAATGAAGCGCAGTAATTGTATTTCAAAGGGGGCAGAACATAAAAAGCACGCTTATTTACACTTCATTCACTCACTCAGCAAATATTTACTAACCATCTACTTTGAGGGAGGTACCATGAAGGAGTCAAGATCCTTACTGCCTGGACAGAGTCTGAGGAGCAATGAATGTCATCACTTTATCTTCTAAAAATTTTCCTACATTTCTGAAGTCATTAGGAAGTCGTAACAGTATCTCCCCCAAAGTGTGTCTATTAAATGCTTAGGATTTGGATCTGAGATACATATAGTACAATGACTAGGGTGTTTGCTTTGCACGCAGCTCATTCGGGTTCAATCCCAAGCACACCATATGGTCACCCATCCTGCCAGGAGTGACCCTGAGCACCACTAGGTGTGACTCAATAACAAACAAAAAGGTGCTTTATGCTTTAGATCAAGAAAACAGCAGAGACGATGATGGATTCAAACTTATAGCAAATGCTAAGGAGGCTGTAGCCAGACTGTGATAAAGCACATGGCATGGAGCAGGCCGATCATACCACAAAACCATGAATTCTTTTTTTCCCCTTTTTGGGTTCACAACACTCAGCTGTACTCAGGGCTAACTCCTGGATGTACTCAGGGATCATAAATGGCAGTGCTCAGGGGACCATATGTGCTGCTGCAGGCATTGAATGGCGTCAGCCATGTGCAAGGCCAGATCCTGACCCAATGGGATTCTCTCCAGTCCCAAGAAAGATAATGTCAAGGACAGACAAGTCCATGTGCTCTGTGCTTTAGATCACAGACCAGACCAGGACCAAATCTCTCAGCCCTGACAAGTCTGCAGAGATCCTACCTAGCAAGAGGCTAATTCATGACTCTTGGGAAAGGTAAGTGAAAAGGGCATGAACCAGAGGGGTGAGAACTTGAAGATCAATGGTGGTACAGAAGTATGCTGCCACCATGTGAAAAGGCTTGAGCTAAAAAGCCAATGTAGCAGCACAAAACAAGTTTGTGATAACCAATGGAGTTCTTGAAGAGGGGCAAGATGATATGAGGATCTCTTTGGGAGATACAAGGAAAAGCTGCTCAGTCCATGAGGAAAGTAGATCAAGGCTCAGAGCTCAGTTTAGCAGTCCAGGGCAAGCACTGTGAGTTTTCTCTACACATTCAGCAAGTGTCTGTCAAATTTGCTTCACATGGCAAACACATCAAGAGACACAAAGGGGCCGAAAAGATAGCACAGCGGTAGGGCATTTACCGTGCAAGCAGCCAACCCAGGACGGACCCAGGTTCGATTCCTGGCATCCCATATGGTCCCCCAAACCTGCCTGGAGTGATTTCTGAGAACAGAGCCAGGAGTAACCCCCTGAGCAACCCCCTGAGTGTCACGGGGTGTGGCCCCAAAACAAGACAAAAAAGACAGAGAACACTAACCAGAAAAAATTTCTATCTCAAATCTCATAACATAGCAGGAAAATTTCTTTCTTTATTTTTTTTTTTTTGCAGGAAAATTTCTTGCTCTGTAGTCCACATTACAATGATCAGGAATGAACAAGAAACAACTATGAAGAAAAAAAAAACAAAGAAAAGCAGATACCAAGTTACCTGCTAACAAGTATTCACTAGGATGAAAAATAAAAGAAATGGGGAAAGAAAAATAGCTTCAAGAAAGAGGGGCAAATTTTCAGAGCCAAGGGTCCATGTGATAGCAGAGGAGAATAGGCAGAAAGCTGGGGTGGTTTGAGAAGGAAGCCTCCCAGGTGAGGAAAAACAAAAAGCTCAGGGAGGGTTGTGAGGTGTGACTAGAGACAGCAGGACTTTGGCTCTAGGCAAGAAGACAGCAAGGGAAGGAAATCACTGATGGGTAAGGCAGCAGAACTTTGCATAGGTATTTTCACTCACAAGCTCTTACAAAGCACTTGTCTGAAAGGATAAAGAACTTATCCTAGGTCAGGGGTCTCAAACTCGTGGCCCTCAACATTTTGTGGCCCTGCCCTAGAGGAATCTTTTTTGTTTTGTTTTGTTGTAGTTGTTTGGGTCACACCCCCCAATGTTCAAGGCTTACTACTGACTTTGCACTCAAGAATCACCCCACTTTGCCTCCTGCGGCCCCCAGGTACATGGAGTTTGAGACCCCCGCCCTAGGTCATATAGCTATAACGCATATAGCTGCTTCACTAACCAGGCAGGAAGGCTCCAATCCTTGGAGCTTTCTTTGGTTTCACGCTGCACTTTGAAGTTCAGAATAACTACAGGAAAAACTCAAAGTGGTAAAAGAAGGACAAGCGTAAAGAGGAAGACTAGCAGTTCATCCAGCAGCATGGACCAGTAGAACCTAAGAGACAGGAGGTGTGGCCAGTAAGACCAGGGTTTTGTCTTACTGGGAAGACAAGTGGCATGAAGGACGAGGAGAGAAAACCTGGTCATTCCAAACTCAAGTTCAGAGTCGCCAGCACAGAACCAGTCAAAGAGAGCAGCTTGGGGGGGGGCAGGGGGGATGTTTGAGGGTAGGCAAAGCTCAAAGTTCAGTTTGAACATGGCTCGGCATTGAAAAACATGTGGAGTTAAGAAAATGGTGTCAAACAGCTCAGAGGCTCCCACAGGGCTGGAGAAAGCAATGAAATTATCAAGAAACAGGATAAGAGCCAGGAGACTGGGTGAGATCAATCTTGAAAAGGAGGGCAGCTGAGACCAAGTTGGGCAATCCACTCCCAAACACTTTCCCTATCCCAAGGTCATACATAGATTGGAAAACCACCCCCAGGGAGGTGTTGTCCACCCAGTGCCTGGCATAATGGACCCAAGGGGTTCTTGAGGAACTGGCCTCCTCACTCCTGCTCCAGCTGACTGTATTTGCACGTAAACCTTGCAGTGCCAAAGGGTCTGAGAGCCAGCAGCAGACACAGAGGATCCCTGGATCCCCGGCATAGGGGTATAAAACCAACGTGTTCCAACAGTGCCCTTCGCTGGAATCCACTTGTTGGGCTGGCATCGCTGGCTGTGCAGAATGTGAAGGTCCAGTTTGGAGGCCTCTCCTCAGGCCTCCTGCTGCAAGCCTCCCACCCAACCCCAAAGGCAGCATGACCTCATGCTTCCCTTTTGTCATCCTCCAACAGGGCCTCACTCAACGTCCAGCGCCAAGGCGGTTCTCCCAACTCCCTCTGTTGAGTGACTGACCTTCCGTAGAGCTGGAGAACAGCTCTTCCTCTTACTAGGACCAAAAAAAAAAAAAAAGACTGAAGCCTGGACAAGGAGAGGCCTCGCCTAGTGGCTAGGCCTTGGCAGTCCAGGAAAAAAACAAAAAACACAAGAACGGGAGTTCCAAGCCACTGGGGAACATGCAAGCATGCAAAAAGGTGACCCGGATTCCGACCACAATCTGTCCAAATATACTTAGCAGGGGCCGGAGAGATAGATTGCATGGAGGTAGGGCGTTTGTTTGCCTTGCATGCAGAAGGACGGTGGTTCAAATCCTGGCATCCCAGAGGGTCCCTAGTGCCTACCAGGAGCGATTTCTGAACACAGAGCTAGGAGGAACCCCTGAGCACTGCTGGGTGTGACCCAATATAAAAATAAATAAATAAATAAATAAATAAAACAAAAACCAAAGATACTTAGCAGACCGCACTGTCAACAGGTTGCCAACTCCATTGACTTCCCCCGCGTTCATTGTTACCCCCAAATTAAAACCCCCAAATTCCATGATCTGCGTGAACACTTCATATCCATGATGTGCATTTGGTGGAAGAAAATAAAAAACTTGGGGGACTTGTGAGGGGGTGCCCAGTGACACACAGGGAGGGAGGGAATTCTTGGACCAACCAGCACGAGCCCAGTTCCCGCCTGAACTGCATTGCTGGGGGGGTCCCCTCCCTCCCGGGCCCCGAAAGTCCAAGGCGCCTCCTGGGTGCAAGTCCGGGGGTTGGGTTGCACCCCAAAGCCGTCGAGCGCCCGCCCGTGCCGAGTGGGCCCAGAACCTGCCTTCCAACCACTCCCCCGAACCCCTTAAGCCCACCTTCTCCGAGGCCTGCAGCCACGATGCCTCACAAAGGCCCCGATCCGCGTGGCCGGGGCCCCGCGCCCTGCCCTGGCCCTGCACGCCCCGCCCCGCCCCGCAGCCCTGGCTGGGCCCGGGGATGCAGAAGCAAGAAGGGCGCACAGGCCGCACGGGAGCGTCCGCCCGCCTGACTCTCGGGGCGCCCCTCGCGCCCCACACCTACCTCGGGAGGCGCCCGCGGCCTGCCCCGCAGCCCGACTACAACAGGACACCCTTAGCGCCCCAACGCCGCCGCCGCCATCTGCAAACACTCGCCCCGGGTTCTCGCTCTCTCTGTCTCCGGTCGGCGGAACCCGCCTGCCGAGCGCGCGGGGCCAGGGGTGGTGGAGGAGGGCGGGGCTTAGAGGCGGTTAGCCAATCCCAGAGCGCGGCCGTTGTGGATGGGCGGGAGCGTCCACCAATAGGCGACCGGAGGCGATCGCGCGGACCAATAGCGCGGCTCTAAGGGCGGAACTAGCCGCTAAAGGCCCCCGCGCCGCGCTAACGGTTGCCAGCCGCGGGGAGGGAGAGTGGGGATTCCATCCGCCCAGGGTGCCGGCCGGCCGCGAGGAATGCCGGGAACGGGGGAAGCGCGGAGGAGGCTGGGAGTAAGACAGCAGCGGCGGGAAGCAGCACGGGATGCCGGGAACTCGGGGAGGTTTGGGAAGGGGAAGCCCCGAGGTTGCTGATGTTGTAGCCGCTGTTGCTTTGCTGGTACAGCTCGGAGAGCTTGCAGGGTGGTTCTTGGACCCTGCCATGGCATCCGGCAGTGCAGTCGTGCACACTCGCAGGCATTCCATGTTTTCCAGTGAAGAAAGAACTAAATGATGCTTTTCAAAACTAGACTTGCTATTGAACTTTTGTCTTCTTTCTTTTCCATCTCTCTAGTTTTTCTTTAAATTTTTTTTTAAAATCGTGTTTCTTTTTGGTCTTCCTGAAACAAATGTATTCTGATGAATTATGTCAACTATGTGATACATTTTCTTTAAATAAATTCAAAATAAAAAAATATATTGCTGGGCCCGGCGAGATAGCACAGCGGCATTTGCCTTGCAAGCAGCCGATCCAGGACCAAAGGTGGTTGGTTCGAACCCCGGTGTCCCATATGGTCCCCCGTGCCTGCCAGGAGCTATTTCTTTTTTTTTTTTTTTTTTTTTTTTTTTTTTTTTTTGTGGTTTTTGGGTCACACCCGGCAGTGCTCAGGGGTTACTCCTGGCTCCAGGCTCAGAAATTGCTCCTGGCAGGCACGGGAGGACCATATATGGGACGCCGGGATTCGAACTGATGACCTCCTGCATGAGAGGCAAACGCCTTACCTCCATGCTATCTCTCCGGCCCTCCAGGAGCTATTTCTGAGCAGACAGCCAGGAGGAACCCCTGAGCACCGCCGGGTGTGGCCCAAAAACCAAAATAAATAAATATATATATTGCTACTGAACTTTTTTTTTGGGGGGGGGTCACATCTGGCAGCTCTCAGGGGTTACTCCTGGCTCTATGCTCAGAAATCACTCCTAGCAGGCTCAGGGGACCCTATGGGATGCCGGGATTCGAACCACTGATCTTCTGCATGCAAGGCAAAAGCCCTATCTCCATGCTATCTCTTCGGCCCCGCTACTGAACTTTTTTTCCTTCTTTGCTTTCTCTTCCATCTCTTTAGTTTTTCTTTAAATATTTAAAAAAAAAAAAAAAAAACTATGTCACTTTTGGTCTTCCTGAAACAAATATATTATGATCAGTTATGTCAACTATGTGATGCATTTCTTTAAATAAATTTAAGATTAAAAAATATAAGAAAACAGGAGCCGGCGAGGTGGCGCTAGAGGTAAGGTGTCTGCCTTGCAAGCGCTAGCCAAGGAAGGACCAGGTTCGATCCCCGGCGTCCCATATGGTCCCCCCAAGCCAGGGGCAATTTCTGAGCGCTTAGCCAGGAGTAACCCCTGAGCATCAAACGGGTGTGGCCCGAAAAAAACAAAACAAAAAAATAGAAAATTTTGGGCCATCGCGGTGGTGGTGCTATCGGTATGGTGCCTGCCTTGCCAGTGCTAGCCTAGGATGGACCCGGTTCGATCCCCCAGCATCCCATATGGTCCCCCAAGCCAGAAGCAACTTCTGAGCGCATAGCCAGGAGTAACCCCTGAGCTTCACCGGGTGTGTCCCCCACCCAAAAAAAAAAATATATATATATATATATATATATATGAAAAAAAGAACTAGATGGGGCTGAAGAGATAGTACAGCGGTAGTAGGCCGTTTGCCTTGCATGAAGCCGACCCAGGATAGACTGTGGTTCGAATCCCGGCATCCCATATGGTTCCCTCCACCCTACCCCCGTGCCTGCCAGGGGCGATTTCTGAGCGCAGAGCCAGGAGTAACCCCTGAGCACCTCCGGGTGTGACCCAAAAAAATTAAAAAGAAAGAACTAGAAAGCTGACGGGGAAGGGAATAGAGTTAAAGTGTTAATGCTCTAGCATGGCCTTGCCAAAGGTAAGTGTTCAATAAAAATCCGATCTAGTAGTAGTCCATTTTCGAGAGCTAAGCGACTCTATTAAGCGATTAGAGAATTGGATAGCCACTTACCTAGTAAAAGAAAGAGAACCCCGAAAAGTGGACGTAAAGGAAAGTTTTGGAGGCATAAAGAGGGAAGATTAAGGAAAAGAGAATCAATCCTTTGCAGTTTAAGGTAACTTACCTATAGGGAATGGGAAATCTTCCTCTGGGGTAATCTCATTGGTGCTGGACAGAAAATTCCGTGGTGACCAACTAAGACTAACCACATTGCTGGAGAAAGCTGAGCTTCAGTTAGGCATTAAGCCTTCTTGGGGTGAGCACAATGCCCACATTTGGGACTTCATCGTTTTCTTTTCAGCAGGTTGTAAGTAAATAGAAAAGGGATAGGGCTCTGGGGGAGGGGGGTGTTGGGCCACACCCAGCTGCTTTCAGGGGTTTACTCCTAGCTCTGTGCTAAGAAATTACTCCTGGCAGAGCAGAGATGTATCTCAGTGGTAGAGCTCATGATTTGCATGTATAAGGTCCCAGGTTCTATCCCCGGCATCTCCAACAGGACCTGAGATTTTTTCAGAGCAATAGCACAGCAGTAAGGTGTTTGTCTTGCACGCAGCCATACAGGATGGACCCCGCTTCGAGTCCCAGCATCCCATCTGGCCCCCCCCCCCCCGAGCATGCCAGGAATGACTTCTGAGCACAGAGCCAGGAGTAACCCTTGAGCACGGCTGGGTATGACCCCCCCACCTAAAAAAAAAAAGAAATCACTCCTGGCACACTCTGGGAACCATATGGGATGTCAGGGATCAAACTCAGGTCTGTCCTAAAGGCACTACCACTGTGCTATATATTACTTCTGGGCCCATAGATAGTGCTTCTTGATACTTAAATTCCAGTCATTAAATGTAGAGGAAATGATGGAAATAAAGATCTCCCTTTTTACAGCATAGTAACTATACAGGCAAAAACAACAACAACAAGATGCTATGTATAAAGAGTAAAGCATGAATGTTATTTTATTTCCTTTTCTTATAGTAGGTTTACAAAATTACAATGTTTCTCCCGCCCATGTTTCTTTGCAACTTTCTTTGCAAAGAGAAAATTACTATTTTTTATGGTGCAAAGAGATAATAAAACAACTGCAGGCGCTATTAGTGTTTCAATCTAAGTTGCAACTGCTAACATTTTTATTAGCCTTTGGCATTTCTTCGCAAATACCAGCATGGTTTCACCAGTCCCAGCTTTGGCACTCTTAGGTAGGCAGGAAGCCTAACAAAAAGCCCTTTAAAGCTGTTTCTCTCCCTTGCCCTCAGGGTGGGAGAAACTAAACAAAACTTTCTTTTCTTTCTTTTTTGTTTTATTGTGTTTTGGGCAGTGCTCAGCGATAACTCCTGACAGGGACCATATGGGATGCCAGGGATAGAATCCGGGTTAGCCATATGAAAGGCAAAAGACCCACTCACGGAACGAGAGCGGTGGCACAGTAGTAGGCGTTCACCTTGCACACATCTGACCTAGGATGGACCTCGGTTTGATTCCCGGGCGTCCCATATGGTCCCCCAAACCAGGAGCAATTTCTGATTCCTATGATTTCTCATAGCCAGGAGTAACCCCTGAGCGTCACCAAGTGTGCCCCCCCCTCCAATAAAAAAGACCCACTCACTGTACTATGCTCCAGTCTTTGAACAAAACTTTTTGAGTGGGGCCAGAGAGATGGCATGGAGGTAAGGTTTGCCTTTCATGCAGAAGGTTGGTGGTTTGAATCCCGGCATCCCATATGGTCCCCTGAGCATGCCAGGAGCTATTTCTGAGCATAGAGCCAGGGTAATCCCTGAGCGCTGCCGCATGTGATCCAAAAACAAAACAAAACAAAAAAACAAAAATAACTTTTTGTGTTAACTATTTATTAATATACTCTGAGACTCACCTGAAGATCCCAGGCCAAAGCTGTTCATCAACACCTGAACTAGCCTGAGGCTGGAAATCATATTAAATTCTACAAGTAGGGGTAGAAATAAAACCAACTATTAACAGCATTCTTTTTGCAACAAAAGCAAGAACCTAGAGACCAGAGCCATAATTCAGAGAGTAGGGTGCTACTTGCTTTGCACACAACTGGGGTTTGTTTCCCAGCATCCCATATGGTCCCCTGAGCACAGCCAGAAGTGATCCCTGAGTGCAGGGCCAAGAATAAGCCCTGAGCACCACCAGGGTGGCCAAAATAAATAAGTAAACAAATAAATAAAAGTAAAAATCTGCCAACCATGGGAATTTTCCTGCTAACATTCCCCACTTAACCAAGTGATTAAAGTCATCAGCATATATATATACACACAAACCCCAACTTTTCTAATTGTACACCTTAAAGATATGCATTATTGGGTACCTCTAAGAGTCACTGGAGGCCGGAGTAGTGGTGTAAAGGGTAAGCTGTCTGCCTTGCCTGCACCAGCCTAGGATGGACGGTGGTTTGGTCCCCTGGTGTCCCATATGGTCCCCCAAGTAAGGAGCAATTCCTTCCTTCCTCCCTCCCCCCTCCCTCCCTCCCTCCCTCCCTCCCTGTCTCTCTCTCTCTCTCTCTCTCTCTCTCTCTCTCTCTCTCTCTCTCTCTCTCTCTCTCTCTCTCTCTCTCTCTCTTTCTTTCGTTTTTGGGTAACACGGATTTTGGGTCAGCGGTTACTTCCTAGCTCTATACTCAGAAATCACTCCTGGCAGGCTCCGGAGACCATATGGGATGCCGGGATTCGAACCACCGTTCTTCTGCATGCAAGGCAAACGCCTTATATTCATGCTATCTTCATGTTGTCTCTCCGGCCCCTATTTGTGGACCTCTTAAGAATATCATCACTTGGAGCTGAAGAGATAGCATGGAGGTAAGGCATTTGCCTTTCATGCAGAAAAACAGTGATTCGAATCCAGGCATCCCATATGGTCCCCCGTGCCTGCCAGGGGCGATTTCTGAGCATAGAGCCAGGAGTAACCCCTGAGCACTGCCGGGTGTGACCCCCCCCCAAAAAAAAAAGAATATTATTATTCATTGGTATTTCCATCCACAGGTCAAAATCTGAATGTGGGGCTGGAGAGATAGTAAGTAGGGCGTTTGCCTTGCACAGGGACAAATACAAGATGGACCCTGGTTTGATTCCAGGCATCCCATATGGTCCCCCAAGCCTGCCAGGAGTGATTTCTGAGCCAAAAGTAACCCCTGAGCACTGCCGGGTGTGACCCAAAAATCAAGAAAAGAAAAAAACCTGAATGTAATCACATTCTACAGGGCTATCCTGTGGGGTAGGGTGGTGGGGAAGGTGTTTTTCAAAAGCGTCAAGATGCTGGGGTCAGAGAAATAGCACAGCAGTAAGGCATTTGCCTTGCATGCAGCTGATTTGAATCCCGACATCCCATATGGTCCCCTGAGGCTGCCAGGAGTGACTTGTAAGCGAAAAGCCAGGAGTAACCCTTGAGTATGGCCGGGTGTGACCCCCTAAAGGACCCTCCCCCCCAAAAAAGCATCGAGATGCTTTAATCTTTGATTAAAGGTGATACTCTTATGTGATGTAAGATCTGAACCCAGTGCTTCCTAGTCTATGAATGGAATATTAGAGGAAGGATAGTTTTATATATTAGAGCCACAGAGATGAGCAGTAAGTAGGGCACTTGCCTTGCATGTGACTGACCCAGGTTCAATCCCTGGCACTCCATATTGTCCCCCAAGCCCATCAGGAGTGATCTCTGGGTAGTCAGGTTAAGCACTGAGCATAGCTGGGTGTGGCCCAAAACCAAAATAAAAAAAAAAAGTTTTGTTATCAATACAATTTTGGATTATACTATTTTGCTGGAGTTAGGTTTAAGTATTAAGATTTTGCTTTGTTTTGATTTGGTTTGGGGCCATACCCAGAGATATTCAGAGGTTATTCCTGGCTCTACACTCAGGAATCACTCTTAGTGGGCCTCACAGAGGATAATATGAAATGCCAGGGATCAAAATTGGGTTGGCTATGTACAAGGCAAATACCCTCACCCCTGTATCTCTCTGGCCCAAGGTGTTAAGATTTAGAGCAGTGTTTCTCAAGCAGGGGCCATTTGATGCTCTGTGGGCCAGCAGAATACTCCAAGGGACCACAGTTGAAAACTGCATGTCTGGGCCCGGAGAGATAGCACAGCGGTGTTTGCCTTGCAAGCAGCCGATCCAGGACCAAAGGTGGTTGGTTCGAATCCCGGTGTCCCATATGGTCCCCCGTGCCTGCCAGGAGCTATTTCTGAGCAGACAGCCAGGAGTAACCCCTGAGCACCGCTGGGTGTGGCCCAAAAACCAAAAAAAAAAAAAAAAAAGAAAACTGCATGTCTGGGATAGCAGACAGTGTTGGTAGGTGGTCATCTCTCTGAAGCTACAGAGAAGGGCCTTTCTCGGCCTTGTTCCCAGTGAAGTGGTTCCATTGCAATTAGCAGCACAATTCCAGTCTTCGTAGGCACCCACTGTGTGCTTATCTGTCTGTGTCCAAAATTCCCCTTTTATCAGGACACCTACTGAATTTGGGCCTACTCAAATGACTTCACCTAAACTCTAAGCCATCTTTGCAGAGACCCAAATAAGATCACACCCTTAGGACTATGATGCTTAAATATTTGGGGAGACACAATTCAGCGCATCTTAGCTGCCCCTTGGAGGGAGACAGGACAGGCTGGGTAGTTCAGGGCATGCTGTATGGGAGTTGTGTGAGGAGGAGGCATGATGAATGCCAGGAAAGTTTTTCCCCTAGGCAGGCCCACACTGAATAGGAAAAAACATCTATGGAGAAAGGGGTCCTCAGATGCTTTATTCAGTTGGGCCAGATACGAGGGTAGACATTTCCAGCCAGATGAGTGCTGGAATGGGCACTGGTATATGATGTGGGGTGGCAGTAGCCCACCGAGGCAGCAGGAGGGTACTAAGAGCTGCTCATTGTGGCTCAGTCAGAGATGGGGGGGGGGGGGGGGACTCGAACCAGGCTGCTAGATCACTTTTCTTCTGAGTTCAAGTGAGCTAAGGTCTCCTGAAGAGTGAGCAGGTTAGGGGAGGGTTGGGAGAGATTAGTCAGTGTGGTACAGGTCTAGATCGAGACCTGGATTGGCTGTGGGGCAGATACCTGTGTCTCAGCATTTGTCTGGAACCTTCCATTTTGCTGGGATGGAGAGAAATCCAGAATCTCACCCAAAACCCAGGTCCTGGTGTGGCACTTGAACTCCCTTGGGTCCTACAATTTATCTCTACCCACCCTTCTCTAGCTTCCAGGATCTATCTACAAAGCAGACCCTGTAGTTCCCTCCTGGGATCCCCAAAATAGGGCCTTCCCATAGTTCCTCGAACCTCCAGCTCTGTGGTCCAGTTCAGAGGGCCCTGAAGTCAGGTGACTCTCTATATACATCCAGACCCTCAGGGCACCTGTCAGGAAAGCCATGAGCAAAGAAAGAAAGTGGCCTGGCCCATGCCCACACCACCAGCCAGCCTGTCACACAAGTCAGGAGCCAGCTAGGCTTGGAGTTTTATTCTCAGCATCTCCTACTGAAGCACAAAATCCCTAAGAGACTTGTACTTACAAGGGACAAGGACAAGACCCAAGGCTGTGACCCTTGGCTCACCTGAGCCTGCCAATAACCCATGAGCCTCAATCGCTGCCCCTATCTGGGGAGCCAAAGAGACCACTGAGGTATCCCAGGTGTAGGTGGGCCCACTATCCACATGGAACTCCAAATTCACATGAAAACTGTTCCCCCCAGAAGACCCATGAGCCCACCAACCGGGCTGTTCCTCCTCCTCAGTCATGCCTCCCTCCTTCCCCATGGGGAGTAGCAGGGCCGGCCTCAGGACATAGAGACAGATGGGTCACACATGAGTCACAAGGCCCCTGCACTGGAATACAGCATATCAGGGGAAGTTTCCCTCAGAGTGGCACATTAGCTCTGCAGCCTGAACTCATAGGTGCTGGTCTTCCAGAGTGAAGGGTCCTTGTCCAGCATGGTACGCTCTATGAAGGTCACGTGCCCATCCCCATCCACCAGGATGATTGTGTTGGTTCTATAAGAGAGCAGAGCCCACATTAAGTCTGCCACCCCAGCCTCTGCCTCACCACTCAGCCCTGGCTGGGGTCAGCTTGCTGCCCCACACCTGGGACCTAATTGATGGTACCCAATGAAGGAGCAGTCTCAGCCTTAGAAAACAGTGGGGTACGGGTCGGAGGGCTGTCTGGTGGGCTCAGGCCCTCATCAGGCTGGATAGGAACCGAAGCTTTACCACTGGCCCTGAATATCATGCCAATTAGTTTGTCTTGTCCATGCCGAAATACCTTCTACCTGCCCCGCACAAGTCCCAGCCACCACTATTGTCACTGAAGTAGCCCCTAAACCAGCATGTGCTTCTCAGCTCAGATCTCCCACTTTCTGCCAAGACTCCCCAGAAAATAGTCAAATTAGAGCAGATCGTAATGGGCTTTCACAACAATCCAAGCTCCCAGTCATTTATGGACAAGGCCTTTATGGACATCCAGCGGTGCTCAGGGCTTACTGCTGGCTCTGCACCTAGGGATAACTCCTGGTAAGGCTTGGGGGACTGTATGGGATGTTAGAGATTGAACTTGTGTCCACTGCCTGCTATGCAAGTGCCTTCTTCACTATCGCCAGCCTCTTGAGGACCAGGCCATTTACACATAAAACCAAGCCCTGTTTTGGCTTATGATGGAGCTCTACAGATGAGCACATGCTCTGCACAGGAAGCCCAGATCTTCAGCACCACTCCATTTCCCAAGCTCCGTCAAGAATGACTCCCAAGCTCTGAGCTAGGAGTGACCCCTGAGTACCCCCAAGTGTGATCCCAAAACAAAAACCAAAAATAAATCAATCAGGATAAATAAATCAAGCTGTAGGGCATACTATCAATCCCTGGTGTGCCTTATGGTCTCCTGAGTCCACCTGGAGTGATCCCTGAATTTAGAGCCAGGAGCAATGCCTGAGAATCACTTGGTGAGGCACAAAAACCAAAAAAGAAAAAAGAACATAAAAATCCATCAAAGGGGGGGGGGGGGGGCGGAGAGATAGCACAGCGCGTTTGCATTGCAAGCAGCTGATCCAGCACCTAAGGTGGTTGGTTCAAATCCCGGCGTCCCATATGGTCACCCGTGCCTGCCAGGAGCTATTTCTGAGCAGATAGCCAGGAGTAACCCCTGAGCGCTTGCAGGTATGGCCCAAAAAACAAAAAATAAATAAATAAATAAAATCCATCAAGGGGGCCGGAGAGATGGCACAGCAGTAAGGCATTTGCCTTAGATGCAGAGAACGGTGGTTCGAATCCCGGCATCCCATGTGGTCCCCCGAGCCTGCCAGGAGCGATTTCTGAGTATAGAGTCAGGAGTAACCCTGAGCACTGCCAAGTGTGACCCAAAAACCATAAAAAAAAAAAAAAAATCCATCAAAAGCAGCCTTTAGTTCTCATTGCTCCCAGAACCTAACCTTGTCCAAAATGCTGTGTACCTTCTCCCCACCAACCTCACGCAGCCTGGACTTGTCCCCACTCCAAGGGCAGGACCAGGACTCAGGCTGCAGATTGGGAGTATCCCAGTGGTTTGAACCTGCAGTCACATGCCAGCAGATGGTTTCACACATGTGAGCATATAACTTGGTCCCCAAACTCAGATAGAGGGGATGTAGGGGTTGAAGGAGTTGAGAAAAAGGCAGAACACTCCGATGCCCATGGGGGAAGCTGGCATGGTCAGGAAGTCATTGCTTGGCACTTTACGCCACCCATGTCCTGTCTCCATCCTTATCCCCCTGTCAGAGGACTTGCAGCCTCCTTGTCTTGGAGCAGGGGTCCCCAAACTTTTTAAACAGGGGGCCAGTTCACTGTCCCTCAGACCATTGGAGAGTCTGACTATAGTAAAAACAAAACTTATGAACGAATTCTTATGCACACTGCATATATCTTATTTTGCAATGAAGAAACAAAACAGATACAAATACAATATGTGGCCCACGGGCCATAGTTTGAGGACCACTGTGGATGAAGATGAAGACTCAGCCAGCTGCCATCTCAGTCAGCTGGTCTTCAAGGCAGCATGTCAGTTTCCTACTCCATGTCAGTTTTCCACTTGTGTCCTCACTGCTGGCAGAACCATGACCTCCTCACCATGGCCAAGTCACCCCAGTCTCCCAAAGAGCCAAGAGAGGCAATCCAATGGGGCCTCATCCTCTCATCAGAACTGAAGCCCAAAAGTAAATACACATTTGGCATCACACGGGCACCAGATGCCCTTTGTTACCACCTTAGCACCACACCCAAATGCTGGGTAACTGTAGGCTGCTAAACACTGGCTTGTCCACCCCAGTCTCTTGAGGTTCCCAGGCTACAGGCAAGCCCTGAAGCAAAGTGGGCAAATGTGGGAGTGCCTGAGATCATATGCCATGTCCAGTCTGTGAGCCATACAGCATTCTATGCATGACAAGTATTCCATGAGGGTCATGATGGTGGGTGGTCCAGGCTCCGGGCCCAATACCTAACTCTCTTCCTCCTGCTACATGGGCATGGCAAGAACTTGCTGCATGACCAACATTGCCCCATTATGGACAAGCTCACTCCCAGAGCTTCTCACCTCACAGCCAAAACTAGCGGTGATGTTTTACCTGAGTCACAGTGAGAATATATGACAGGCCTAGAGATGCAGAGTGTGTAAGGCAGTGGTACCACCAGGTCCATAGGAATGTGCCCACAACCATGGCAATGGCAGGGAACCCTCCAAGGAGGCAAAGAAAGAGGGCTGTAGTAGGAGGGGTGCTTGCATTGTGCCCACAGAGTCTTTGTGGGGCTATTAATGGTGGTGCTGGTCTGCCCCCTCCCTGAGTTGAAAGACAGCTACCTCCCAGCAGGGCAACGAGTATGGGACCTGCTCCCCCCGGACAGGCTGGTACCTGGTGCCATAGTTATGGCAGCGCACACACACAGCCGCATACTTGTTCAGCATGGGCCGCACATAGTCCTGGCCCTGTTCCTCAATGGCTGGGTCTGGCAGCTGCCTGCAAAGACAGAGAAGGAGTCACTGCAGTTTCCTTGTCTGCATCCTGAGGCCAGCGATGTGTAAAGGGCTGCTCGAGTGGGAGATGATGGATAGCAGGCACTTCCTGCTCATGGGCTGAAACTCATACAGCCTCTCCCTTGAGACCCTCTACCATAGCTACCAGGGGCTACTCCAGAACTCAGAGTCCTAGGGTCCAGAGTGCCCGGGACCATGGTAAAGAGGAAAGCCCTGCTGGGCAGAGAAAGAATGACTAGCTAGCAATGTCCAGAGCCATCAATGGAGTGACCACATTCCTTCCTCTCTGTGGGCTGGCAGGATAAGGTGCTGTCACCAGGCATAAGTGTACCCTGCCAGCCGGCCAGGCACCTTATGGGCATCTGTCCACACCACAAAGGCCCACTCAAGTCTACTAGTCAGTCTTGGCCACAGCTATCAAAGATGGCAGCCACCTTGGGGCTTGAGAGATAACATGGAGGTAAGGTGTTTTTGCCTTCCATGCAGAAGGTCATCAGTTCGAATCCTGGCGTCCCATATGGTTCCCCGTGTCTGCCAGAAGCAATTTCTGAGCATAGAGCCAGGAATAACCCGAGCACTGCTGGGTGTGACCCAAAAACCACACACACACACAAAAAGATGGCAGCCACCAATGTGGGACAACAGCAGTGACAGGACCCAAGGAGCTTAGGATGGGCCACCAAGACAAAACCTTCAGGGCTCCCCTGAAGGACAGCTGTGCTAAGGCCCAGGGTGCCAGCTTCAGAGAGGAGAGGAAAGGGGAGCTCAGGGGTAGGAAAGGCCCCAAAAAGAAAGGTCAGGGAGGAAGACTGTGGGGGACTTCCACAAGGCCTCGGTGGCCTGCCTGGGGGTGGGTGGAAAAGAAAGCTTGTATCATCAGTCTGTACTTGCCCTCAGGCTAGGGGTGACAGTCCTAGGGCAGAGACCAACTCATGTGCCTCAGGGCTCCCAACAGAGAAAACTAGGCAGGGGCTTTTGCCTTGCATGTGTAAGAGCCTGATTTAATCCTAGGACCCCTAAAAATAAAAAGAGAAACAAATCTTCCCACCCCAAAGGCATGTCTTGGCCACTGGTGAGATAGTACGGGGGGAGGACAGTTATGTCCCAGAAATCACCTCCCCCAGGTTGGTATCTTGTTTATGTCATTTGCTAAGATCCTAGAGCTTTCTGGAATCTTCCACAGCCCTCTATATGCAGTGAAGTACCTCCAGCTACTCTGAGCCCCAAATGAGCTGCTTAGAACTTGCCTCTGAGAACAGCAAGATTCTGAACCCCTAAGCTCAGATGGCCCACATATGTTATCCAAGGTCCCCACTAGAAATCTAATGTGCTCAAGGAAGCAGAGAGTAGGAGCACAGCATATCCACCTGCCAGCCCAGCAGGCCCTCCCCTCCTCCCCTGCCCAGGACCCGAAGGTAAGGGCCTGTTCACTTACGCCTCCTCATTATTGAGCACTTCTAGGAGCTGAGCAATAAGGGCGTCCTTGGAGAGAGTTTGGCTCTGCTCCACGACCTCCTGGAACAGCTGCTTTCCAAAGCACAGTTTCTTCCAGGGTGTCTCCAGCAAAGCATTGCTTAGGCCATAGGAGCCTGTGGAAAGGAGCCAGCAGCCAGTTTCAGAGGCCCTGGTGTGAACTTAAGGAATGTTTCCACCCACCCAGCAAGGGGCAAGGCATCACAGAGAGACAGAGAGAGAAAGAGAGAAAGTCCCCGAGCACTGCCAGGAATAACTTTCCTGAATGCAGAGCCAGGAGCATTGTCGGGTATGACCCAAATACCACCCCAAAAGAAAGTGGCAGGGGTCCAAGGACAATCTAACCAGAGAGGCACAGACTTGGAGATGAAACTGCAGGATATTGTTGAAAGAATTGCTCCCAGAAACTTCAGCAGAAAGCAAGTCTCAACAGTACCGTGTTCAGTGGGTCTCAGTACTGAGGACTGGGGGTACTTTTCAGTTGCTCCCACAGAAGCCTGTAAACCAATGCATAGGATGAGAGCCAAGGAATCTGTCTGCAAGTTTCTAGTCAAGGGCTGTCACTGAGAGAACATGATCTGGCTGGTCCGAGTACAATGGTGTTTACAATTAATTGATCACAGCCAGTTACAGATTTCTTTGTTCCTTCTCCACTCCCACTGCTTCACTTGACTAGCCTCAAACAAAAAAAAAAAAGAGAGAGAGAGAAAGAGAGAGAGAACATGGTCTGAGTGGTAGGACACTCTACATGTGTTCTGGTCTGGGCACAGGTCACTACAGAACCACAGAAATACAGACCAAGTATAGTCCCTACACAGAAAGAAGTCTGAGGACCAATTAGTATAGGGGCATCTGTCTTGCACATGGTCAACCCCAGTTCGATCTCTAGCACTGTACATGGGACAGCAAGCACAGAGTCAGGAACAGCCCCTGAGCACCACTGGGAGTAGCCCAAACTTCTGCCCTCCCCCAAAGAAGACAGCCCCAATCTCTAAAATGTACAATGGAGTACCCATAGAGAGTGTCCCCTTATTAAGCTCCCCCAGAATGGGCTGGCTCACCTGGTGTCAGAACAACAGGCTCAGGCTCCCCACGATTTCCATAGTAGCAAATCACATCTCCCTTCTCTGTGCTGTGGATGGAGGGAGAGCGGTCAGACCAGAGTCCCCGGGCTGTCTCTCAGACTCCATCCCTAGCATGCTTCTCAGGCCCCAGCATCCAGCATGACCAGGCCTGGGCACGAGTCAGGGGTTTCTGGGTTAGGGGTATCTACAGCGTTTGCTCCCAATTCCTAGCTCCCTTCAGGGACACCCCTTGAGTGAAGTGTGTCATCACCTAAAGCTTTGCACCTTAAACTGGGGGTACCACCCACATAACTGAGCGTGGGATCACAAAAACTTCGGCAACAGTGAAAATGAATTCATAATCAACTGCATGCTTGGTCCTAAGAGATTTTGGGTCATAAGCAGGGATTAAGAAGAACCCCCCCCCAAAAAAAAAAAAAAACAGACCTGGCCTTGTTAAAAGCACCCAATGTAATACCCTGAGGTTGCCTGCATAATGGGGGTCAGAGGGGTAGTGAGCCCCCACTTTCCAAGGCTCTAGCCCCACTTCTACAGCTTGTCTCCTCTGGAGAGATGGGCTGCCCCAGAGTGCCAAGCTTACCCACTATGCACCCAGACCACATTCTCCTACTCTCAGGTGCTGAGTGTGCACTTCAAAATAGCCTGGAATTCTCCAGAGTGGAAAATGTTCCAATTCCTAAAAACCACAATAAATCTTTCTACTAAGACCTGGAATGACTTTTAGGTAAATTAAGGTATAAATAAAGCAGGTTCCTCCTGGCCTTCCTATAAGTTGCCTTCCTCCTGGGACCCTGGACATGACATCTGTGTCTTGGGATGAACAAAGAGAGAAAGGTGTGAGCAAAGATGGTGGGGCACTCCCAACCCATCATTCCTCCACCCAGAAACTACCCATAGGAAGGACACTGGCCCCATGTACTCTTCCTAAAAAAGCTGGAGCGTGCAGCCATCCCCCAGCACCACTTATGGTCAGAGTCCTACCAGAAGTGAAAGGAGGAGTAAAAAGAGAGGGAAAAGGAGGAGATGGGAAGATGAGGGAAAGAAGGAGGAAGAAAGGGGGAGAAGACAAAGGGGGAGAGGAGGAGAAGGAGGAGAGAAGGAAGTCTCTGGGCCTCAGGTCTCCACTCCCTTCCAGGACACTGCAGGGCAGGGTGCCCAGATTTAGAAGGGCAAGGACAGAAGCATGCTCACTATACCAGAGGCCAAACCCCTGCAGACTCTGAGGCCATATGCCTAAAGTGTGCATCCCACTTTGGGGCTGCAGATGTAGGGCACTTGCCTTGCATGCACTGAATCGAGTTGGAGCCCCACCAACTCATATGGTCTCCCAAACACTGCCAGGAGTAGTTCCTGAACAACCCCTGAGCATCTCCAGGTATGGACAAAAAGACTGAAAAATAAAGTGTGCCCCACTTGAGGAAGTACCCCACCCCTAGGCTGCTCCTGCTATGGCCTAAACCTACCACTTTTTGATGAGTGGCTCTTTTTTTTTTGTTTGTTTGTTTTTGGGTCACACCCGGCAATGCTCAGGAGACCATATGGGATGCCAGGATTCAAACCAGCAACGTTCCGTATGCAAGGAAGCGTCTTACTGCTGTACTATCTCTTCAGCCCCCTGATGAGTGACTCTCTCTATCCAAGTCCCCTCACATTTCCTCATCTGCCCTTTGACTCACAGGAGCCCTGGAGCCCATCCAACACTGTCCTCTGGTGAGCAGACTTCAGGGACTAGGGCCCTGCATGTCTCCTACTAGCCTGCACTGTGCACCCACAGACACCACCCACAATTCCTGCTCCCCAGGCAACAGCAGCAGCAGTGAGTGACAGTCTTAGGGCCAGAGGCCTCCCTGTGAATGATATCACTGGGCCACAGCCAGGGTGCAGGCACAGAGTAAGGGAAATGGATGTTTCCCAGGAGCTGTTGGCCAGCACCACAGCTGCACTGCAGGTGGCCTCCAATGCCAAATCCAGGGTGAGTCCTTCCCTGGGCCCCCAGGGCAGCTGCCCTGTCCTATGAACCCTCCTGAACTCTCATGCACCCAGGAGTGCTAGGCAGGATTTGCATCTCCCAAAGGAGCAGGATGGATACCCATTCAAAAGCAAAGAATTGGTCATAGCCCTCTACGGCCCCCCAAACAAAATAAATTAATATCCAAGGAACCCTTGGCAGGCAAAATGTTCCCTTGTTCTAGAGCCTGGCCTCTTAAACAGAGGGTCAGAACCCCAAATGGAGTTTCATAACTGGATTGGGGACAGTAAAAAACTGGGCAAAAGGGATTTCTGAATGGACAATAGCCAGAAATTAATTTGAAATGTGTGATGAAGCCTTAGAAGATGTTTCCGGGGGCCGGGCGGTGGCGCTGGAGGTAAGGTGCCTGCCTTGCCTGCGCTAGCCTAGGACGGACCGCGGTTCGATCCCCCGGCATCCCATATGGTCCCCCCAAGAAGCCAGGAGCAACGTCTGAGCGCATAGCCAGGAGTAACCCCTGAGCGTCACAGGGTGTGGCCCAAAAACCAAAAAAAAAAAAAAGATGTTTCCGACAGCACCCAGCCATACCGCATTTCTCTGGTGAAAAGGGACCATTAGGGACCCGAGAGATAGCATGGAGGTAGGGCATTTTCCTTATATGCAGAAGGACTGTGGTTCAAATCCTGGCATCCCATATGAGCCTGCCAGGAGTGATTTTTGAGCGCAGAGCCAGTAGTAACCCCTGAACACTGCCGGGTGTCACCCGAAAACAAAAAAATAAATAAATAAAAGGGACCACAAGAGGGAAAAGTCTGAGAAGGTGTTCTAGAAGACTCTGCAGGGGTCCTCAAACTTTTTAAACAGGGGGCCAGTTCACTGTCCTTCAGACTGTTGGAGGGCCAGATTATAGTAAAAACAAAAATTATGAACAAATTTCTATGCACACTGCATATATCTTACTTAGAAGTGAAGAAAAAAAATGGGAATAAATAGGGCCCGGAAAGATAGCACAGCGGTGTTTGTCTTGCAAGCAGCCGATCCAAGACCTAAGGTGGTTGGTTCGAATCCCGGTGTCCCGTATGGTCCCCCGTGCCTGCCAGGAGCTATTTCTGAGCAGACAGCCAGGAGTAACCCCTGAGCACCGCAGGGAGTGGCCCCAAAACCAAAAATAAAACAAAAAAAAAAAATAAGGGAACAAATACAATATGTGGCCCACGGGCCGTAGTTTGAAGACCCCTGCATAGCATGCCCCCATGCCAGCAGGGCCTGCCCATGTGGGGCCCAGGTCTGTCAGAGGTCATGGGTGCCTGGCTCTGATTTCTCCAGCCTCTAGGACAGCAAGCAAGCAAGATGTGGCTAAGAATCAGGGTCCTCCTCAGTTATAACCCCAGGAAGACTTGGGGACAGAGGGACAGAAGATAAAGGCTCTCCTGTGCCTGGAGAGTGTCTACTGAAATCATGCTCAGTCTCTCAGTGTCACAGGCAACCCACCTACCCTGATATGCTCCCTGGGTCCCTGCAGTCATGAGTTAGTGGGGGTTCAGCCCTCAGGAGGTTCCCCCAGCCTGTCCTGAGCAGCACCCAAGGGAAACTGTCACACTGTCCCCAGGCAGCAGAGTGGGAAGCCCTTCTCTGTCGAGCCTCTGACATGGGCCCATGATGGGACCACAGACCTACCTCAGGTCAGCTGCCAGGAGGTTGAAACCATTGTACAGGTGGCCCTCTGTGGAGACCTTCTTCAGGTAGGACAGGCTATCCATGTCTGTGGTCAGAAACTGGGCCACAAGTTCACCTGTGTGCAAAAGACAGACACCCATGGCCAAGGAGGTGAGGGTGAGCTCCCCTCCTTGGGGAGGTGGAGGTAGGGAAAAAGGAGCAATGGGTGTCCCCACTGCATGCTGACTTGGTTCATTGACATTTCCCACACCCTGATGAGGAAAAAATTTTCAGGGACGGGGATGGAGAGATAGCACAGCGGTAGGGCTTTCTTTTTTTTTTTTTTTTTTTTTTTGCATGCAGCCAATCCAGACGAACAGTGGTTCGAATCCCAGCATCCCATAAGGTCCCCCATGCCTGCCAGGAGCAATTTCTGAGCGCAAAGCCAGAAGTAACCCCTGAGCATAGCTGGATGTAACCCAAAATACAAAAAAAGTTTTTTTCAGGGGGGATAATGTGTGTCTCAGAGTGGTTCTCTCTGAAGTGTCTGATTTTCCAACTCTGAAAAGGTGGGGAGTGGGACAAAGAGTTCAAACAGTGTTCACTGAAATCCTGGAAGGCGAAAAAAATGAGGAATGATATTTGGGGGCACAAATAAGATAAAACTGCACACTGATGATACAGTTTTGATCCCTGGCAATTGTAGAAGGTCCCTTCTGCCAAGAGTGAACCTTGAGCACAGAGTCAGGAATAAGCCCTGAGCATATCAAGGATGGCCCCAAAATAAAGAAAAACAGAATAAAAAAAAAAAAAAAACAAAGAAAGAAAAAAGAGGGCCCAAGCAATAGTACAGCACAAAGGGCTTTTGCCTTTCATGGGGCTGGTCTGGGTTCTATTCCCAGCATCCCAGAGTGTCCTAAGCACCTCCAGAAATGATTCCTGAGTGCAGAGCCAGGAACAAAACAAGAACCACCATGTGTGCCACCACTCCCTCACCCCCCAAAAAAGAAACAAAAGAAACATGGGCCGGAGAGATAGCATGGAGGTAAGGCATTTGCCTTGTGTGCAGAAGGACGCAGGTTCGAATCCCAGCCTCCCATATGGTCTCTGAGCCTGCCAGGAGCGATTCTGAGCAAAGAGCCAGGAGTAACCCCTGAGCACTGCCAGGTGTGACCCAAAAAAACAAACAAACAAAAACAAAGACTTGGAGAGATAGCATGGAGGTAAGGCGTTTGCCTTGCATGCAGAAAATGGTGGTTCGAATCCTGGTATCCCATATGGTCCCCCGAACCTGCCAGAAGTGATTTCTGAGCATAGAGCCAGGAGTAACCCCTGAGCACTGCCAGGTGTGACAAGCTCCCCCAAAAAAAGAAAGGAAAAAAAAAAAAGACAAGGAAAAAAGATAGTTAGGAGTGATTATGCTGGCCAGGAAGAGGGTGGTTTTAACATATTGATGCTACCAATCAGCAGGGCAGTTGTGGAAGTGGTGGGGGGCCCTTCCCCTCCCATGTTGCCTCTTCACTGTTCATCAGGCTACCTCTGCTGCGAGCATCTGGGTCTTGCCGTGGCTGCAGGTAGTTGGTGATTGCTGCCAGTTTTCCCCGCGTACTTATCCCCAGCCAAGTGCCCCCTTCCTTGCCTTCCTCCATGTCAAGCCCTGTAACAGATGACAGTACAGATCACAGCCCTGTCCACCACAGTAAACACAGCATTCACTGGCCTCCCATCCTGATGAGATGCAAGCCTCATCAAGCAGCCCTGGTTGTAAAATAGGGGTTCAAAGTTTCCTGGGGAATGTGGTCCCTGGATCCACAGAGCGTTCAAGGATTCCGCTCCACAAGATAACGTTGCCCACAGGAGCCCCTGCAGCAGGGTAGTGAGCACAGGCAGGCCAGAATTCATAGGTGCTTGGCACAGTGCTAGGCTGGGAGGACAGCTGGGGCTCTATGTCACATCCTCAGGACTGTGTCCTCCCGCAGGGCATAACTGGGAGCCCAAATCATAGTCAGCCCAAGGTAGCAAGCTCCCCTGAGGGAGCACAGCTCAAGATAGGGCTTCTGAGAGCTCTGTGGGATTAGAGTGGGTTAAAAATAGATTTGTGGGGCCGGCGAGGTGGCGCTAGAGGTAAGGAGTCTGCCTTGCAAGCGCTAGCCAAGGAAGGACCGCAGTTCCATCCCCCGGCATCCCATATGGTTCCCGCAAGCCAGGGGCAATTTCTGAGTGCTTAGCCAGGAGTAACCCCTGAGAATCGAACGGGTGTGGCCCGAAAAGCCAAAAAAAAAAAAAAAAAAGATTTGTGTGACAACAGCAAGTTATAGGAGCGAAAGAAGTAAAGATCGGTAAAGATCACAAAGAAAGAAGTAAATCTTGATGTAGAGATGCCAGGACTAGATGTGACAAAAAAATCCAAAAGGATTCTACCAAGAATTCAAACTACTAGAACTAGCAAGAACTTTGATATATTGGGGCCGGGAAGGTGGCGCTAGAGATAAGGTGTCTGCCTTGCAAGCGCTAGCGTAGGACGGACCGCGGTTCAACCCCCTCCTCCCCCGTGTCCCATATGGTCCCCCCCCAAGCCAGGGGCGATTTCTGAGCGCATAGCCAGGAGTAACCCCTGAGCGTCAAACGGATGTGGCCCAAAAACCAAAAAAAAAAAACAAAAAACTTTGCTATAAATGCTGAACTACATGATTTGCAATGACACTAAGCAATAGAAAAGGAAAGCATAAGAGACAGGTGGTTCTTAAGAGCCTTAAAGAAAAGCCCAAAGAGGTGAGGAGAGCAGCTCAGTGTCCTGATTGAAGAAGAAAGTGCACTGGCCACTCAGGGTCTCAGCTCTGCTGAGATGGCCCATATGGACAACGCAATCCCAGTCAAAATCTCAGTGAACTTTTTATTTTATAGAAATTTGCAAGTGGCTAGACCCAAGTAGATAAAAAATACTCCAAAGGCTAAGTGCATGATTCCAAGTAAATGTTTTGCTTTGTTATTTGGGCCATACCCAGTGGTCTTCGGGTCTAATCCTAGCTCTGCATTCAGGGATCACTCTAGGAGGGCTCAAGCACCTTGCCCACTGTACTATCTCTCCCACATATGTTTTATATGCAGGAAGTCTGGGTTGAAACCCTAGCACTGCGTGGCTCCCTTGAGTATATCATGACATGGAGCAGCCTTGGACAATGCCAGGTTTAGTCCAAAAACAGAAAGGGGAAAAAAGAAACTAATTAATAAGCACATTCTAAAATGTTCATGCACAAAGGAACTAGGGAGAGTGGACAAAGCAGTGCTGAAAAAGAAGAAAGCTGGAAGGGCTACGCTACCTGCTTCCAAGACTGGCGAAGAAGCTGCTGCACTCAAGACCCAGATCAATGCACCCAACAATCTAGAAGAGACCCATATGTATGGGTGTCCACTGGAATTTCAAACACGTCCCAATGAAGCAATAGGGATGGAAGAGAGTTATAATTCAATAGGTGATGCTGGAATGACAGGAGAATGGGGGTGGAGGAAATGGGAATTTTTTGGGGCGGGGGGCCACACCCGGCGATGCTCAGGGGTTACTCCTGGCTGTCTGCTCAGAAATAGCTCCTGGCAGGCACGGGGGACCACATGGGACACCGGGATTTGAACCAACCACCTTTGGTCCTGGATTGGCTGCTTGCAAGACAAACGCCGCTGCGCTATCTCTCCGGGCCCGGAAATGGGAATTTGAACCAGACCTCACACGACAAACCAATTTTGAAGGGGTCAGAAACATTTTTCAGTGGTACAGTATGTTTTACATGGGTTCTACCCCTATCATCTCCTGAAAAAAAATTTTTTTTGGTTTTTGCACTCAGGAGTTACTCCTGGCTTTGTGCTCAGAAATTGCTCCAGGCAGGCTCAGGGGACTATATGGAATGCCGGGGATAGAACCCAGGTCTGTCCAGGTTGGTCACATGTAAGGCAAACGCCCTACTGCTATGTTATTGCTCCAGCCCTACACCTCCTGAATATTTAAATCAGAAGCCAAAATTCAAAACCCCAAATTTTGAGTCTTCTTGAAACAAATAGGAAAAAAAAAGCAATATGAATTTAGAGATGATTTTAGACCATGTCATAAGTAAAATGAGTAAAAAACTTGGGACCAGAATGATAGCACCACAGTAGGGCATTTGCCTTGCAAGCGACCAACCTGGATGAACTTGTGTTCAATTCCCGGCATCCCATATGGTCCCCTGAGCCTGCCAGGAGAAATTTCTTTTTTGTTTATTTTTGTTCGTTTTTTGGGCCACACCCGTTTGATGCTCAGGGATTACTCCTGGCTAAGTGCTCAGAAATCGCCCCTAGCTTTGGGGGACCATATGGGATGCCGGGGGATCGAACCGCGGTCCTTCCTTGGCTAGCGTTTACAAGGCAGACACCTTACCTCTAGTGCCACCTCACAGGCCCCCAGGAGAAATTTCTTTTTCTTTCTTTTTTTTTTTGGTTTTTGGGTCACACCCGGCAGCGCTCAGGGGTCACTCCTGGCTCTATGCTCATAAATCACTCCTGGCAGGCTCAGGGAACCATATAGGATGCTGGAATTTGAACCACCATCCTTCCATATGCAAGGCAAATGCCTTGCCTCCATGCTATATCTCCAGCCCTCAGGAGCAATTTCTAAGCAAAGAGCCAGGAGAAACCCCCAGCACCGCTGGGTATAGCCCAAAATTTAAAAGAAAGAAAGGAAGGAAGGGAGGGAGGGAGGGAGGGAGGGAAGGAGGGAGGGAGGGAGGGAGGGAAGAAGGGAGGGAGGGAGGGAGGGAGGGAGGGAGGGAAGAAGGGAGGGAGGGAGGGAAGGGAAGGAGGGAGGGAGGGAGGGAGGGAGGGAAGAAGGGAAGGAGGGAGGGAAGGGAAGGAGGGAGGGAGGGAGGGAAGGGAAGGAGGGAGGGAGGGAGGGAGGGAGGGAGGGAGGGAGGGAGGGAGGGAGGGAAGGAAGGAAGGAAGGAAGGAAGGAAGGAAGGAAGGAAGGAAGGAAGGAAGGAAGGAAGGAAGGAAGGAAGGAAGGAAAGAAAGAAAGAAAGAAAGAAAGAAAGAAAGAAAGAAAGAAAGAAAGAAAGAAAGAAAGAAAGAAAGAAAGAAAGAAAGAAAGAAAGAAAGAAAGAAAGAAAGAAAGAAAGAAAGAAAGAAAGAAAGAAAAAAGAGTAGAAACTTGGGGCCGGGCGGTGGTGCTGGAGGTAAGGTGCCTGCCTTACCTGCGCTAGCCTAGGAGACGGACCGCGGTTCGATCCCCCAGCGTCCCATATGGTCCCCCAAGCCAGGAGCGACTTCTGAGCGCATATAGCCAGGAGTAACCCCTGAGCGTCACCGGGTGTGGCCCAAAAACCAAAAAAAAAAAAAAAAAAAGAGTAGAAACTTATACTTAACTAGAGGTTTTCCCAAGCTTGAAAGATAATACAGGGATAGGTGCTTGCCCTCCCTGCAGCTCATCCAGTTCTAGTCCCAGTACCACATATGGTCCACTGAGCTCTGGCATGAGCTTAGCATTGATCCAGGATTAAGCCCTGAGCATGGCCAAGTATGATCCAACTCCCCAGCCCAATTCAAATTAATTATAGAAAATAAAATGTTTAAAAAAAAGAAAAGAAAATGTTTACCCTAAAATATTTTAAAATGAACCAACATGGTAATATAAACAATATAAATATGCAACCATTTGGGAGAAACAGTATAAAGTTTCCATAAGAAGCTAAAATTAGAAATGCCATATGATCCAACAATCCCACTTCTGGGTGTCTATCCTGAGAACATGATAACGAACATGAAATATTATACCCATCCCCAGTGTTGCCTGCAGCACATATTTACAACAACTTTGGAATCACCAAAGGGCCTTCTAACAGATGGGCAGAGAACAATACTACTAGAAAACTACTGAATAACAGAATATAACTGAGCTATAATTTTTGTTGTTATTTCCAGAAATATGTAAGGATCACAAATCCAAGGAAAGTTGAGCACTAAATGATTTCACATGTGTGATCTAAAGAAATGGAAAGAAAAAAAAAAGAAATGGAAAGAAAAGAAAAGGAAAGGAAACAGAAGTTGGGGCCGGGGAGAGATAGCATGAAGGGCATTTGCCTGGCATGCAGAAGAACGGTGATTCGAATCCCAGCATTCCATATGGTCCCCGGAGCCTGCCGGGAGCGATTTCTGATCGGAGAGTCAGGAGTAACCCCTGAGCGCTGCCAGGTGTGACAAAAACAAAGAGGGAGGGAGGGAGGGAGGGAGGGAGGGAGGGAGGGAGGGAGGAAGGAAGGGAGGGAGGAAGGAAGGAAGGAAGGAAGGAAGGAAGGAAGGAAGGAAGGAAGGAAGGAAGGAAGGAAGGAAGGAAGGAAGGAAGGAAGGAAGGAAGGAAGGAAGGAAGGAAGGAAGGAAACAGAAGCAGAGAAACAAAATAAATAAAAAAACAGACCAGTGGACAATAATAGAACTGAGGTTCCTGAAGCGGGGGAGGATGGAGAATGGGAGAAAGGGTAGAAGGATTTGTTTTGGATTTATCAGGGTTGGCTTTTGGGGTATTGGCAGTATAGTAGTAATCTGGGGTTATTACCCCAAATTTACTGCTTAGGTTCTACTACTGGCAGTATTTAAGTGACTATTTGCTGCTGGGGCTATAACCCAGCCTCCACAGACAGAACATGTTCTCAACCAATAGAGCAGCCTCTCTGGCCTCGGGATATGTTTGTTGTTATTGTTGCTTTTGCAGGGGAGTGTTGGGCCATACCTGGTAGTGTGCAAGGCTTAATACTGTTTCAAGCTCAGGGGTCACTCCTGGTAAATGCTTGAGAGACCATCTGTGAATCTGGAGTTCAAACCAGGACCAGCCATAAAGCAAGGCAAGTGGCCTAATCCCTGTACTCTTCTGACCTATTTTTAAACATCTTTTTTAAGGATCATAGCAATAGTACAGTGAGTAGGGTATTTGCCTCGCACATGGCTAACCCAGGTTTAGTCCCCAACATCCCATATGGTCACGCGAGCTCACCAGAAGTTACACGAGCATAGAACCAAAAGTAACTACTGAGCAACACTGAGTGGAGCCCAAAAGTTAAAAAAAAAAATCTTTTTTTTTTGGGGTGGGTCACAACCGGCAGTGCTCAGGGGTTACTCCTGGCTCTATGCTCAGAAATCGCTCCTGGCAGGCTCGGGGGACCATATGGGATGCCGGGAATTGCTCCTAAGGCAAACAACTTACCACTGTGCTATCTCTTCGACCCCCCCAAAAATAATTTTTATATTACTTTTTATATGAGGGGATTAGAAATCATTCTAGCTTTCATTTTTTTTTTTTTTTTTTTGGTTTTTGGGCCACACCCTGTGACGCTCAGGGGTTACTCCTGGCTATGCGCTCAGAAGTTGCTCCTGGCTTCTTGGGGGACCATATGGGACGCCGGGGGATCGAACCGCGGTCCGTGCGCAGGCAAGGCAGGCACCTTAGCTCCAGCGCCACCGCCCGGCCCCTCATTTTTATTATTTTTAACCAAACCATTATAAAAAGGAAAAAGAGATGAGTAGGTAAAAGCATTTCTCAAGCTCAAAATGTATTAAGAATGACTACAGGGCCCGGAGAGATAGCACAGCGGTGTTTGCCTTGCAAGCAGCCGATCCAGACCAAAGGTGGTAGGTTCGAATCCTGGTGTCCCATATGGTCCCCCGTGCCTGCCAGGAGCTATTTCTGAGCAGACAGCCAGAAGTGACCCCTGAGCACTGCCGGGTGTGGCCCAAAAACCAAAAAAAGAAAAAAAGAATGACTACAAATTATAAAATGAAAGAAACACTTCCATCTGACCACGCAATAGGGCCCAGATTTATACTCTGTAATAAAACAACCAAAATCCAGACACAAAATAAGAAACAACAGTTGCAAGACACTGTCAGTGTGTTTTAGAACAAGGTTCCAGACATTTCTAGATTTCCACAAAAATTCAGCCCCCTAAAAGAAAGAATCCACAAATGTTTGATATTCAATAAAATATCTCCAGGCTGGGAATGACAGCACAGCAGGTAGGGCATTTGCCTTGCATGTGGTCGACCCAGGTTTGATTCCTGACATCCCATAGGGTCCCTAGAGCCTGCCAGGAGTAATTTCTGCATGCAGAGTCAAGAGTAACCCCTGAATGCCACTGGGTATGGACCCAAACACACACACACACACACACACACACACACACACACACACACACCACCAGCATTCAAAGCAGGAAAGATTATACCTCAGTGGCAGCATATATTCCAGACCTATAAACATAACAAAAAACTAAGAAGTAGGAAAACATGGCCTCATTCACTAAAAGGAGTTCAGTGAATTCATTAAAACTTATTGGAGGGGCCGGAGAGATAGCATGGAGGTAAGGCGTTTGCCTTTCATGCAGAAGGTCATCAGTTCAAATCCCGGCGTCCCATATGGTCCCCCGTGCCTGCCAGGAGCAATTTCTGAGCATGGAGCCAGGAATAACCCCTGAGCACCGCCGGGTGTGACCCAAAAACCAAAAAAAAAAAAAAAAAAAAAACTTATTGGAGGGGGACCAGAGAGATAGCATGGAGGTAAGGCATTTGCCTTGCATGCAGAAAGTCGGTGGTTCGAATCCCGGCATCCCATATGGTCCCCTGAGCCTACCAGGAGAGACTTCTGAGCTTAGAGCCAGGAGTAACCCCTGAGCACTGCCGGGTGTGACCCAAAAAAAAAAAAAAAAAAACTTATTGGAGGGAGGGTCCGGAGCGGTGGCACAAGTGGTAAGGCTTGCCCGCACTAGTTTAGAACAGACCGAGGTTTGACTCCCGGCGTCCCCCAAGCCAGGAGCGACTTCTGAGCACATAGCCAGGAGTAACCCCTGAGCGTCACTGAATGTGCCCCCCCAAAAAAAAAAAACCTGATTGGAGTGGTCATAACAATAAGATAGCAAGTAGAGCACCTGCCTTACATGCAGCAAACCCAAGTTAGATCCCTGGTACCACATATGGTCCCCCAAGTCCCATCAGGAATGATCCCTGTGATTAAGCCAGGAGTAAATTCTCGGCACCACTAGATGTGGCCCCAAATGAGCCAACAAAAATAAATAAAGAAGGGCCCGGAGAGATAGCACAGCGGCGTTTGCCTTGCAAGCAGCCGATCCAGGACCAAAGGTGATTGGTTCGAATCCCGGTGTCCCATATGGTCCCCCGTGCCTGCCAGGAGCTATTTCTGAGCAGACAGCCAGGAGTAACCCCTGAGCACCGCCAGGTATGACCCAAAAACCAAAAAAAAAAAAAAAAAGAAATATATAAAACTGATCTGGAGGCTGGAGAGATAACATAGAATAGAGGTTAAAGTACTTGCCTTGCACCCCACGGACCCTGATCCAGATCTCAAGCACCACCGAGAGCCCTTGAGCACTTTCAGCAGACACTCCTGAGCACAGAGTCAAGAATCACCCATCCCCCACCCTCCCAGTGATCTGGAATTGAAACAGTTATGATAATCTGCAAACAAGGATATTTAAATAGACATTACAACTATACTCTAGATGCTAAAACATTAAGTACACACAAGGAAAATATAAAATTGCTACAGGTAAGATGAAAAATATGCACTGTGGGAATAAAATCAATTGAGAACAGCCAGAGAGATAGATAAAAAGACTAGAGAGCAGGTTTTGCATGCATCAAAAGCACCAAGCCTGGGGCCAGAGCAATAGCACAGCGGTAGGGTGTTTGCCTTGCACACGGCTGACCCAGGACAGATCCCAACTCGATACCCAGCATCCCATATGGTCCCCCAAGCCTGTCAAAAGCAATTTCTGAGTGCAGAGCCAGGAGTAACTTGAGCACCACTGGGTGTGGCAAAAAAAGTAAATAAATAAAAAGATTTTAATAAAGTTTATATGACACTATAGCAGAAATTATCAGTGAAATTGAGAAGGGTTAAGCAATAGAAAGAGGCTAAAATCAAACCCAGGGGGTCAGGGCTGTAACATGGTGGTAAAGCACATATACTGCATATGTGAACCCTAAGACTGATCCCATGGGTGAAAAAAATAAAGGGGCCGGAGCAATAGGTAGGGCATTTGCATTGTACCTGGCCAACCTGGATTCAATTACCAGCATTGCATATGGTCTCCTGAGCACAGAGCCGGAGTAGCCAGAGAGCTGTCAGATGTGGCCCAAAAGCAAAAAGTAAAACTAAAGAAATATGGGCCCAAAAAAAAAAAAAAGAAAGAAAGAAATATGGGCCCAGAGAGATAGCACAGCGGCGTTTGCCTTGCAAGCAGCCGATCCAGCACCAAAGGTTGTTGGTTCAAATCCCGGTGTCCCATATGGTCCCCCGTGCCTGCCAGGAGCTATTTCTGAGCAGACAGCCAAGAGTAACCCCTGAGCAATGCTGGGTGTGGCCCAAAAACAAAAACAAAACAAAACAAAAAAACCTAAAGAAATATGTGTTGGGGGCCGGGCGGTGGTGCTGGAGGTAAGGTGCCTGCCTTGCCTGCGCTAGCCTAGGACGGACCTCGGTTCGATCCCCCGGCGTCCCATATGGTCCCCCAAGAAGCCAGGAGCAACTTCTGAGCGCATAGCCAGGAGTAACCCCTGAGCGTCACAGGGTGTGGCCCAAAAACCAAAAAAAAAAAAAAAAAAAAAGAAATATGTGTTGAGCCTCGGCACAGCTCAGCGGGAGAGGGCCTGTCTTGCAACCATGAGTCCTTGAATTTGATCCCTGACATCCAGCAGTACTCTGTAAGCCCCAGTGTCATAACATGTGCAATCTCTGGTAGAGCTCAAACAAGAATGTGTAAGCATAACAACCCCCCAAAAAGAGAGGCATATCAGCTTGTGTGTACATGTATATCCTTCCCATAACTATGGGACTTCGCAGGTAATCAAGGGGAGACTTGTGCCTCCCACAAAAACAACCACACACCCAGGGTGGAAGGGTGGATCCCAGGAAAACCAATTAGGGCCACAGAGATAGTAGAGCAGAGAGAAGGGGGCGGTGTTTGCCTTGCACATGACAAACTGGGTTTGATCCTTGGCATTCTATGGCCAGGACTGATTCCTGAGCACAGAGCCCCAAAACTGAAATAAAATAAACCAAAAAAGAAAAAGGAAAAACTGGGGCTGGAGAGATAGCATGGAGGTAGGGCATTTGCCTTGCATGCAGAAGGACAGTGGTTTGAATCCCGGCATCCCATATGGTTCCCCGAGCCTGCCAGAAGTGGTTTCTGAGCGTAGAGCCAGGTGATTTCCACCACCACCCAAAAAAAAAGAAAAAGAAAAAAACCATATTTTTCTGGCTAATTCTTTCATTAGACTACAGGAAGCCATGTGGGTGGTCCTGGGAAACAATACTGGGCTTGGCACCCCAATTCTAGCCCTGAACCCACTGGCAGAGCAGTCCCACGACTATCACCAGCATCCCACTTTCAAATTTCGCCCCAGTGCAAGCCAGACCCCTCCTCGAGCTGTTCCCAGCAGCAGGGACACTCACCGCTAAGGATATCATTGTTGATCCCCCAGAAGTCGGCTACCTTTGCAGGTCTCTGGTAGGCTTCATCCCTGTTGGCTGCCAGGATAAGCCTGAGGAGGGAAGAGTGACTGAAGTTCTGAAGGTCTCGGATGAAAACAGAAACAAGGATTGGCCGGGTTTTCTCTCTCCCTGATCAGTGAACATTTATTTGCCTCTGGGGAAACAGAAGCCAAAGTGACAGAAGACGGGGGCCAGTGAGGGATCATGCTTGGTAGCAGTGCTGGGCTCAGGGCTCAGGACTGCCTTGAAGAGGAAACAGGCAGGTGGTAAAAATATATCTGCAGAAAAAAAGAAAAAGAAAAAAGAAAAAAGAAAATAAAAAGGGCCCGGAGAGACAGCACAGCGGCATTTGCCTTGCAAACAGCCGATCCAGGACCAAAGGTGGTTGGTTTGAATCCTGGTGTCCCATATGGTCCCCCGTGCCTGCCAGGAGCTATTTCTGAGCAGACAGCCAGGAGTAACCCCTGAGCAACGCCGGTGTGGCCCCAAAACAAAAACAACAACAACAACAACAACAACAAATATATATATATGCAGAAGGTCATAGCAATAGCACACAGTAGAGCGTTTGCCTTGTATACGGCTGACCTGGGACAGACCCAGGTTCGATTCTCAGCATCCCATATGGTCCTCGAACCTGCTAGGAGCGATTTCTGAGCATAGAGCCAGGAGTAACCCCTGAGCGCTGCCAGGTGTGACTCAAAAACCAAACAACAACAAAAAAAAAAAGGTTAACTTAGAAGCCACACATGGTGGCTAGGGCCTTTTTAATAAAGTTGGTTATCTCCTGACTTCTTTTTTTTCCCATCCCAGCTTATCTCCTGACTTCTACTGACTGCCTGTGGATCATTTCCTCGCCGCTACCCTGAAACCGCAGACCCACCAACTAGAAGAAGATGCGGGCGCCCAGGGTGGCTGAGAAAGGCCTCACCATCCATCCACCATCATCCATCACCATCCAGGACTAATATTAATTTAATTAATTCTAAACACACTCCTAATAAAAAGTATCTGCAGCATCAGGAAGCAGGAGGCCTACCACTCTAGGGGAACATTCACCTCATCTTGCACATCCCACTTCTCTGAAACGAGGCCCAATGGGATAGCAGAACTAGGGGGCAAGCGGAAAGGCTGGCACAGCATATCATAGGCACCCAGGCTGGAAGGAGGAGTCCTCCCTGTCCATCTGTCCTTCCTAAGAATTTCCTATGTGAGCAGGACTGAGAGCTTGCCCATCAAGGACAGGAAGACAGTGGCTCTGTCTCGAGTCTAGGGATGCTTTCTTGGGTGGAGGTGAGGAATTCTCTGGGTTCTACTAGTGTTTCTGCACTGATAAAACAATTTGGGACAAATGGGGACACTACAAAAGCTGCTGTCAACATTTTCTGAGCCTAGTTCTGGACCAAGAGAATGAAGGGGGTTTTGTTTGTTGGCTGGAATTTTGGGGCCACACCTACTGGTACTCTAGGTTTACTCCTGGTTCTATGCTTAGGAACTGCTCCTGTGAGCTCAAGAGACAATCTGAGGTACCTGGGGTGAAATCTGGGTCAGCCATATGTAAGGCAAATTCCTTAACACCTATACTATCTCTCTAGCTCCTAAAAATAAAGCTTAAAGACCAAGGAGACAGTCCAGGAGAAGAGCATATACTTATCATATATGAGGCTCTGAGTTACATCCTAGTCCCACATAGTCTCCCAAGCACAGCCAAGTGTGAGCTTCATGGAGCCCAGTTCTACCTCACCCTAAGCACTACAGCACTAGGCTTGTGAGCAGCCTCTGTTAACACCTACCCACCCCAGTACCCCTGGAGATAGCCATTAAGTAAAAACAAGAAAATGAAAAATTTCCCATCAGCCTCTGCAAAATGTCCTAGAACTCTGAGGCAAAGCACAGGCAATTCAGGGACAGGGGATCAGGGCAGGGTCACACTGCCTGAAAGCAGAGGACCTGATTCAGTAGTCCTGTACTAGGATTCAATCCTAGGCATTACATAGCTCCCCAGCACTGTAGGGTATTGTAAGATGACAGCCAGCTATCTGTGAAGTAAAATAAAAAGTCCTACAGTTGGGCCAGAAAGGTGGCGCTAGAGGTAAGGCGTCTGCCTTGAAAGTGCTAACCTAGGAAGGACCACGGTCGATCCCCCAGTGTACCATATGGTCTCCCCAAGCCAGGAACAATTTCCGAATGTATAGCAAGGAATAACCCCTGAGCGTCAAACGGGTGTGGCCAAAACAAAACAAAACAACAACTAAAATGTCCTATAGTTATGAGTGGAATCAGCTCCAACCCCAGACCTCAGAGTAGAGATATACTTTCTTTTTTTTGGTTTTTGGGCAACACCTGGCAGCACTCAGGGCTTACTCCTGGCTCATTGCTCAGAAATTGCTCTTGGCAGGCTCAGGGAACCATATAGGATGCCGGGAACCAAAACCCGTGTCCATCCTGGGTCAGCTACATGCAAGGCAAACACCCTATAACTGTGCTACCTCTCCAGCTTCATGGAGATATCTTTTCATCTTGCTAGTGGTGTGGGCCTGTCCTCTAGAAAAACCAAGTACTGTGAGCACGCAGCCATTGAACCACTAGGAGCATGCAGGCAGGTTCCCCACCCCTGCACCCCTATCCTGTGTGGCTTCTCTCTAGCCTAGGCTTTATGACCCTTATGGCCCTTACCATTGACGGAATGTCACTGCAGGTCTTGCTGCCGTGATCCATCCGGGACACCTGCCCAGGGTTGAGAGAAAGGCCTCATGTTGCCCCCTAGCCTGGCACACCTGCTTCATCCCTTCTAGGACTGTGTTGGCTGGTACATGACGACCACCTTGGTCAAGGGCGCCTCATAGTCTCAATGTGAGCAGGGGCTGGAAGAGGGAGCCAGACACAGCCCCAGAGGAAAAAGCTGATCCAGATCCCACTCTCTTTCCCTGTTCCTCACCAGTGACAAGGGTCTGGGAGGCATCATCCATAGGGAGAAGGTGCTACTGGCTCCTGCCTGATTCTTCCAGAAGGCTCCAGAAAAGGGGGAAATCAAAAGGAAATGCTGACTGTTCAGTTTAAATGCTGACTGCCTGTGTTTTAACAAGAAGCTCCACATGTGTGCTATGTCGGGGAGCACTGCAATGACTTTTTTCACAGATAATACTATTCCATGGGGGGACAGGGGCTGGGAAGAGCAGCTTGCCAGGCCTTTCACTGCAGTCATTATGCAGGGGCTCAAAGGAGTGCTTAGGCTCCTTTCACTTCTTCTGGGGGCTGCAGACCTCAGGAGGGGCCTTTACATAGCAGCACCTCGGCACAGGGGTTGGGACCAGCAGCCAGGAGCTCAGAGAAGGCCCCACTAACTGCCTGTGACTTTTTGTTCTAGTAATTAAAACTGTAACTCTCTGGGGACAGAGCAGTAATACAGCGTGTGGGGCACTTGCCTTGCACACAGCAGACCAGGGTTTGATCCCCAGTGTCCCATATATTCCCCCATATTCACCAGGGGTGATTCCTGAGTGCATACCCCTCAGAACCTGCTGGGTATGGCCCCAAAACAAATAAACAAAAAAACTGTGACTCCTCACTACTGCTGAGGACATGTATGTGCTTCCTGGAAAAGGGAAGAGGGGGAACTTTTAGCTGCCATCTGAGTGCGGGGCTGTGTATGGGAGCATGTGAATATGTTCAGGCTTGAAAGAGGGATGCCGGACACCATCTGGAAGAGTCTGGTGACACAGAGTAGGGGCACAGATCCTCCATGGGGCTAACCGCTTGCCCAACAGCCCCCATTTTGGAGTCAGTGAAAGCTCGCTCCCGTGTCTGAGTGGACCTGATACAGGAGCAGTGGCCTGTGTACAGCTGGGTTCACACAGGGAACATCTGGCGAGGTTAGGCCCAGCAGATGCTCCATTTTGATGACCTCAGTTAGCTGACTGGGGCTTCCACCCCCTTGGGCTAATGTCCTCCCTTATGCTTGGAGGCCTGTCCCTCGCATCAGTATCTACCATAGCTGGGTGGGTCCCAGAGAGCAGCAGGTGTCCTGGGACCATCTATATCTCACAGGCTGATTGGAGATCATGACTTACTCCTAAATGCTCTGAACTTTGACTTGTTTTTCACAGAGTATGCAGGTTTCTGGAATGAGAAACAAGAGCAACCAGCATGACAAGGGCACTAAGAGCTCAGGACTAACCTGCAGATGGCTACAGAAACTTTGTTTTGTTTTGTTTTGTTTTGTTTTTGGGTCACACCCGGCGGTGCTCAGGGGTTACTCCTGGCTGTCTGCTCAGAAATAGCTCCTGGCAGGCACGGGGGACCATATGGGACACCGGGATTCGAACCAACCACCTTTGGTCCTGGATCGGCTGCTTGCAAGGCAAACACCGCTGTGCTATCTCTCCGGGCCCAGAAACTTTGGAGGTAGTAATTCATAGGCCAATGCATACAACTGTTTGTTTTTTTTTGTTTTTTATTTTTGGTTTTTGGTTTTGGGGTCACACCCGGCAGCGCTCAGGGTTGACTCCTGGCTCTACGCTCAGAAATCACTCCTGGCAGGCTCGGGGGACCACATGGGATGCCAGGATTCAAACTACCGTCCTTCTGTATACAAGGCAAACGCCCTACCTCCATGCCATCTCTCTGGCCCCGTGCTTTTTTTAATTAAAATTTCCAGGGGGATGGGGCTGGAAAGATAGCACAGCGATAGGGCTTGCCTTGCATGCAGCCGATTCAGGACAGATGGTGGTTCGAATCCCAGCATCCCATATGGTCCCCAGAACCTGCCAGGGATGATTTCTGCGTGCAGAGCCATATTAACCCCTGAGTGCTGTCAGGTGTGACCCAAAAACCAAAAATAAAAAAAATAAAATTTCTAGAGGGGACACACAAGTGGTCTGGGATGGAAGAGTCGAGGGCCATCCCCTGAGTTAAGAGCTGGGGGGAATCAGGGTCATGCCTGTAGTGGGACAGGGCAGCAATACTGGCAGGGATTGTCCCAGAACCAAGTATGCTTCAGCCACATTCCAGCCCAGGTTCTTTTCCACTCTGCTCCTGTTTGGAGCACCAGGCATCTGCATTAGAATTAAAATGTGTCTATCTGGGCTATGGAGAGAGCACAAGTGGAAGAGTACTTGCCTTAAATTATGCTAACCTGGGGCCAGAGAGAGAGCATAGAAGTAGGGCATTTGCCTTGCATGCAGAAGGACGGTGGTTCAAATCCTGGCATCCATTTGGTCCCTTGAGCCTGCCAGGAGTGATTTCTGAGCGCAGAGCCAGGAGTAACCCCTGAGCACTGCTGGGTGTGACCCAAAAAAACAAAAAACAACAACAACGGGGCCAGGCGGTGGCGCTAGAGGTAAGGTGCCTGCCTTGCCTGTGCTAGCCTTGGATGGACTTCGGTTCTATCCCCCGGTGTCCCATATGGTCCCCCAAGCCAGGAGCAACTTCTGAGCGCATAGCCAGGAGGAACCCCTGAGCATCACCGGGTGTGGCCAAAAACCAAAACAACAACAACAACAACAACAACAACAACAAAAAATTATGTTAAGCCCAAGTTCTGATCACAGCACAGTGTTGTGCTAACCTAGAACCATGAGATGTGGCCCTGATGCTTCCTAGAACCACTGGCCATCATTAACAAACAGAACCCTGCTGGGTCCCTAAAAAAATAAAAACAGGTGGGAGCAGACAGATAGTATAGAGATAAGGCATTTAGCTATCTAAGTTCAACTCCTAGAACCTCATAAAGAAGGAGGAAGGTGGGGCCTGAGAAATAGCACAGCACTAGGGCGTTTGCCTTGCACTCAGAGGACAGATGGTGGTTTGAATTCCATATGTCCTCCAAGCTTGTCAGGGACGATTTCTGAGCACTGCTGGGTGTGACCCAAAAACTAAAAAAAAAAAAAAAAAAAAAAAAAAAAAAAACACCTAGGGCCCGGAGAGATAGCACAGCGGCGTTTGCCTTGCAAGCAGCCGATCCAGGACCAAAGGTGGTTGGTTCGAATCCCGGCATCCCATATGGTCCCCCGTACCTGCCAGGAGCTATTTCTGAGCAAACAGCCAGGAGTAACCCCTGAGTAACGCCGGGTGTGGCAAAAAAAAAAAAAAAAAACTAAATAAAAATAAATAAATAGGGCCCAGAGAGATAGCATAGCGGCGTTTGCCTTGCAAGCAGCCAATCCAGGACCTAAGGTGGTTGGTTCGAATCCCGGTGTCCCATATGGTCCCCCGTGCCTGCCAGGAGCTATTTCTGAGCAGACAGCCAGGAGTAACTCCTGAGCACTGCCGGGTGTGGCCCAAAAACCAAATAAATAAATAATAAAATGTTAAAAAAAAAAAAAAGGAGGTTAGGGTCAGAGTGATAGCGCAAGCGATAAGGCCTTGCATGTGTTAGCCTAGGATGGACTTTGGTTCAATCCCCTGGTGTCCCATATGGTTCCCCAAGCTAGGAGCAATTTCTGAGCACATAGCTAGGAGTAACCCCTGAGCATCACTGGGTGTGGCCCAAATACTGGGAGGGAGGGAGGGAGGGAGGGAAGGAAGGAAGGAAGGAAGGAAGGAAGGAAGGAAGGAAGGGAGGGAGGGAGGGAGGGAGGGAGGGAGGGAGGGAGGGAGGAAGAAAAGAAGGGAGGGAGGGGAGGGGAGGGGAGGAAAGAAGGAAGAAAGGAAGGAAGGAAGGGAGGGAGGGAGGAAGGAAGGAAGAGAGGGAGGGAGGAAGGAAGGAAGGGAGGAAGAAAGGAAGGAAGGAAGGGAGGAAGGAAGGGAGGGAGGAAGCAAAGAAGGGAGGAAGAAAGGAAGGAAGGGAGGGAGGGAGAAAGGAAGGGAGGGAGGAAGAGAGGGAGGGAGGGAGGGAGGGAGGGAGGAAGGAAGGAAGAGAGGGAGGAAGAGAGGGAGGGAGGGAGGGAGGGGAGAGGAAGGGAGGGGAGGGGAAGAAGGAAGGAAGGAAGGAAGGAAGGAAGGAAGGAAGGAAGGAAG
This sequence comes from Suncus etruscus, assembly GCF_024139225.1. Lineage (NCBI taxonomy): Eukaryota > Metazoa > Chordata > Mammalia > Eulipotyphla > Soricidae > Suncus > Suncus etruscus. The sequence continues at coordinate 20,662,352 of NC_064864.1, forward strand.
GAAGGAAGGAAGGAAGGAAGGAAGGAAGGAAGGAAGGAAGGAAGGAATTTGCCTGTCTGATGGGAACAGAGTTTCCACGTGTGAAGATGAGAGTTCAGAGTGGAATTAATGAGAGCTACATGGGGACATGCTTTTCTGTCACTTGCCTCATGGATGATTTAGAGTGGCGGGTGCATCTATTCCCTCTGTTCTACCAAACATGAAGAGTCCTTACTGCTATTGCATGGAACATCAGAAAAGACTGAGTGGACACCAGAGCATGGGATAAAAAAAAAAAAGGCCAATATATGCAACCAGGATAACCATGATTAAGACCAGAGGGAGCAGCGAGAAGGCCTTGGGGGTGGAACCTGAAGACCCAGCTGGGTCTGCTTTGGGCACAATCATAAGAGGACCCAGGAAGTGGTGAACTCAGTACTACACACTAGATCCCTCCTCACTAGAAATGTAAAAATGATGACAACTTCCCAGGTAAGTGCCTAAGTAAAAGTTTCAAACATCTTTTTTGTTTGCTTTGTTTTTGGACCACACTCAAGAGATTTTAAAGGCTCAGTCCTGCACTCAAATCATTCTAGGTGGGCTTGGAATTGGGTACAAGGGATCAAGCCCAAGTCAGCATGTACAAGGCAAATGTACCCACTGTGCTACTGCTCTGGTTACCTCGAATGTCATTTCTTTTATCTATTTTAGTTTTAGGGTTTCGGGTCACACCTGGCAATGCTCACTTCTGCTTCTGGTTCTATACTTAGGAGTCACTCCTGAAAGTTCACAGGGGACCATATGGCCAGGAATGAACATGTTGATCACATGCAAGACAAATGCCCTACCTTATTCATGATTGAGATTTAGTCACACAATACTAACCCCTTCAAACATGGTCATATCTAACTGTGAGTTAAACCTCAGACTCATTCTCTGCATGGATGAAGTACAATGGGTCCTGGCTAGGGAACTTCAACAGAAACCTGCTCTAAAGCTCAGAGTCATGGGGATATGGAGTGAACTCAATCAGAACTTGCTAGTCCCTACTTTCCCACTGCCTCTGGCCGGTATGCCAGCTGCTTCCCACAGATATAATCCTATGACCTTGCTCAGGACTCACAGATCCCACTGGCTGTGACCACCACCCTTATCTATCACCAAAAACATGACAGCCAGCTCAGGTCAGTCTCTTGCTCACAATCACCCCAATTTTGCTGCCCCTTATTCCCAGCAGTGCCCTTTCCTGGACCCACTTGCTCCACTGTGCTATGCATACCCTAAGATTCCGTGGCTTAATGTCTGCCACGTTGCAGGACTAGAGTCTAGCAAGGTCCAGCACCCACACAAATTTACCACGACTGTGCCGCTTCTCGCACGCACTGTGGGTACCTGGTGCTACAGGGAGGATGGCAAACACAGAGTGTGGTGTCACCATGGGAGGATGGTAGAGAGAGTGTGAGGGACCACCAAGGGGAGGACGGCAGACACGGGGTGAAGGGTCACCACAAGGAGGACAGCAGACATGGGGTGAAGGGTCACCACAGGGAAGATGGCAGACACGGAGTGAGAGGTCACCATGAGAGAACGGCAGACACAGGGTGAGGAACCACCAAGGGGAGAATGACAGAGTGAGGTGGTTACCTGTAGGCATTTTTGGAAACAGGGCGAGGATTAAACTTAAAGAAGATGATACACATGGGTCCCAAGATGAGCTGTTATCACACAGGGTTCACTTGATCTGTGGAAAAGGAGAAAGAAGTTAAGTAAAACCTGCAGTGTGCCTCGAAACATCCCTGCCCCTGCCTGCCCTGCCTCTGCAAAGCAGAACTGTGCAATCACATCTGCCCTCAGCCAGCCTGGTCATTCTTTTTTGTTGTTTTTTGTTTTTGGGTCACTCCTGGCAGCGCTCAGGGGTTACTCCTGGCTCTATGCTCAGAAATCACTCCTGGCAGGCTCAGGGGACCATATGAGATGCCGGGATTCAAACCACCCACCTTCTGCATAAAAGGTAAACGCCTTACCACCATGCTATCTCGGGCCCTTGGCCTGGTCATTCTTTTTTTTTTTTTTTTTTTTTGGTTTTTTGGGCCACACCCGTTTGATGCTCAGGGGTTACTCCTGGCTAAGTGCTCAGAAATTGCCCCTGGCTTGGGGAAACTATATGGGACGCTGGGGGATCGAAACGTGGTCCTTCCTTGGCTAGCGCTTGCAAGTCAGACACTTTACCTATAGCGCCACCTCACCAGCCCCTAGCCTGGTCATTCTTAACCTAACAGAGTTCACTGGCCCCTGGACACAGATGGGGGATGGTCAGAGAGGTCTGCAAGGGGTGTAACAGCTGTATGAAAGAAAATCATGAGGCTGGGGGGAGGGAATTCCCTGGAGGTTCCCCTTCACTCCTAGGGAGCTCTGAGACCTGCTCACTTCATAGTAAGCATCCTTTTCAGTCAACAGATCCAAATCATCCTAGCCCTGCAAGGCTGCTGGTGTACTGTGGTTCCCCAGAACAGCCCTTCACACACACTATCTACCTCTTGGAGCCCAGGCCCAGCCAAGGGAATTGTCAGGTTGGAAGCCCCTATATCAGCTGTCAGAGCCTGGATAAAGCCCACGTGCCTGAGACACACATGTGCACCCAGGGACAGCGGTACGTGCTCTGTGCTGGGAGCTTGGAGGATAGATGGCACTTGCAGGATCCCAAGGCCCCAAATAGACAAAGCACCTGGGAAAGTCTGACTGATACAGTCACATATGCCCCGCACTGGGCCCTCAGAGCCCTGAGGCACAGGCCAATATGTACCTGCAGGAGTGGGAGGGAGGCGTGCATGTACATGGGTGTTCGTGTGTGGGGAGTACATGTATGTGGGGATGTGTACACATGGGGGATATTTGTATGTGTGTAAATGTATAGGGAGCTGTTTGTATGTGTGTGAGGTGTATACTGGGGGTGTACAAATGTGTATAGATATGTGTGGTTGGGGCCAGAGAGATAACATAAGAGGTAAGGCGTTTGCCTTTCATGCAGAAGGACTGTGGTTCGAATCCCGGCATCCCATATAGTCCCCTGAGCCTGCCAGAAGCGATTTCTGAGTGTGGAGCCACGAGTAACCCCTGAGCACTGCCAGGTGTGACCCAAAAAAAAAAACAAAAACAAAAAATAAGAATCATGGAGTCAGTTTGTGTCCAGCCTTGTAGTATCTCTGAGCATGCCAAGCCAAAACCGCTCTTCCTTTATATGAAACCAATGCCAATCCACCAGGAGGGGGTAGGTCAAGTGACTCAAGTGGGCTTTTACATATCAATGGGCTAGGCTTAAAGGAAAGAGAAATATGTGGAAATGTTTTTGTTTTGGGTTAACAGCTGGGAGTCATCTTAAAATTCCACTCTTTCTTTTTTTTTTTTTTTTTTTTTTTTTTTTTTTTTTTTTTTTTTTTTTTTTTTTTTTTTGGTTTTGGGCCACACCCTGTGACGCTCAGGGGTTACTCCTGGCTATGCGCTCAGAAGTTGCTCCTGGCTTCTTGGGGGACCATATGGGACGCCGGGGGATCGAACCGCGGTCCGTCCTAGGCTAGCGCAGGCAAGGCAGGCACCTTACCTCCAGCGCCACCGCCCGGCCCCAAAATTCCACTCTTTCTGATCAAAACAAAACAAAAATATATTGAGAAAGGCTAAAAAAGTTTTCTGGGGGGCCAGAGAGATAGCATGGAGATAAGGCGTTTGCCTTGCAAGCTGAAGGACAGTGGTTCGAATCCCAGCATCCCATATGGTCCCCTGAGCCTGCCAGGAGTGATTTCTTTTTGTTTTTGTTTTTTTTTGTTTTTGTTTTTGTTTTTGTTTTTTTTGGTTTTTGGGCCACACCCGGCAGTGCTCAGGGGTTACTCCTGGCTGTCTGCTCAGAAATAGCTCCTGGCAGGCACGGGGGGCCACATGGGACACCGGGATTCGAACCAACCACCTTTGGTCCTGGATCGGCTGCTTGCAAGGCAAATGCCGCAGTGCTATCTCTCCAGGCCCTTTTTTTTTTTTAATGGAACTCTTCATGAATTTGCATGTCATCCTTACGCAGGGGCCATGCTAATCTTCTCTGTATCATTCCAATTTTAGTATATGTGCTGCCAAAGCAAGCACCAGGAGGGATTTCTGAGTGTAGAGCCAGGAGTATTCTCTGAGCACTGCTGGGTGTGACCCAAAAACCAAAAACCAAAAAAAAGTTTTCTGGGTATTATCTTACATCTAGGAGTGGTCACTGAACTCTAACCGTAGAGGACTGGGATGCCCTCAGGGTTGAGAAGGACCTGGGTAGCTACCAGGCAAGAACTGTAAGGTCAGCCTATGAGCTAAGCACCCAGAGGGGCTAGAGCAGAGTTGAGATGCCCAGGCCCAGCCTGTCTTCATGCCAGGTTTCACAAGTCATGGTCACTTATCCCAATCTGCCCTGCCAAGACACATAGAAGCGCAGGAACTCGGGGCAGAGAGGCATTAACAATGGACAGCTGGTGGGTGGGTCTCACAAGAATGGGGGGCAGTGTCCAGCAACCCCCAAGAGGACAGCAGGGGAACCCACCTTGGAGTACCCTTGGGGTAAGGGATTCCCAGGTATGCCCAACACTTCAATACTGGGGGACAGATTGCAGGTTCCACCTGAAAAGGAACTCAAACACCTGAAGAACTAGAAAAGCCCTCCAAGTGCTGAAAAGGCCATGCATCTCAGAGGATCTGGAGAGGAAAGTGGAGACCAGGGCCACTTCTGTGGGCTCTGGTGGCGTCTACAGTGAATGAGACTGGAAGCAATTCAATCCCTAGTCCTTTACTACAAGATTCTGACGGGAGCCCCCAAGGGCTGAAACCCTGAAACCCTCAGAAGGTTGTTCCCACCACAACCAGCCAGCCCCTGGGCCACAGGACAGCACTAGAAATGAGACAGCCCTGAGAAACTCCATGGGCAGAACGAGAGCCAATGAAGGGATTCAGGGACCCTCAAAGTACCCTCAAGTACTTCTGTATTTGAGGCACACATCAGTGTCAGGAATCTAACCTGGGAGTCACACATGCAAACCTGGCACCTTTCAGCCATCTCCCTGACCCCTTGTCTTGAGAGGGTCATGTGTGGGCAGGATCCCTGGACACCTACCAACAAAACTATTCATCAAGAGCTGGAAGAGACCCCACAGTCTCAGGGATAAAGAGTAACTAACTCCCTGTGGAAGAAACAAACCAAACCAGAGCCCCAAGAGCAACAGGCAGCAGAGAAGGTGCCCAGCCCCTCTCCCAGCACAGAAGCCAGAAACTGGGAACACACAGGAGGAAGCAGTGACTGCAGAGACAAAGAGGCTCACTGAGCCTGCGAAGAACATGTACAACAGGAAGCCTCTGTAGGTGTGGACTGAACCCCAGCAGAAGACTGGAGAATAGGTGAGACAGCCATTGAGGTGGCCAGTGAAATCAGATGGAACACAGTTTCAGGGCCAGACAGGGGTCACCATCCTGCCCCAATCCAACATACAAGACCCCTGTCCTTCACCCTGGGGATACTCATCTCTTCCAGACACAAGAATGCACAGCAGACAGTTGGCAATTTCCATAGAGGATTCCCCATCTCATTCCACCCACTGCTACCCACTTCTCAGAAAGTAAAACACTTAGGGGCGGGAGTGATGGCACAGTGGTAGGGTGATTGCCTTGCACGCAGCTGACCCAGGACAAACCGCGGTTTGATCCCTGGGCGTCCCATATGGTCCCCCAAGCCAGGAGCGATTTCTGAGTGCATAACTAGGAGTAACCCCTAAACGTCACCAAGTGTGGCCGAAAAATCATAAAAAGAAAAAAAAAAGTAAAGCATTCAGCATCTCCTGAGAACTTGCATCCCTCACACACACGAAGTTTTGGGTGTAAGTACCTCTCAATGGTATCTAAAACTAGTGGTGTCCTCACAACAAGCCCCCTCCTAAAGACAATACCACCCATACAAGTTTTATGGCCCCTAGTGTGGGCAGCAGTGGAATCACCCCATGAGCTAATATACTAATGACCAGAGAAGGCCCAGAGCCCAAGCTCAGCCATGAGGGATAACTCCCACTGCCCACTGGGTACATGGCCCTGAGAAAGACTGGCCCACCTGGCCTCTACTACTCAGCTGTCAGGGAGAGGCCCCTCATGCCAGCCTGGGCAGCCCTGACACCCCTGGGTTCCAAGCCCGCTGGGAGGCCCCAGGCAGAAGTCATTTTGCCAGAGGAACCCAGATCAGACATGGCCCTGCCAAGCCACCTGCAGCATAGGCTGGTCTCACCGGTTCCAGGGGTCAGCCCATCCTTCCAGGTACACTGAAGAAAGGTCAGCCCAGCACCAGAAATGTGGGTACAAAGCCCAGGGCTGCGGCCTCGGTGAAGACGCAGTCATTGGGAGGGAAGAACAAGAGGAAAGCCAGCCCCTTGGGAGGGGACAATCAGGAACTGCTTTTCTCTCCAGCCCCTCGCCTCCCCCCACTCAAGCAGGCTGTCTGCCTACCAGCTGCACCCCCTGCCAGCTCACTGTCCCCCACTCTTGACCCCTCCTTGCCTCCATCATCTACCTGCTCCCCCAGCAGATTCCCAGTATGCAGGTCCAGGGCCTGGCAGAGGCCTCCTTGCCATCTATACTCTTTGGGTCACCCCCAATACTCTCAGGGCCCCAAGAACCAGTCCTGGAAGCTGTGGTCTGTTACTGTGCAAAGTAGGAGGGCATCAGGGCACCTAAGAGCTGGCAAGGTCTAGCCAAGGGACCATTCCGCTGTGTTCTCCTATGAGAGCCACCTCTCCCTCCCTCCCTTTCCCTGCTTATGACAATCAGGATGGAAGCAATGGACTCCACCAAAGGGGCAGGCTGGCTCTCTGGGCATGAGGCACTGCCTGTCAGAGGCCAGGCCCTAGTGACCAGGACAAAGGAGTGGGCAGTGGGAGGCCCCTTCCTATTCCACAGGTGTGAGCTCACTGGGACCCAGGTATGATGCCCCAGATCTCACTGGTGACACCTGGTAGGTGCCCATGGGCTATACTTAGGGTCAAGGAGCCCACAAAGAAGCGGGCCTTGTTTCAAGGGTTGTCTGGAAATCTTCATCTGTTCCTAAGCAATTCAGACCAGCAATCCAAGACCCCACCATAGGACTTTCCTGCATATACCACAGCCAGCTGGGCTCTTACCTGGCTACCAGAAGGGCCTTCTGGGAACCTGCTGGCCTCAGTGATGGCCCTACAGTCAACACCCCTCCCCAGGCATGAGAAGCCCTGGAGAAGGCCCACACATACTCCCCCTAAAGTCCCTATGCCCATGGGACCATACAGAAAGAAGTGCAGTCAGGCTTGGGCAGACCCTCAAGGACAGGATTCCCCAGAAGATGGAGAAGGAGCCCAGTCAAGGGGCTCCACCTCTGGGGTGGGAGAACAGAGCCTGTGACTGAAGTAGCTGAACCCCAACATGGCCTGCAATGGAGACTCGCTGCAGCAGTGGCCCCTGAGCCCAGAGCACCCCTGCTGAGGGGAGAGTGTCACACAAGCCCATCACTGGGCCCCAACAGGATGCTTTCTGTGACCTGGGTTGTTCTGTGACCAGGAACTGGAGCTACTGGCACAGAGGCTGCAATGGTCAGAGTCATATGAAGCCTCGATCTACAGCATCTTTCACGGCTGCTCTGTCAAGAGATATAAGGCCGCCTTATGGAGAGGTAGTACAGTGGGTAGGGAGCTTGCCTTGCACGTGTCCAAGCTGAATTTAATTCCTGGTACCCATATGGTTCCCTGAACCTGCCAGGAGTGATCCCTGAGTATAGAGCCAGGACTAATCCATAAGCACTGCCAATGTGGCCCCAAAAATCAAAACAACAACAAAACAAGTTGCATAAGGCTACTGGGCACTCCTTCTACCAAGAACTTACATCAAGAGCTGAGCTTTGGAGCAATAATATAGGGCTTTGTGCACTAGCTCCTGCATACCAAACCCTGGATCAATTTCCAGTACCACACATGGACCCCTGAATCCCACCTCAAGTGATTCTTTTTTGTTTGTTTGTTTTGTTCTTGGGGTCACACCCAGCAGCACTCAGGGGTTACTCCTGGCTCTATGCTCAAAAATCGCTCCCAGCAGGCTCGAGGGACCATATGGGATGCCGGGATTTGAACCACCGACCTTCTGCATGCAAGGCAAACGTCTTACCTCCATGCTATCTCTCCTGCCCCACAAGTGATTCTTTTTTTTTTTCACAAGTGATTCTTGAGCATAGAGACAGAAGTAAGCCCTATGTAGAAATAAGTGCTGATACATTTGTAAGCCCTGAACATTGCTAGTGTGACACACACACACACACACACACACACACACACACATACACACACACACACACACACACACATATCCCAAAAAAAGAAAAAAAAAAGATTATATGAGCCCCTGGGTTCCATCCCCAGCACCAAAATAATAAACAAATAAAAATTTAAAAAATAAGTGATGATGGGGTCGTAGTGGTGGCACAGTGGTAGGGCATTTGCCTTGCACACGGCTGACCCAGGACAGACCTCAGTTGGATCCCCTGACATCCCATATGGTCCCTCAAGCCAGAAGTGATTTCTGAGCGCGGTACCAGGAGTAACCCCTGAGCGTCACTGAGTGTGGTCCAAAAACCAAAACAAAAAGAAGTGATGACACTAAACATTAAAAAACTTCTTAAAAGGGGCTGGGCGGTGGCGCAAGAGGTAAGGTGCCTGCCTTGCCTGCGCTAGCCTTGGACGGACCACAGTTCGATCCCCCGGCGTCCCATATGGTCCCCCAAGCCAGGAGCAACTTCTGAGCGCATAGCCAGGAGTAACCCCTGAGCGTTACCGGGTGTGGCCCAAAAACCAAAAAAAAAAAACTTCTTAAAGGCTGGGACAATAGCTCAATAGACTGGAATACATGCTTACAGGCATGGGCCTGGGATTGATTCTTTTTGTTTGTTTGTTTGTTTGTTTGTTTGTTTTTTTGTTTTTGTTTTTGGGCCACACCCAGTGGTGCTCAGGGGTTACTCCTGGCTGTCTGCTCAGAAATAGCTCCTGGAAGGCACAGGGGACCATATGGGACACCGGGATTCGAACCAACCACCTTTGGTCCTGGATCGGCTGCTTGCCGCTGTGCTATCTCACCGGCCCCTGGGATTGATTCTTTTTTTGTTTTGTTTTGTTTTGTTTTGTTTTGTTTTTGGGCCACACCCGTTTGACGCTCAGGGGTTACTCCTGGCTATGCACTCAGAAATCGCCCCTGGCTTGGGGGGCCATATGGGACACCAGGGGATGGGATTGATTCTTAACAATCACATATGGTGCCCCAAACATTCAAGGAATAACATGCAAGAGTACAACCACTGAGTACTATCAAGCCCACAAATGTTGGTTAATTGGTCCTACCCTAATCAATATTCTATTTCATTCTAGGGTGTGTGATCTAGTGACTGGGTATTAGATTATTCTCTACTTGGTATTCCTCTCCCACCTAGGGTGTGGCCTGATTCTTGCCAATAAAAGCACAGGTCTGAGGAAGGCAAGTATGTTTAAGAATTTTCTATTTTTAGTATATCTGCAGAAAGGTTCTAATGTTTATGTTCAGGGAAGTCTGTGAAAAAAATTGTGAAATGTATAAAACAAAGATATGAAAAAAAGCTGATTGTTCTGAGAATGATGTATACAGTTTAAACTTTGATGCAATTATAGCCAACTTTTACTGTGCCTATGCAAAATAACCACTTTTGTAAGTTCTGATCTGGGGTGCTTCCTTTTGCAGAGAACAACAGAACTCGACTTATGTACCCCTCTTAATTTTTTTGAACAAAGAACGGTCATTTGTTAGGTTACACCCTATTTTACCTAAAACAAAGATCATCCCTGGTTCCTTTGTATGTTTATTTACAACAGAGATTGTCTTACTTGTAAATCTGGGTGGGATGGCTCAGGATAGCCTGAGCTATCTGTCCTTACTGCCCCACTCAGGGATGGTCTCTGTACTCAATAAAAATGGCAGTTCTGGCAGGCAGGCAGCTGGCTCTCCATATGAGTTAGAAGACTGCCATATTATACGTGTTTCACCCTAAACCTGGTTTGAATTATTTCATGCATATCCCTGACTCAGACTCGTTAACCTGGGGCTAAAGATACAGCATGTAGGGTGATTGTACACAAAAGCAATTAATAAATATAGCACAAAATATGAACCAGAGAGACAAAGCAGTAGGAAAAGTACTTGAATTGCATATGTCTAATCTGAGTTCAATCTGGCATCCCATATGATCCCTCAAGTCCCATCAGGAGTGATCCCTAAACACAGAGCAGGAATAAATCCTGAGTACCACATGATGTGGCCCCCTAAAAAATAATTCAAAAAATGTTATTACCCATGTAGTCTGCTCAATGGACTGGACGATATGCCATTCGTGTGCTAGGATTATATGGCACAGTTCCCAGGATACGCACCACTGGTCTAACCATGGTGATTCCGAAAACACCATGTCTCTAGGCCTAGGCAAGCACCATGCCCTCAATTCTACAAAGGCAGGCTAAGCATTGCTAGGAGTGGCTTTCAGACCCCCTAAATACTGATGGAAAGTCCACAAAACAAATATGACTCTGTTCTTTTTCTGGAACCAAACAGGGACAGAGCCCTACTAGGATGGGAAGGCTACAGCTCCAGAAGTGCATCTTTCACAAAAGCTTCCAGCCTGGGCTGAAAGAGGAATGAACATAGACCCCAGCCTAGGGGTGCATTTCAAGAGAAGCAGGCACACAAGGCCCCCTGTCTGCACACACATGTTGGAGCATAGGACTCCTGCTAGACACCTCCAGGCATGTTTCAAGGAGGACCTTAGCTTGCTCTGAAACAGCTCAGGAATCACTGAACAGCACCTGGGCCAGTCCCACCACTCTTGACCTGCACCTCTGCTCACTTACCCCAACAAGACAGCTTACATGATCACATGTGCAGCAAAAGGCCTGCACTTCACACACACCACTAGTCTGTCACACATGAGTCCCTCCCTATCAGAACTGGAAAGGATGAAGCAAAAGGCAAGATTCAGAGCTAGAGCAATAGCACAGCAGGTAGGGCATTTGCCTTGCATGCAGCTGACTTCAGTTCAACCCCAGCATTCCATATAGTCCCTCAAGCCTGCCAGGAGTAATTGCTGAGCCAGAGCCAGAACTAACCACTAAGAGCCACTGAATGTAGCCCAAAAAATAAACAAATAACAATAATAATAGGACCAATAATAATAATAATAATAACAGTGGTGCAAGCTGTAAGGTGTCTCTGCCTTGCAAGCGCTAGTCTAGGACAGACCATGATTTGATCCCCTGGCGTCCCATATGGTCCCCCCAAGCCAAGAGTGATTTCTGAGCTCATAGCCAGGAGTAACCCCTAAGCATCAATGGGTGTGGCCCAAAAACAAACAAACAAAAATAATAACAATAAAGGACTCCCTGTATCCTAGGAAGCAGCTAGAGGGGCAGCTTGCTCTGCCCATCTGAAAACCTGGTAATTCTATGAAACACATGAAGAGTGGGTCATAGATGGTCACCACTGATCCTTGGTACCTTTTTTGTTTAGAGGCCATATTCAGCTGTGCTCATGCCTTATTCTTCACTCTTTACTTAGAAGTTCCTCCTGGTAGGGTTTGGGAGACCATAAAGGATGGTGCTAAACCTTACCCCCTGGACTATTTCCTCAGACACAGGGAATAAATTTTTTGCCTGTGATACTTCTCTTCTAAGATGTTTGAGATGTTCCAGGGGCACAATTTCAGCCCCATATCTGGGATCATTATAACTTGTCATCTCCTTGAGGGAGCAGCAAAGGGCATCAAGAATGGTACAGTATGAGCCAGAGATATAGCACAGAGCATAGGGGGTTTGCTTTGTACACAGCCAACAGAGTTCGATATTCGGCATCCCCATATGGTCCTGAGACTGCCAAGAGTAATTTTTGAGGGCAGAGCAAAAAGTAACCCCTGAGTACCACCAGGTATGGCCCAAAAACAAACAAAAAAAAAAAAAAAAAAAAAATAACAACAACAAAGAATGATATGAAAAGCTCAGAATAAGAGGTGACCCCAGAATCTTGACTCCCCACAAGCCAGGGGTTAGCCCAGCCTCAATGTGGTCCCTGTAGGCTAATGAAAAAGGAAGGGGCAAATAAGCCCCAAAGCAAGTATGGCCCCAAAGACCTGGGCAGAGTCTAGATGGCCAACCCTGAGTGGCTACCACCCTAGGAGATAGTGCTGGCCTGTCCACCATGGGGTGCAGGCATTTTTTTCCCTCGCACTCTAACAGAAAAGTTGGCAGCAAAAGAAAAAAGCTATGCAATAACCTGAAAGTTTGGTGAGAACCACCTGGTTCCCAGATGACCTACCACCATGGAACCACCCCATACCCCATGTCTACCATGTGACTACATGTGTCCACTGACCCCTTAGTCAAGTATGAACCCAGTGCTATGCCATCTGCTATGGTATCAACAGCAAAATGTGACTTCGAGTCAGGAAGTTCATTCCAGCCCTACCAAGACTATTTCTCTCCAGATTGTCTGAAGACCCTCAATTCTCCATGGGGAGGAGCAGCATCTGGACACCTCCAAAGTTCGTGACCATCCCCCTCCCCTGGAAGCCAGGCGCAGGAAGGAGTGCCAACACCATACAATGCTGATGCCCCTGAGCACAATGTGATCCAAACTCAACCCATAAATGAAAACACAAAAGGTAGCCTGCAGTGGGGCACAAGGGAAGGAAACAATCAACTGTAACCTAGAGTGAGAGCATATGATCTGCAGACACCCTAGAACAAACATAGCTGCAGGACTGGGATGAAAGGTCAGGGGAAGAAGTACATGCAACTTCCTGCCCCATAAGAGAGAATGGATAATGTTGGGGGCGGGCAATGAAGAGAGGTATTACTGTGTCATGACACCTCAGCCTTGACACCCTGAGAACAGGGTTTGATTATCTGGGGGCTGGAGAGATAGCATGGAGGTAAGGCATTTGCCTTGCATGCAGAAGGCCATATGGTCCCCTGAATCTGCCAGGAGCGATTTCTGAGCATAGAGCCAGGAGTAATCCCTGAGCACTGCTGGGTGTGACCCAAAAACCAAAAATAAATAAATAAATAAAATAATGGGGCCGGGTAGGTGGCGCTGGAGGTAAGGTGTCTGCCTTGCAAGCGCTAGCCAAGGAAGGACCGCGGTTCGATCCCCCGGCGTCCCATATGGTCCCCCCAAGCCAGGGGCGATTTCTGAGCACATAGCCAGGAGTAACCCCTGAGCGTCAAACGGGTGTGGCCCAAAAACCAAAAAAAATAAATAAATAAATAAATAAATAAATAAATAAAATAAGGATTTGATTATCTGCCTCCAAAGGTGGCCCTGGGGAACTGAAGACTAAATGCAAAGAAGCATATCAGAGGCTAGGCCAGCTAAGGGCAACCCAGGAGTCTTCATACAGGTCCACCTGCCTTGTGGAAAGAGCTCTACGACCATAAAGTACAGAGTACACAGAGCCTGGCCAGGTGAAGCCATGTCGGGACATAGCAAGGACAGGCCCACAGGAGTAAGGGGACCTGAGGCTCAGGTAGGCCCAAGGGGCTAGGGTTCACTCTTAAGCTGAGGACCAGAAAGATGACAGAGCTGGAGCTGCTGGAGTTGGGGCTGGGTCTCCAAGTCAGCAGTGGGGACAGCTCTGGTGCAAGGACGAGATAGCACCAGCTGTGACCCTGCAAAGCAGGCAAAGGGCAGGAGTGACTCAGGGTTCCCGAGCTGTCCTGAAGTCTAGCCCATCCATTTGGAGGAACCAAACAGCTCCAGCCCTACCTATCTCTGCCTCCTGAGAAGCCACACCAGCCCTGTCCCCAACCTGGAGCAGGGATCCCTAAAAAAATGCATCCCAGTAACATTTGAGCAGGTGGTCTCCCCAGGTCAGTTAGGTTTGCCCAGACCCAATGTCTGGGTTTCCATTCTACGTCTTGGGAAGAGGAATCGAAAGCAGGATAGAGAATGTGCAGCCTCAGTCCTCCAATGCCCGCTCCTCCCAGGACCCTGGGCCTCGAACCCGGGTCGGTTCCAGGGTACCCGAAGAGTCCGCCCGCCCAGGCCGCCAGCCGCACACTCACCGCCTCGGCCACCACAGACTTCCGGGTGCCGAGCCCGCGCACCGCCCGCCGCCACTGCCTAGGCCCCGCCCCCTAGGCCGTTTTTGTCCACACCACTGGATAGCGCTGCTGAGGGGGCGGAGCTTTAAGCCGCATTCGAGAAGACTACTGGCTACGCGCCTGTCACTCAGGAGCTGTGTAGCCCCGCCCCCGGGCTGCACCAAGTCCAAAGGCTGAGCTGGGATTTAGCATCTCTTGCTTGACCTCTGCGGCCTTCCCAGGCTTTGGCATCAGCTGGATGCTGGTAGCTGGATGCTACCGTTTGGTGTCACCGCATCAAGGCCCAGAGTTGTGCTCCAGATGTCTATTGGTTAACTGACCGACCACCCTGACCTTCCTGCCAAGCTCCTCAAGAGACCTTGGATCCAATACTTAAGCATTTGAACAAACCTGAAGGCTGTTTTCCAGTCCCAAGGATGAATGAATGAAGGACTGGCTCAGCCTAAACTGGGTGTCCAAGAGAGCAAAAAAGGGGCATTGTCTAGAATCTCCCAACAGGACCTAAGTATTTGCTGGGCACCCTGCTCCCCAGTTGTTTCTGAACTGGTCTAGGGTTTGACTGACTGCAGAAAAGAAGGAGAATCAGAGGCTCACGACCTGATCCAAGATTCACGTTCAACAAATGGGCAAGGATGGCAGTTGCATTAGATTTGATGTACTAGCAGTCTAAATTTGAGACTCTGATCCATAATTTTCATTCAGCTCATTTCACAACTACAAACACCAAGGTTCAGAACAGTTATAGTTCTTGTCTGAATTAAAAAGGGGGGGGGGGGCTGGAGAGATAGCATGGAGGTAAGACATTTGCCTTTCATGCAGAAGGTCATTGGTTTGAATCCCGGCATCCCATATGATCCCCCATGCCTGCCAGGAGCAATTTCTGAGCGTGGAGCCAGGGGTTACTCGTGAGCACTGACGGGTGTGACCCCCCCCCATAAAAAGACTGGAAAATAATACAGCCACATAGGGCTATTGTCTTTCACCTGACTAACCCAGGTTTGATCCTAGCATCCCAAATGATTCTCTAATTCTGCCAGGAGTAATCCCTGAGTGCAGAGCCTGAAGTGTGTGTGTGTGGGGGGGGGAGTGTCAGGTGACAGCCACTGGATTAGCTCTACCTGCAGCTGTTTTTTTTGGGGGGAGGGGGGTCACACCTGGCAGTGCTCAGGGGTTACTCCTGGTTCTACATTCAGAAATCGCTCCTGGCTGACAGGGGGGACCATATGGGATGCTGGGATTTGAACCAATGACCTTCTGCATGAAAGGCAAATGCCTTACCTCCATGCTATCTCTCTGGCCCCATTTTTTTTTTGAGAGGGGTTGTTTAGGGTCTACACACCCAATGGTGCTCAGGGCTAACTCCTGGCTTTGAGCTCAGCAGTCACTCATAGCAATGTTGGGGGGGGATCTATAGCCCTTTGTTGAAGACCTTGGATAGTGATGCCTAACCAAAAAGTCAAAAGAGGTCAGGCCTGGGTTATCATCAAAATAAAATATCCAATCTCCCTGACACCCAGTTAAGTCCACCTATCTCAAACCTCTCTTGGTGTCCCATTTATAGTCATCCTGGAACCCAAAGGTTAACCCTTACAAGCAAAGAAACCAAGAACTAAGTCTGAGGACTCATGGCCAGCAGATGGCAGACCCAGGCTGACAAACAGTCCCTAGGTCCCTCACCCTTTCACCCCATTTCCTAAACTGAGAATTGTGTTGAGCTGATGCCAATGATTTCCCTCTGAACAGTTAAGCATGATGGTGCTGCCAAGAGGTGGCAGTGTTGCATAAGCCGAACCTGGGGTTTGTGGGTAAGTAATTTGGGATAAGAATATGTAACAGAAGTTGTGGAGTTGACATCCCATTAGGGGTCTGAGAGATGATAGCTCAGTGATCAGAAGTGCGTGATCTGCATGTGCTAGGGCCTGAGTATGAACCCAGATTTGGCATGGTGAACAACATTATCAATGCAGTGGGTGTAGTCCTGGAGACCCACACTGCCACAGTGGCTCTGGTGGTGCCTGGAATGCTTGACATTATTGAACTGAACTATCCCATTCAATTGACCAAATATTGGGCTAGGAAGATAGTACAATGGGTACACTTGCCTTGCACACCTCTAGCTATATGTGACTTCCAAGAACTATATATGGTACCATTAACAATGCAAGGAGATGTCTTTTCCCCTGACTCCAGACCTTCCCTGGATGCCAGCTCAGATGGCCAGAAGTGGGTTCAGGTGAACTCTTAGGGGTCCTCAGGCTTCCCCCCTTCCCTCTGTACTCCAGAGGGGAGGTGTATGGGGAGGAGGGAGGGCAGACAACTGGCTTCCGGTTTCCTCTTTGATTCTGGAGCCAGCTCTTGCCAGGTATAGGGTTTGGGGAGGCCCCATACCGGAGGCCTTCTCCCTAGCCTGGGGAGTGCTGGGATGCTTGGCAGGCCCCCAGTCGTCCCCCTTTTTCTCCCCTAGACTCCAGGCCTTCCCTGGACGTTGGTCTAGGTCATTGGTCCTCAAACTATGTCCCGCGGGCCACAAATTGTATTTGTATCTGTTTTGTTTCTTCATTGCAAAATAAGATATATGCAGTGTGCATAGGAATTTGTTCATAAGTTTTGTTTTTACTAAAGTCAGACCCTCCACTGGTCTGAGGGACAGTGAACTGGCCCCCTGTTTAAAAAGTTTGAGGACCCCTGGTCTAGGTGGATTCTATAGGGGTCATCAGGCTTTCCCCCCTATCTCTCCCTACACTAATGGGAATGCGCTTTGGGAGGAGGGTGGGCTGTTCTAGCACTGGCTTATGTTGGGACAGTCACTGGAAATTTTTTCTCCTTGGTTTCCTATTGATAGTATTGTATGCATATATTTTATATATCCATAATATTCATCTTGTATTCTGACCTTGATACTGCCCTACAAAGCTCATTTCTAATCTTTTTTTTGGGGGGGGGTTTGGGCCACACCCGTTTGACGCTCAGGGGTTACTCCTGGCTATGCACTCAGAAATTGCCCCTGGCTTGGGGGGACCATATGGGACGCCAGGGGATCGAACTGCAGTCCGTCCTACGCTAGTGCTTGCAAGGCAGACACCTGACCTCTAGCACCATCTTCCCGGCCCCTCATTTCTAATCTTTTACTGCCTTAGTCCCAATCCTTATTTCCCTTCATCTTCCCATGTAGGTGCAGCTCATGACATGAAGCTCAACACATAGAGTGATGAGTGCAGTTAGAGAAATAACTACACTGAAAACTATCATAACAATGTGAATGAATGAGGGAAAAAGAAAGCCTGTCTCGAGTACAAGTGTGGGTGGGGTGGGGAGTAGGGAGATCTGGGAAACTGGTGGTGGGAATCTTGCACTGGTGAAGGGGGGTGTTCTTTACATGACTGTAATCATACAACTACAATTATATTTGTAATCACGGTGTTTAAATAAAGATAATTTAAAAAAATGCAAGGAGAACCTGAGCACAGAGCCATAAGTAATAAGCATAGCCAGGAATAAGCATAGCCAGTATTGTCCTTCCCCCTAATTGTCTCAAGTATTAGTTCCGAAAGTGGCCCTAAAACTCTCTGAGCATCCTTTCACACACACACACATACAAAATATTTGTTTGGGGGCCACACCCAGCAGTGCTCAAGGACCACTTCTGGTAGGGCTCAGGGGACCATATTCAATGCCAGGGAATCAAACCTAGGTCAGTCATGTGTAAGGCAAGTGTCTTACCCACTGTACTATCTTTCTCTTCTCCTCTCCAAATCTTGACTTGCAACAGAATATATAGCTTTGGGCTAGCACCATTCTCAATCATATTCTCTCAATCTAGAAGGAGTCAGGTCAGATGTTCTTTTCAGTTGTTGTTTTGGTTTTGGTTTTTAGGCCACATCTGGTGATGCTAGGGGTTACTCCTGACTATGTGCTCAGTAATTGCTCCTGGCTTGGGGGACTATATGGGATGCTGGGGATCGAACTGCGGTCCGTCCTGGATCAGCCCCATGCAAGGCAAACGCTCTACCACTGCACTATCACTCTGCCCAGATATTCTTTTGTTTTTTTAATTTCTCTTTTTTCCTTTCTTTTGTTTTTGTTTTTGGGCCACAACTGGTGACACTCAGGAAATACTCCTGCTCTGCATTTAGAAATCACTCCTGTCAGACTTGGGGAATCATATGGGACGCCGGAACCAAACCTGGGTCCATACTAAGTTGGCCATGTGCAAAGCAAATGCCCTACCTCTGTGCTCTCTCTCCAGCCTAGGTCAAATATTCTAATGTTTTCTGTTATCCTTTTTTTTCTTTCTTTCTTTCTTTTTTTTTTTTTTTTTTTTGGTTTTTGGGCCACACCCAGCAGTGCTCAGGGGTTACTCCTGGCTGTCTGCTCAGAAATAGCTCCTGGCAGGCACGGGGGACCATATGGGACACCGGGATTTGAACCAACCACCTTTGGTCCTGGATCGGCTGCTTGCAAGGAAAACGCCGCTGCGCTATCTCTCCGGGCCCACCCTTTATTTTCTTATGGGTGCCTTTGGTGCCAAGTAGATGACATAGGTTGGGTTAGATACCTGAGCCTAGGTCTCAGAACTACAGAACTAGAGAGGTTACAGCTAACCCAGGTTCAATCCCTGGCATCTCATATGATCCACTAAACATCTCTAGGAGTAATTTCTGAGTGCAGAGCCAAGAATAGCACCCTGAGCACCACTGGGTGTGACCCCAAGACAAATGAAGAACTCTAAAGATGCCCTACCTTCTTACTGCTTAATTATGCAGTCCATTAATGGGGATTCACTCTCTTATTGAACCATCCTTTTGCTCTTATTAGGAAATCTCTCTCTCTTTCTTCTTTTATTTATGTATTTTGCTTTAGGGTTACACCTGGTGGTGCTCAGGGGTTACTCCTGTCTCTGCACTTAGAAATTGCTCCTGGCAGGCTCAGGGAAGCATAAGGGATTCCAAGGATCGAACCTGGGTTCGTCCCTGGTCAGCTGCATGCAAGGCAAACACCCTACCGCTGTGCTATCACTCTGGTCCCTAGAAACCTCCCACTGAAACCTCCTCCTTCCATGCATAGCTTTTCTCATATGTTCCAGGAATGTCCCTACAATGGGTGACTTTACAGGTCATGATGGACCCCCTTTTGGGCAGTAGCCCTAAGACCATTTTAATTTGGTTTTGTTTTGGTGCCACACCCAGTGATTCTCACGATTTACTCCTGGCTCTATACTCAGGAATCAATCCTGGGCCAGAACGATGGCACAAGCAGTAAGGCGTCTTGCCTTGCCCGTGCTAGGACAGACGGCAGTTTGATCCCCCGGAGTTCCATATGGTCCCTCAAGCCAGAAGCGATTTCTGAGCATATAGCCAGGAATAACCCCTGAGCGTCAGCGGGCGTGGCCCAAAAACCAAAAAAAAAAAAAAAAAAAAGGAAATTGCTCTTGGAGGGGAGGTACTTGGGGGGATCATATGGGATGTCAGGAATCAAACCCAGGATGGCTATGTGCAAGGTAAGTACCTACCCGCTGTTCTGTTTTTCTGGCCCTGGTCCTGAATTCTTTTAAAGCAGGTACCCTTCACTCTGATCCTCTGGTGTTCTTGTGACTGCTGATCATACACAGTGGGGCCTGACAGTTCCCTGAAACTCTGCCAGGAGATAGAGTGGGAGTGAAGGAAGCAGGGCCTATTTGGTATACAATTGTCCCTTTTGTTCCCTGTGCAGAGAGTCCTGTCCAGCAGCTGTGTTATACCACAGGTCACCAAGCAAAAAGGGATTCCAAGAGGGCCAGGGTTCAGTGAACTTAAAAATATGTACACAAAACTAGCTTCATTATTTCCTCTCCTACATGAAAGGACAAGATGCCTTCAGCTCCATGCAGATGGGCAGGTTGTTCCAATGATAAAGTGCTCCAGAAAAAAAGGACCCTGTATTCCAGAGAGGGTCATTTCACACACACACACACACACACACACACACACTCACACACATAGCAGTAAGCAACATCTCTGTGTCAAATGGCCATCATTTCTAGTGCCAACTCCAGTGGGTTGTTGGTGGCTGCCCAGTGCTGAGAAGCTTCTAGGCCCATTGCCATGTACACAGGGACAAGGGAGGAGTGATTCCTGAGCACAGAGACAGGAGTAACCCAAAACCCAAACCAAACCAAGCAACCAAAAATACAAAATGTAGGCCAAGGAGACCAGATAGTGGTATCCTGGGGAGTTCTGAGCCCTCACCATATCCCTTGCTTTGTTTTCACCAAGCAACTCAAACCACCCCCATATGAATGGATATGTCGTGCGTGTTCCCACCCACCTCTTAGCACTGTTGTGGGCATTGTGTCTTCCCCACTCCATCTCCCTAGCAGACCTTGAAGTATGTGGTGAGCTGACGATCTGGTCCTCAGTAGTGCAACCATGGCAGGAGAAGTGGGCCAGGGCTATGGCTCAGCAGAAAAACAACACCTGCCTTGCTTGTGTAGGTTTGGGGCTCATAACACAGAGCTCCTCCCTCAAATCACTCTCCTGCTCAATTTATTTATTTGTTTATTTTTATTTTGGGGTTTTTTGGGCCATACCTGGAAACACTCAGGGATTACTCCTGGTTCTGTGCTCAGAAATCTCCCCCTGGCTGGCTCAGGGGACCAAATGGGATGCTGGGAATCGAACCTGGGTTTGTCTCAGGTTGGTTGAATACAAGGCAAGCACCCTACCACTGTGCTACTGCTCTGGCCCCTTCTACCTCACTTTTAAGGGGGAAGTATATTCATAGGGTCAGGAAGGGCCCGAAGAGATAGCACAGCAGTGTTGGCCTTGCAAGCAGCCGATCCAGGACCAAAGGTGGTTGGTTGGAATCCCGGTGTCCCATATGGTCCCCCCGTGCCTGCCAGGAGCTATTTCTGATCACACAGCCAGGAATAACCCCTGAGCACTGCCGGGTGTGACCCAAAAACCAAAAAAAAAAAAAAAAAATTACATAGGGTCAGGAAATAGCTCAATAGTCTAGAGTGTATATTCAACCCCCAGATTCAATTCCCAGCACTGCCAGGAGTGACTCCTGAAGCCAGAGAAGTTCCTAGCACCATCAGGCATAGCAAAACCAAACCAAAGAGTGTAGGAGAGCCTAAAAATGATAATAATTGTAATAAGTGAGGATCATTGGCCAATGGTTAAACATCTGGGGGAACCCCTAGAAACTAGCCCCTATGGGTATATCTGGCTAGTGCTCCCACATGACAAAGTCAATCCAGCTGATGAAGGATCATGATCCCAGTCGAGGTCTCACGTAGGCTCTAGGCCACTGTCAGGACCATAGTGTTGTTCTCCACCTGGTAGGAAGATTACCAACTCTATGATGCCAACCTCAACTGGAGGTGGCTGGATCTTAGAGTCCCTCCACGACCCAGGAAGGTGGAGGACAGAACAGCAGGAATGGGAGGGTTGATAAACACACAAACTCCTTCCCAGTCCCCAGGGATGGTCTTGGCCCAGAGGAGGAAAGGAAGGAGCACTGCCAAGCCTCCGGGATTGGCTGATTCAAAGTGTGACTGTAGGGGCTGGGCGGTGGCGCTAAAGGTAAGGTGCCTGCCTTGCCTGCGCTAACCTTGGACGGACCGCGGTTCGATCCCCCGGTGTCCCATATGGTCCCCCAAGCCAGGAGCAACTTCTGAGCACATAGCCAGGAGTAACCCCTGAGTGTTACTGGGTGTGGACCAAAAAAAAAAAACCAAAAAAAAAAAAATTGTATAAAAAAGGGGCCGGGCGGTGGCGCAAGAGGTAAGGTGCCTGCCTTGCCTGCGCTAGCCTTGGGCGGACCGCGGTTCGATCCCCCGGCGTCCCATATGGTCCCCCAAGCCAGGAGCGACTTCTGAGCGCATAGCCAGGAGTAACCCCTGAGCGTCACCGGGTGTGGCCCAAAAACCAAAAAAAAAAAAAAAAAAAAGTGTGACTGTAGATTTGCTTGGTTTTTTGTTTTTTTGTTTTTGGGTCACACCCGGCATTGCTCAGGGGTTACTCCTGGCTCTACGCTTAGAAATCACCCCTGGCAGACTTGGGGACCATATGGGATGCCGGTATTCGAACCACCGTTCTGCATGAAAGGCAAACGCTTTACCTCCATGCTATCTCTCCGGCCCCGTGCCTATAGATTTAAGCCTGGTGGGAATAAACCCCGGTTGTCCAGAGGGTCCTTTCTGCCCTTGGACACCCTGCAGCCCATCCTGCTCTCACTAAACCAAGCCCACACATCCCTGTCTCTGCTGAGAACCCTCAGGGGAGATAAGTGGGAGTGCCCCCAGGTCTCGGATAGACTGTTATGTGGCAACCTAAAAACCAGCGAGAATATTTTCTAGTTTCCATTTCGCAATTGGCACATGGAATGGCAGCAGAAAGTCTCCCTCGCGGGGAATGTGAAAATGCAATCTGATGTCCAACGAGAGGGCGTGCGGCTGGACCAAGAGAGGGGTTGACGTTTGGAGTCCTGAGCACCGGGATGAAGAGAAGCGGCCACAATCTGGGGATTTGTGCAACGCGCAGGGTTGTGCCGGAAGCTCCGGAGTGGTCTTGGGAGGAGAAAAGAACCGGCGGGGCGGTGGGTCCAGCTGCCGCCGCAGCGATGCGATACGATGCGATGCGATGCGATGCGATGCGATGCGATGCGATGCGATGCGATGCCGGCAGGTGCCTCTCCTCTTGCCTGCCTGGGCCTCCGCCACTCCACGAAGAGGCCGGCCTCTGTCTTAGACGGACGTCTCAACCGCCCAATCGCCGCTCGCCGTCCTCCTGCCCTCAGCCAACCAGCGCCGGTTGCCGAGTCTCTCCACCAATAGGAAAATTCGCTGCCAGGTGGGGCGTGGCCGAGGGTCCCGTTGCCACCCAAAGCCCGCTTTGCGCACGGGGCCGGCCCGGGCTCTGTCTGCTGGGCCCGGGAGGGGTCCCGCCTGCCCCGGCACCGCGCCTGGGGGGACACCGAACCCCAAGATCTTGGGGGACCTAAAGACGCCTATCTAGGGGGGTGCAGGGAGCCGCCCACGCCGTGCTCCAGGTAAGCTCCGACGGTGGGTCCAGCCTGGGTGGAGGCCGGGATTGGGGCGTGGCTGGAAGGGGGTGTCTGGCCCGGATCAGTGTTGGGGGGTCCCGAAGGTCGTGGGCTGGGCCCTTGGAGGTGAGTCTGAGGTTCAGGGCTTGGGTGCAACTGGATCCCGGCTGGGGATCACGCCCCACCCTGCCCACACCTCGCCCCCCGAGCTGACTGCGGTGCATGACACCCCCCTGAGTCGCCCCGGGGTGGGTCCCCCCTTTTGTTGCGCGGCCTCCCGGCCTTGCCCCTTCGGACTGATGCAGCCTGCATCGCGCTCCCTCGCCGCAGCGGACTCCGCAGCCGTGTCCAACGAGCAATTTTTGGCAACTGAGGCTGGGAGCTCATGGAAACTTTGCAAAGGACGGAGAGGAATTGGGAGAGGGGGGGGGGGTCCTGGAACTTTCCCGGGGAGGCGCGTCGGCGGGATCCTTAGGGGGCACTTGCCCAAGCGAGGGGATAGATGGCCCCGTGCCACTCCTCCCGCCACCTAGAGGACGAAGGAGGCCCGCTTGCTGCCCTCCCTGTGCGGTGCCCGAACCTGGGTCCCTTGCACCCTTACTTTGGAACACCAGACTCTGGGCAACCGTGCCAACCTCCTCCTCCTCGTTCTGCTTGGTCCTCTCCGTCCTCCCAGGCTTGCTGAGATGTCAACCCCTTGGGAAGGCAGCCCAGGCCGCCCGACTTCCCATTTTAATTCAAGTCAAATCAGGGAATGTTGGGTCTTCACAGCTTTGCATCATTTTGTCCTGAGCATAATGTATTACAGTGGAAAGGAAGCCTGGTTGTGGGGCAGGGGTGTGTTCAGGCTTCCCCCCCCCTTTGTGTGTGTGTGTGTGTGTGTGTGTGTGTGTTGTGTGGACTAGGCGTGTTTAAGAAAGTGGAAAAGAAAAGCTGGTTTTTTAGAAATTAGGTAGCACATCCTTTTTGTGTCACCCACTTACACATAGCAGTCAGGACCTTTGACCTCCAAAGGATTCCAGGGGATGATGGGGCTTAGTGCCCGTGAGGATACCCCCCTCCAAGAGGCTGCACCAGGGAGCCCTCCTCCTCTTCGTGACTTCTGCCACCCGCCCCGTGGGAGCCAAGCTGTGCCAGAAGTCTCCCCCGCCTCGGTCTGTTCTGCTTGTCTGGTGTTCATTGTAGCTGCACACCCGGGCCAGTGCCACCCGGGGCATTCGGACAGTTCTCAGCAGGTGTTCCAAGCTTGGAGTTGGGGTGCGGCATGTAGAGCTGTGATCCTGAAATCTGTGCCCTCTTTCTGCCCACAGCAATATCCTATCCCCACACCCCCATCTGTGGCTCCCAGCTCTGGGGGCAGAGGTCTGAACTCAGGGTACTACTTGTTGGGCTTGGAAACATTTGTGCTGACCTAGGGAGGAGTTCTTGGGAGTGCAGCCAGGCCTGCCCCTGCCCCCCTTCCTGCTTGGGCTGCTGGCACAAGCTTGGCTACATGTCCTGGTATCCTCTAGCCATCCTCCCTCATGATGAATGGGCCCAGCCCAAATACTAGTCTAGATATCAGACATCAGATATTTGATATTAGATATTAGAGTTGTCCCCTCCACCACCACAACTGAGTTTTCTGGAGCATATTCTAGAGGTAGGGGATAGTTCTAGTCTCTTCTTCCCAAGGAGCCCTTTATATCTCCCAGGCTCTGAAAGGGCAGGGTTCTCCAAAAGTGCAGCCTGTTTGTGCTGCACACACCCAGTGTCTTGGGGTGCACTTCCTGCCCCTTCCACTAAGAGACAGGAGTGATTTCTGAGCTCATAGCCGGGAGTAACCCCTGACTCCAGCCACATGACTCCCCCTAACCCCTAGAGGCTAGCTAGCAGCTGCTAGGGAAGCAGTGACTTAAGGAAGTACAGCCACCAGGGGGCCCCAACACTTCCTTGGTTGCTTCACACACCCCTGCCTGGGAACCCTGGTTAACTAGAGCTCTGTGTTCCTTGCTACCTCTCCCCTGGGTGTGGTATGTGAGAAGAGCATGTGTGTTCCAGGGGCCCCTGGTGGCCACACTGTGCCCCTTACAACCTGTGGGCGGGCAGACAAAAGGAGACCAAAGGCTGGATGTCGGGTAGTCGTGTGCAGGTTCAGACAGTGTGTGTGGGTGTGGAGACAGCTCCCACCTGTCCTGAACAGAGAGGTTCATTTTAGAAGCAGCCTTAGGCTCCCGGCTGCCCCCAGAACGTCCCTGACCCCTGGAGAAGCTTCTGGGCCTTTCTCTCAGGGTGGGCTGTGCTATCTTGGCTTCTAGTCTGTACAGTGTTGTGGGGTGGGGTTTTCTGAGCACAATTCCTTTTTTGGGGGGGTTTGGGTCACACCCGGCAGTGCTCAGGGGTTACTCCTGGCTCTACTCTCAGAAATCGCTCCTGACAGGTTCAGGGGACCATATGGGACACCAGGATTTGAACCACCATTCTTCTGCATGCAAGGCAAATGCCCTACCTCCATGCTATCTCTCTGCCCCGCCTCCTTTTTTGGTTTTTGAACCACACCCAGTGACATTCAGGGGTTACCCAGAAATCGCTCCTGACTTGGGGGACCATATGGGACGCCGGGGGATCAAACCGTGGTCTGTCCTAGGTTATTGCATGCAAAGCAAACACTCTACCACTTGCGCCACCGCTCCGGCCCCTCCTGAGTACAATTCTTTGGTCTGTACAGTGGGAGGTCACAAGAGATGTGTCCCAGTCATATCAGTGACCCATAAATGGGGTTCTGGGCTCACCCCAGGCTCCACTCACTGTCTGTGCTCCTCAAGCTCTTGCAGGAGGCAGCTGTGGGGAAGCCCTGATGATCAAATGATCAGGACTAATAAGAAAGTGGGGGTGGGGTGAGATGGAGTTGGGGGCTGGGATTAGGGGGGGAAGGGCAGCAGCCACAGGAACCATTACGCCAAAAGCAGAAGCAGGCGAGGCGTCCCAGAAATGTCACATTTTGTACAAAAGCTGACTTTATTTTTTTTAACTCCTAGGCCTTAGTTAGATAGGTGCAGCATTTCCTCTGCTGTGCTGCTGTGGGTGGGAGGGTGACAGCTGTAATCATTAGGGACCACTCCACTAACCATGCATGCATGCCCACATACAGGTCCCTGACATGACCCTCCTGCTGCTTCCTTGTGGCCTCACCCTGACTTGCACCCTCTCCCAGGGATGGCAGAGCTACTGTGGGGCAGGTCAGCTACCCTTGGGACCTGTTAGCCACATCCACAGAAGGAAGTGGGAACCTGGCTGGGAATAGTCTGGAAAATACTGAGACTTGAGGAGACAAAGTGCCCAATCCCCTTAGAGATGATCTCCAATCTCTGTTCAGACCCTCCCTGTCTGCTGGTGCCTTTGCTATTTATTTATGACACTCCCCGACATTGTCCCAGACCTCAATACTGAGGTCACTGGTTGTTGGCCAAGTCAGAGTGCCATGTGATTCTGCCACACTCTGGACTGGGAGCTGGGATCCCCGCCTTGGAGGAATCCAGGACTTGGGGTGACCTCAGAGAGCCTTAGGAGAGGCCAAAGGTCCTTTCTAACTAGAAGTGTAGGATAGGTGGGGGCTGGCAGGGCCCAAGAGTATGCGGGCCAGTAGGGCCATGATGGGTGAGTTCTGCCACTCTGCCCCTTAGGAACAGAGAGCACCTGTGGGAAAGATGTCGCCAGGTCACAACTTAAGCAACTCTGCCCTTTTTCCTCTGGAACTGGGGATTTGAATCTGTGCTCAGCCCTTGAACCATCCTCCCTCCTTTTTTTTTTTTTAACTTTTTATTTGTTTTGGTTTTTTGGGACCACACCCAGTGATGCTGGGGGGGAGGGGTTACTTTTGGCTATGCAGTTCAGAAATTGCTCCTAGAGGCCAGAGAGATAGCATGGAGGTAGGGCGTTTGCTTTGCATGCAGAAGGACGGTGGTCCCCTGAGCCTGCCAGGAGCAATTTCTGAGCATAGAGCCAAGAGTAATCCCTGAACGCTGCCGGTGTGACCACAAAAAAAGAAAAAAAAAAGAAAGAAAGAAATCGCTCCTGGCTTGGGGTACCCTATGGGACATACCGGGGGTGGAGGTTGAGCCTCGCTCCCTCCTAGGTTAGCACGTGCAAGGCAAACGCCCTTCTGCTTGCACCACTGCTCTGGCCCCCATCCTCCTTCTGAGAAGCGTAGACAGCATTCAGCACACCTGCAGCTGTGACAGACCTCATGAATGGGGGTGGGGCCAAGAGCACACACATGACTTAGAAAGTTACAGGATCTTGAGGCCGAAGAAATAGTACAGTGGTAGGGTGTTTGCCTTGCATGCTGTCAACACAGGACCGACCCTGGTTCGAATCCCGGCATCCCATATGGTCCCCCATGCCTGCCAGGAGTGATTTCTGAGAGCAGAGCCAGGAGTAACCCCTGAGTAATGCTGGGTGTGACCCCCCAAAAAAAAAACCCAAAAAAGAAAGTTACAGGGTTTTCTCTGGGCACGATCCCCATCGCAGTACCCAGTTAAGGACCCGGCTTTGTGCTGAAGTATGGCCTTGTCCTCAGTTTTGATGTTCTCCCGTTTCCCTGCAGGAGCTGAGCTGGCGGGTGGGCATCAGGACATGCTGATCTACCCTCAAGTCAGGTGAGTGATGGACACGGACTAAGGGTGGGAGCTACCAGTGGTGGCTGCAGCATTTGTGGGAACAGTTCTTCAACCACTTTCACTCGGACACCCCCCAGGAATGGGCATCACTATGGTCTGCTGCCCAAAGGAACTCCTAGGGACACTGGCCCAGGCCTGGGGCATTATCTGTGCTGTTGTATCTCTCTAACAATCACAGAGCCAGTGGGATTGAGACACAAGGCTGGGGACATATTTCAGGAAGTGGGTACACAGTGATTTTGTGTCCCCCAGAACCTCCAGTGGGAAGTTGGCTGTGACCTATTGGCCCAACTGTCCATTAATTCTTGCTAAACCAGTTGAAGCCATAGATCGGGAGTGCTTATAAACTATCTTTAGTCACTCTGGTGGCTATAGGATGGTATCTGGCCCCTACCCAGTTGAATGTCCCTGTCCCACCACAGAGTGTGGTGTCTATGGGGGTCTGCACTGACCAGTGAGGGCCTTGGCAGCACTTTCCCTAATGCTGAATTGGCTTGTCCAGGGGGTGGGCGGTTCAGGTCTGTAGAACAGAGGAGTTGTTGGGGTTCAGCTCCTCTCCTGGGACTGCACATTCTATTTATTTGTTCTTTGGTTTTAGTTTGTTTGGGGCCACACCCTGCTGTGCTCAGGGCTTACTCCTGGTTCTGTACGCAGGGATCACTCCTGGCAGTGCTTGAGAGACCGTATGTGGTAACAGGGATGGAACCTGGATTAGTCACGTGCAAGGTGTGTGTCTTACTCACTCATCTATCTCTCTGTCCCTGGGACTGTGCTTTCTGGAAGCTGCTGGTCAGCCTGGTAGAAACACAAGGTCCATCGAGTATTCCAGTGTGTGTTGAGCCATCTGGTGCATTATGAGGCAGATGAAGAGGCTCAGGCTGCATCCAGGGTTTAGATCAGGGGTCTCAAACTCAATTGACCTTGGGGCCGCAGGAGGCAAAGTCGGGGTGAGGCAGGGCCGCATAAGGGATTTCACACACACAAAAAAAAGGGGACAGCGGGCAGGAGCAGCGGAAATGACGTCTGTGCTAGGCGCAAAGTATTCGCGATTATTCGCTTACCGAATATTCGCAATAAAAAAAATCGCATTAGTAAGAAAAAAATCGCAAAAAAATCTCATTAAACATTTGCGTACCCCGAATGGAACTGCTCAGGGTGTGCGAATGTTTAATGCGATTTTTTTCTTACTAATGCGATTTTTATTGCGATTATTTGGTAAGCGAATAATCGCGAATACTTCGATATTTGAAGGCCTGCCTCGGGCCACAAAATGTTGTACGGAGGGCAGCAAATGGCCCTCGGGCCTCGAGTTTGAGACCCCTGGTTTAGATGAAGAAGTGTTGTGTATGTAAAACATTTCCATGGGATTATTATGTTACTGATCCTACCCTGATCAGTGATTGTGCCCTACCCTAGGGTGTGACCTGACATTCTGCTCCCACCCTAGCGTGGTACCTGATTCTGATGTATAAAAGCAAGGGCCTGTGGAAGGCAGGGGCTTCTTGAGAGGGTTGATTCTGGGGCTTCTGCAACATAATAATCCCATGGAAATGTTTACATACACAACAAAGAAGGTCCAGAGGAGGCTTAGAGCTTCAGGCCTCTAGGTGTGGGATTGCTCAGAAGCTACCAGCCCCTTTATTCCTGCCAGGCCTCTCTGCTTCTGGCTGTCAGGTTAACCAGAGTCCAAATGTCAGCTCTGCCAGCGTGTCTGTGGGCTCTTCTGTCTTCTGCTCTGTACACACATTCTCCACATGACTTGTTCT
Organism: Suncus etruscus; assembly: GCF_024139225.1. Classification (NCBI taxonomy): domain Eukaryota; kingdom Metazoa; phylum Chordata; class Mammalia; order Eulipotyphla; family Soricidae; genus Suncus; species Suncus etruscus. The sequence continues at coordinate 20,691,965 of NC_064864.1, forward strand.
TTACCCTCCCTGTATCTCCTTCCCTACCTCCCTCCCCTGGTCTTTTCCTCATTTCTTATTTATTTTTTGCTTTTTGGGCCACACCGGGTGATGCTCAGGGGTTACTCCTGGCTATGTGGTCAGAAATCTCTCCTGGTTCAGGGACCATATGAGACGCCAGGGGATCAAACCATGGTCCATCCAGGTCAGCCGCATGCAAGGCAAATGCCCTACTGCTGTGCTACTGCTCTGGCCCCCTCATTTCTTTTTTATTTTGTTTTGTTTGAGGATCATATTCAGGGTTGGATCTGATTCAGGAAACTCCTAATAGTGTTAAGTGGCCTGTACAGAATGCCAGGGATTGAACCTGGTCAACTGAGTACAAGGCAAGTACCCTGCCTGCTGTACTATTGCTCTGGCCTGGCCCTCTTTCCCTCATTCTCTCTGCCTTCTTCCGCTGTTTCTTCTTTAGCCTCCAAAGTGTGGGGAATGAGTATTCATGTCTATTGTAGGCACTGCAGGATGGCCTTTGTACCCGCTCTGCTCTGGCTGGGCCCTGTTTGACTGATTAGCTAGTAGAATGTGGGCCCTGCCAGGCTGCAAATGTGGCCACCATGAGGAGACTGGGGAGGGCTTAGAGACTGAGTTGGAACAAAGGCTAGTGGCATGCTCAGGTGTGCTTTATCCTTACCTTTGGCCTGTTCACTGAGAGATGGCAGCAGAGAAAGAAGGGGCTTGCTTTGAACTGCAGGGCTGAGGAGCGACAGCAAGATGGAAGGCATAGTGGCATGGTGGGTATATTGCTAATGCCAGCCCCTAGGATCAGGGTGCCCCTACCAGAGACCTTACAGCACTGACCACTGCTCAGAATCTTCTGTAGACCCCATCCATTGCCAGGGTACTGGGCCTCTGTCCTGCCAGCCCTACCCAGGGGTGGTTTTGTGGGTTGGTTTTCTCTGAAGGATTCAACCAAGGCCTCCCACAGACAAGGCAGGTGTTTGCTTTGTCACCAAGCCACATCCCTGGCCCCACCCATGGTTTTGGGCTTTTGATGTGTTTCTCAGCCTCCATTTGAATCTGTTCTCTTTCTCTTTTTCTTTCTTTCTTTCTTTTTTCTTTCTCTCTTTTCTTTTTTCTTTTTTCTTTCTCTTTTTCTTCTTTTCTTTCTTTCTTTCTTTCTTTTTCTTTCTTTCTTCTTTTCTTTCTTTCTTTCTTTTCTTTCTTTCTTTCTTTCTTTCTTTCTTCTTTTTCTTTCTTTCTTTTCTTTCTTTCTTTCTTTCTTTCTTCTTTCTTTCTTTCTTTCTTCTTTCTTCTCTTTCTTTCTTTCTTTCTATCTTTTCTTTCTTTCTTTCTTTTCTTCTTTCTTTCTTTCTTTCTTTCTACCTAACTACCTATCTACCTACCTACCTACCTACCTACCTACCTACCTACCTACCTACCTATCTATCTATCTATCTATCTATCTATCTATCTATCTATCTATCTATCTATTTTTTGTCACACTTGGCAGTGCTCAGAGGTCACTCCTGACTCTGCACTCAGAAGTTGCTTCTGGCAGGCTAGGGGGACCATATGGGATGCCTGGATTTGAACCGAGGTCTGTCCATTGTTGGTCACACGCAAGGCCTTACCACTGTGCTATCACTCTGGCCCCATCCATTTGAATCTTTCTTATTATTATCAGGTGGTTTGGGGACAACATTCTCCTGTACTCAGGAATCACTCTTTTTTTTTTTTTTTTTTTTTGGTTTTTCGGGCCACACCTGTTTGATGCTCAGGGGTTACTCCTGGCTAAGTGCTCAGAAATTGCCCCTGGCTTGGGGGAACCATATGGGACGCCAGGGGATGGAACCGTGGTCTCGATCTTTCCTTGGCTAGGGCTTGCAAGGCAGACACCTTACCTCTAGCGCCACCTCGCCAGCTCCTCAGGAATCACTCTTGGCTTTATTACTCTTGGTGGTACTCCGAGGACCATATGGAATATTGGGGATTGAACCCAGATAGGCCATTTGCAAAGCAAGCACCCTACTTGCTGTATTAATGTTTTGATACCTAATTTAAAAAAAAAAATGACTTTTTTTTTTTTTTTTTTTGGTTTTTGGGCCACACCCGGCAGTGCTCAGGGGTTACTCCTGGCTGTCTGTCTGCTCAGAAATAGCTCCTGGCAGGCATGGGGGACCATATGGGACACCGGGATTCGAACCAACCACCTTTGGTCCTGGATCGGCTGCTTGCAAGGCAAATGCCACTGTGCTATCTTTCTGGGCCCAAAATATGACTTCTTGAGGGCTGGAGAAGTAGTCTAGTAGGTAGGGTATTTGCCTTGCATATGGTTGACCTGGCATCCTATATGGTTCCCCAAGCCCACCATGAGTAGGAGTGATCCCTGAGCACAGAGCCAAGATTAAGTCCTGGGAGGGGGGGGGGACACATCTTTCCTGACTATCTGCCTGATGCAAGTTTTTGTCATCAGTCCATTTCCTGTTGTGTGTAGATCATGTGGAGATTGAACCCAGGGCCTCATACATTTAAGGCAATTGCTCTACCAGTAGGCCACATCCTGGTGGCTCCTTCTCAGCCTTCTAATTTTTTGTCTGAAATTTTTGTTTTTGTTTATTTTTTGTTTGTTTGTTTTTGGGTCACACCCGGTAGTGCTCAGGGGTTTCTCCTGGCTCTACGCTCAGGATTCGTTCCTGGAAGGCTCAGGGACCATATGGGATGCCAGGATTCGACCCACCGTCCTTCTGCATGCAAGGCAAATGCCCTACCTCTATGCTATCTCTCCGGCCCCTGTTTTTGTTTCTTGTTTGGGCCACACCAGATACTCAGGGGGCTCCTCCCAGCCCTGTTCCCAGGTGGTGCTCAGGGGCCCACACAGTATTTGGGAGTGTGAACTTGGAGCTCCCACATGCCAAGCACTTTTTTTTTTTTTTTTTTTGGTTTTTGGGCCACACCCGTTTGATGCTCAGAGATTACTCCTGGCTATGTGCTCAGAAATCGCCCCTGGCTTGGGGGGACCATATGGGACACCGGGGGATCGAACCGCGGTCCGTCCTAGGCTAGCGCTTGCAAGGCAGATACCTTACCTTTAGCGCCACCTTCCCGGCCCCATGCCAAGCACTTTTATTTGGTTTTGGAACTGTTCCAAGTGATGCTTAGGGATTACTCCTGGCAGTGCTCGAGGGGCCACATAGGATGCCAGGGATCAAACCCAGGTTGGTTGCCTGCAAGACAAGCTTCTTACCTGCTCCAGCCCCATGCCAAGCATTTTTGAGCTCTCTCTTCATTCCTGGCGACAGTTTTTTTTTTCCTCTTCAGAATTTTTTCATATTCTGTGGCGAAATCTGTTGACTGTTAACCTGTTTCTGTGAACACGTCGTCATTCTGTGTGTACTGTTCTATGTCGTCCCCTGCATGTCACCAGATAAATAGGTGTCTTTCTCTTCCTGCGGGTATTTCTGCTTTAGTGTTTTACTCTTAGTGTTTCATCCATCTCAGATTTATTTTGACATATACACGAGGCGAGGATTTAGCTTTGTCTTTATGGCTGAGTATGAGCCATTTCCCAGCTGATACTTTCTGTCAGTGGAAGCTGGAAATGTTACGTGACAGGACCTGTGCCGTGGTGGCACCCAGCCCCCCCCAAATCCACCCCCCAGCACCGGCTGCCAGATCTCTCCAGTTCAGCCCACATCTTCAGGTGTCTCATTCACAATCTCCTCAGAGGTGGACTGTGGAGCCTTTCGTGGGTGTGTGGGTGTTGGGCCTTTTTCTCCTGGAATCTTGGGGCTCTGGCAGCCTCTTTTGACCATCCCTATTTATTGAAAATAGGGCACTACCATGGTGGGCCTCTTTCAGCATCCCTGAGAGCAACACAGACCCCTCTCTCTCTCTCTCTCTTTTTATATATATATTTTTTTTTGTTTTTGGTTCACACCTGGGGTTACTCCTCAGCGCTCAGGGGTTACTCCTGGCTTTACACTCAGAAATTGCTCCTGGCAGGCACAGGGGACCATATGGGATACTGGGATTCGAACCATCATCCTTCTTTCTGCATGCAAGGCAAACGCCCTCCCTCCATGCTATCACTCTGGCCCAACACAGACCTCTCTTACGGCCTCTGGTCCCCACATTTCTTGGGCTGCCACTGCCTGGAGACAACCCTGCTCTCTGCAGCCACAGTCTCCTGACATCTATATGGGGCCTTCATGCTCTGCAGGGGCTCATGTGAGGGTCACCGTAACCCTCAAGTCTCATGAACACTGGCACCCTTGTGGCCTCAGATGGAGCTGTGTCAGGGTGGGGTCCTACCTCAGTCCTGGTTATCTACTTATGGACGATAGAAGGGGAAGGGCACCAGGCCACCCTGCAGGGGTGGTCACGTTGGACTGTGTTCTTCCTGGGTAGGTCCATGAGAGTCCAAACCCTTTCCCTGAAGAGATGAAAGGAAAAAAACTCTGTCTAACTGAGCCTGGCTCTAGACCTGGCTCCTGTTGCCACCAAGGCTACCCAGGGGCATAGCTGGCATAGAGTACCATGAGCCTGCCCTGCCAAGTGTGAGGACCAAGCCACCTCCAGCTCTGCTCCTCCTGTTCAGAGTGACTTGTGCTTGTTGTGGGGCTGGGGCAATGGAGCTTGTGGGTGAGGACTCTCTTCCCCAGACCAGCAATAAGTGGGTCTGCCCAGAGGTGTTCCGGGCAGCCCCATAGTGGCACAGTGGATTGCTACGCATCTGCCCCTGGCCTCATGGCCCTCTTTCCTGAGCTTTCATGGCCCCCTCATGCCCCCTTCCTTGGGCCTCTTACTGTCACATGAGTTGGTTAGCTTCAGGCTGTTCCTGAGACTGTCCTCTGCAAGGGGCCCCTCTCGTCCTCTAGGCCCTGGTGTTCTCTGTCCTGGCCTGACCCCCTCAGCTTAGGCAGTGTGTGTCCCATGTGGCAGGGAAACCCGACTTGGGAGGAAGGGCCATGCCATGCCTTGTGGTGTGGGAGACAGATGTGCCCCGCCCCACGGGGCAGCTTGCCAGGCTGACATTTGCGATGGATGAGTTTGGTATTTCAAATGTGCCTTTAGTTAAACTTTTTCTTTTCAAAATATTTTCACTCCTCCTGAAATTCTAATGAGCCGTTCACGCCTCTGAAAGTACTTGCTGCTGTCTGCATTTTGCAAGATAATGAGACTGCAGAGATGGCTGCCAGCCCTGCTTCTCTCTGGCTATTGTTTGTGCCCTGGGGGGGATATTCTGGTAACCCCTTACATGGCTCATCTAGATCCTGTTGGATGAGGGCCACAGTGCCAGGGTGGGTGGTATTACACCCATTGTATCGACTGGGAAACTGAGACCTGAGCTATAGAAAGAGTCTTGGGGGCCGGGCGGTGGCGCTAGAGGTAAGGTGCCTGCCTTGCCTGCGCTAGCCTTGGACGGACCGCGGTTTGATCCCCCGGCGTCCCATATGGTCCCCCAAGCCAGGAGCGACTTCTGAGCACACAGCCAGGAGTAACCCCTGAGCGTCACCGGGTGTGGCCCAAAAACCAAAAAAAAAAAAAAAAAAAAAGAAAGAGTCTTAGTTGTCAGAGGTGAAGGATTCCCTCCAGACCAGCTGCCTCTTCCCAGATCAGCAGCTGTCTCTACCTCCCTTCACTAAAGCCTGGAGCAAGGCCATACCTGGTGACAGAGCAGGTGCCTCCTGGATCTGGCAGGACTAGTTCCTGGTGTGCTTAGGAGGGTGCCTAGAGCAGAGAAGAGATCAGGAGACCAAACTGCATGCTGCCTTTCTCCCCTCAAATTGCAAGGCAGTAAGTCCTTGCTTCTAGGAAACATGGCAAAGGAAAGGAGCTCCCTTACCTCGCACTGGCAGCTGCACCTTCATGGGGGACTTTTGGGCAGGCCCTCATTTGTTTGGTTGAGTTTGGGGGTCACACGTGGTGGTGTTCAAGGGCTATTCTCAGCCCGCTGCACCATCTCCTGGTCCCTATGGTGGATTTTGAGAGATAGTAGTTTCTCTAGCATCATAGGTACCTTCAACACCACATACCTGGATATCACCCCCCGGGGCCTCTGCACTTTCCAGACACATGCTTGTGCCCCTCTGTTCAGAACTGGAAAGATATTCTTAGCATGAGCACTTAGGATAGCGGGGTGTCATCTTCTCAGGCAAGGTCCCTGAAGAATGGCTCAGACCTAGAGCTGGTCTGTATTAACAGAAAAGGCCCATGGCCAGCTCGCCCGTGAGGTGCAAGACCTATAGGCATGTGTGCGGGCCTTTATGCTTATGTATTTTTGTATATGTTTGTGCATCTGTATGGGGTTGCATGTGTGGGTACATGAGTGTCTTTATATTTTTTGTTTCTTTTTTTTTTGGGGGGGGAGGTCACACCCAGCAGCACTCAGGGGTTACTCCTGGCTCTACATTCAGAAATTGGTCCTGGCAGGCTCAGGGGACCCTATGGGATGCTGGGATTCGAACCACTGTCCTTCTGCACGCAAGGGAAACATCTTACCTCCATGCTATCTCTCCAGCCTCCTACATGAGTTTCTGTATATGCCAATGTGGGGGTATGTATGTGTGTGCGTACACGTCTATGTATGCATATGGGCATGCACTCTGGAGCAGAGCTTCACTGGGGATTCTTAGATTGAGCAAAGCTCCTTGGCAGCCCATGTCCCTCGAGATCACTCAGCCCGCTGTCTGCAGACAGCCCTCCCTGGGGCCTGAGAGTTAATGTGATAGGCTGAACCATAGTTTACATGCGAATGACCTGGATTCAGTTCTCAGTATTGCATGGTCCCCTGATCACTAATTGGAGCATTCCCTGATCACTGAGTCAGGAATATAGTCACTGAACACTGCCAGGTAAATCCTCAAGCCTCTCCCCTTTCTGGAAAAAAAAAAAAAACACAAAAAAACCCAGGAAACAAAATAGTCCACCTTGGAACTCTGCCCAAGAGACAGCCTTCACTGGGAAAGCCCATTGTATGGATGAGCACACTTGTGGGGAGGGGCCTGCCTCTTCCCCATCTCTTTTTTTGTGGGGGGGCCACATGGCGTTGCTCAGGGGTCATTCCTGGCTGTCTGCTCAGAAATAGCTCCTGGCAGGCACGGGGGACCATATGGGACACCGGGATTCGAACCAACCACCTTTGGTCCTGGATCGGCTGCTTGCAAGGCAAACGCCGCTGTGCTATCTCTCCGGGCCCCACTTCCCCATCTCTTATTTATTGACGTGGGCACTGAGGGAAGAGTCTAGGTGATCAGCTGATGGGGGCCAGTTGGGTATATCCTGCTCCGTGAGTGCTTCACACATTAGGTGCTGGGAGTTACCCAGATCCTGCTGAGCTTCCAGCTAGCTGGTGGAGGGGATGGATGGAAGGGGCTGGTGGTGGCAGCACCCGTGGGTGGTCTCCACCCCATAGGAGGGCAGCCTAGAGCTCTGAATCTGGTGTCTCTCCTGCGCACACACTGCAGGCTCAGTCGCAAAGGTACCTCTCAGTGCCCCGCTCTGTCTCTGCAGAGGTTCAGAGTACTGTAGTGAATGCGCAGGGCTCTGCTGAGCCAGTCAGCTGTGCTCTTGGATTAGTGCCTTGCCGCTCTACTATCACTCCACTCCTGGAGCTCTGTGTGTCTGCTGAGTTTGCTGCACTTCGCACTTCAAACGTTTGCAAGCTGGAGCCAGGAGGCTTTCCTGAGCAGCCAGGGAGAAGGCAGGACACAGAGCCTCCCCCCCCCCCCCCCCCCCCCCGTGCCCTGACTCGCAGCCTGACCTGTCAGCACTTGCTGCCCAGGAGGGCACGGGGAACCTTGCCCATATGCATACATACACATGTATACACACACATATATACCCCCACATCGGCATATATAGAATAGTACCCACACATACATCCCACACTGGCGAGCTGGCCATTGGCCTAAGGGCCAGAATCCCAAAGTTCCCTTTGTCCCAGCTAGGGCCTCAGACTAGTGACTCGATAGGACCAAGTCTCTGCTATCATGAGCCTCCTCAGGGCCAGGGGAGTGTGGTAGGGGGACAGGCCTGTTCAAGTCGAGCTGGGTTTTGCCCCTCACCCACCACAGACACCTTGTTGTGGGTTCTCTACTACTTGCCTGGCTGCAGGGAGTTAATTCAGTGAGTGTTTATATTTGAAAAAAACCTGTGACCTGGAGCATTGGTTCATTTTTTATGAAGATAGGTCCAGGTGGGGGTGAGGGGTGCCCCAAGGCAGGGTACAGGGAAGGAGATTATCTTTATTCTTCTATTGGCTGGCTGGGAACTCTGGGCCCAACACACAGACTACCAGGTCCCCCTGCCCTGCCTGCACCTATCTGTTCTGCTCTCTCGGGCCCATCCCGCTGATATGCAGTGAATGCTCAGACCATCTTCTTCATGGGGGGGGATGAACCTCAAGCCATACCCCAAGTTTGAAGCTGGTAGCATTGGACAGGAAGGGGGCTGAGGTGTGGACAAGTGCTTGCTTCTTCTTCTTCTTCTTCTCTTTTTTTCTTTCAGTTTTTGGGCCATACCTGGCGGTGCTGAGGGGTTACTCCTGGCTCTCTGCCCAGAAATTGCTCCTGGCAGGCACAGGGGATCATATGGGATGCCAGGAATCAAACCACTGTTGATTCTGGTTTGGCTGCTTGCCGTACCTCTGTGCTATCTCTTCGGCCTCAAGTTCTTGCTTCTTTCTTTTTTCTTTTCTTTTCTTTTTTTTTTTTTTTTTTTTTTTGGGGGGGGGTCACACCCAACAGCGCTCAGGGGCTACTCCTGGTTCTATGCTCAGAAATCGCCCCTGGCAGGCACAGGGGACCATATGGGATGCCAGAATTCGAACCACCCACCATCCTTCTGCATGAAAGGCAAACGCCTTACCTCCATGCACCCCACTGGCTAGTTCTTGCTTCTTAGCCCCATCCCTGCCCCCTGGAGGGAACTGCTCCTGCCCTGGCCCTTATTCTCCTGCCCAGACTTTCCACAAATAATTGTCTGCCTGACTGCCCACAATTCCCCCACATGAGGTTCCCTCTCACCTTCAAGATAAAAATCCAGTTCTGGTCTCACCTCACTATTGTTTTTCTGGGCTACCTGACCCTCACTCAGGAGGGAGCCCTGGTGGTGTTCAGAGCATCTTATGCAGTGTGAAGACTTGAATCAGGAAGCCACCTTCGAGAAGAGACGCCTGCCTTCCCTTCTGTAGTGGCTCTCTGGCCCTACTCATAATATTTTAAAATAGCATGCAAGGAAAAGATTCTAAACAGAAGTGAATACATTTTATTTTTACACTTTTAAATATAAACTTGTGAAATTGTAAGCAGTTTATTAGGCTAATGTGGCTAAAATAATTCTTTTTTTTAATATTTTTTCCAGCTTTATTGAGAAGTAACTGACAAATTAAGCTATAGGATGTTTAAAAGTATGCACCAGGTGGCAGTGATAGTATAGTGGAGAGGGGGTTTGTTACATGCAGCTGGCCTGGGTTTGATCCCTGGCACCCCATACAGTCCCACTGAGCCCACCAGAAGCAAGCCTTGAGTACCATAGGTATAGCCCCAAACCATAAAGAAAAAAAATAAACTAGATCCCCATCCAGTTCTGGGTAACCCTTACAGAGGCTTCTGTTAGGTACTGATCAGTTCCTAGATTGATCCTTCCCTCCCTCCCTCTTCCCTCTCTCCCTCCCTCCCCTCTCTCCCTCCCTCCACTCCCCTCTCTCCCTCCCTCCTTTCCCCTCTCTTTCTCCCTCCTCTCCCCTCCTTCCCTCTGTTTTCAGGCCACACCCAGTGGTGCTCAGGGATTGCTCCTTGTTCTGCACTCAAGAATTACTCCTGGGCCCCCCCCCCCCCCCCCCGAGAGATAGCACAGCGGTGTTTGCCCTGCAAGCAGCTGATGCAGGTTGGTTCGAATCCCGGTGTCCCATATGGTCCCCCGTGCCTGCCAGGAGCTATTTCTGAGCAGGTAGCCAGGAGTAACCCCTGAACACTGCTGGGTGTGGCCCAAAAACAAAAACAAAAACAAAAAAAGAATTACTCCTGACATGCTAGGTGGACCATATGGGATGCTGAAGATCTAACCAGGTCATCCACCTACAAGGCAAATGCCCTGCCTGCTGTATTATTACACTGGTGTCTCTTGGGTGTTTCTGCTTTTTCTCCCTGGGGAATTTTTGTAATGTGGAAGCGGAACCCCCTCCACCCCGGGGCCATTTTTTCACATTTGCTGGCTTCTGTCTTTTCTCAACTCTTCTCTCTCATTTCCTGCTGGCTTGCAAGGGCTGCCCTCATCCTGCTCTCTTTGATGAGTCCCCGCGTGCTGATTTGCTGCAGAACCTTGTCTGCTCTTCCCTACCTCAGTTGTGTTGAAGTCTGGAGATCCTCATCATTCTTTGTCGCTCTCTTTCCTCTCCGTGGTACAGCGTCCCGGTTCCTCAGGTCAGTGCTGCCTCATGCTTTGAAGGCACACGCCGCTGTTCTGTGTGTGTGCCGAAGAGTGCCCAGCGTGCTCAGGAAGGGCAGTAGGACAGGCCAGAGCTGCTGTGCTGGGTACTGAGACAACTGCGTCTGCCCAGCTCTGTGGACCAGTACCCACCAGCAACCAACACAGTGGACCAGTGACACGACAATGCTGCTTGGAGGCGGGAATGCATTTGGGGTGGGAGTGGGGTTGGTATCAGGAAGAGACCCTGCCACATGATCTACCCAGTGATCAGGGCACTGCTGAACACTGGGTAGTTGAGAAACCATCATCCTGTCTTTCCCCTAAGATTTCCAGGTTGCTTGGCAGCTTTTTTGTCCAGGGCTAGATAAAGTCAGGGGTAATTGTGGCCAGCGGAGCTGCAACCAGCATGCAGACCATTGGCGTGGGGAGATTGTGTGTGCCTGGGGTGGTGCCCAGGATTGTGTGTGTCGTGGGGGACGTTGTTGCTGGTAAACCTGCAGCCAAATTTTAAGAGATCCCCAAATTGGATAGTGACTGTGTGCCTTAGGTAGTATCCCCACCTGGTAGGTGGGGGTCAGGTGGGGGGGAAGTATATATAGCATGGTAGGCTCCCAGCCTCCTCTCACTGTGTGTGGTGGGGGTGGGCAGACAGGACCCAGACGGTCCTCCATGGCTGGAGTTGGGTGAGAGGCCCCAGCCTGGTCCCGCTGCTTCATTTGAATATAAAAGGCAGGACCCTGCTGCTGACTGGAGGGTGGCTGAGTCTGGACCAGTTGCCATGGGCACTCGGGGGCTTTGGGAGCAGCCAGCTGGCTCCCAGGCAGGGCAAGGGGGGCTGGGAACTGCAAGTCAGACTCCAGCTGTGTTCCCGGGGACTCTGTGGGAAGCCAGAGCTGGCTGGAGTCCATGCGTGAGGGCCCTTGGCATGGCCCCTTGGAGAGAACCCCAGTCTGTGATGCTGAAGTCAAGGATTGAAGCTTTGAGAGTTGGACCCTCTGGCTAGCAGAGCAGTAGCCACGCCTCTCTCTGCTGCAGGTGGCATGGGTCCTTCTCAACCCTCTGGTTATTTGTCTCTTTTCTCCAGCCGTGGGTGCTGGGTATTGAGGTCCAGTGATGTATCTTTGCTCAGGTCCTACGAGGGCATGAGTGGTCTGTCCCACATACATCTCTTTCCTGAGCCTCTGGGGGCCCTGTGTGCTCTAGCCTTGTCTCCCTGGATCATGAGTCCCAGCTGGCCTGCTCGGGAGCTGCCCCCCCTCCTGTGGGTTCTAGCCCTCCAGGACAATGAGGGGATTGACCCCAGCATGCTGACGAGGCCTTCTGTATATTCTGGCACTCACGAGTGAGTGTTGGTAGCATCAGCAGCTAACCCTCATACTTTAGGGGGGACATACTGCCTGCCTCACAGGGCCCAGGGGGTATTTGCTGACTTAGAGGGGCACTGCCTTGCCAGCTGGTTCCCAAAGGGTGAGTTTCTTCTGTGTCTCCTGTCTGAGGTTGAGGCCCCTTGCCCTGGGTTTAGCTTTGCTGGGTCAGACTAAGGGCACTGGCCGGGCCAGCGGGCAAGGAGCCAGGCTCACACAGGCACTGCCAAGTGCCTGGTCAGCAGCGAGCAGGGAGGCAGGGACCCTTGGCCTAGGGCAGGGAGGGCCTCTGGGCCATGTGAGCCCCAGGGTACTATAGGACAGGAGGAGGCATGGCAGAGAATTGAGGGCCCTGTGTGGGGTGGGGGCAGAGACCACTATGTATAGCCCTTCAACATATTGGTACAGGCCCCCGGGGCTTCTCTGCCTCTTCACTCTGGCTAAGCTAGAACCTGGCTGAAATAATTTCCCTAAAAAAAAAAAAAGAAAGAAATAATTTCCCTGTTGCTCCTCCAGACCCAGTGGGGTCCTTGTCATCAAGGGGAGGAAGTGGAAACCCCTAGACACCAGCACTGAACCCATCGACTGCTCCTGAGCACCCCCATAGGCAGCGGGCTCGCCCACCTGACTTCCTAACTCTGCAGCTTGTGGGGGCAGGCTGGGGGCTCTGACTTACCCAGACACTTCATGATCACAGATTCCTGGGGCTGCAACCCCCTCCCCTCAAAGGGGCTTTGTGCCACCACAAAGAGGCTCTGTCCCTCCCAGGGAAGCCTGGGCGTTGCCATGGAGACAGGGGCTGGGAAGATGGGAGTCCACTATTGGGGGAAAGGACATTCCAGGCGGGACACTGGTGACTGCTGAGCTGCAGGGCCCCAGCCTGGCAGCTCTCAGGCCCCCGGGCCCTTTGGTAGGCTGGGCTCCCAGGCTCTATGCTGTTGGGTCTAGCCTGGCTGGGATGTCCATCCAGGCCCTTGCTGGGAACACTGCAGTCCTGTACCCTATAGAATGTGACCCTCTTTTTCCTTGAATGGACTGGGCACAAGTGTACTCTTGTTGGAATGTGGCCAGACCATATGGGGCTCCTTGCAGTCTGGGTGCCGATGGGGACATGAAGGAACCAGGTTCAATGCACCCATGCCTTGGGACACCGTGGGGCATAACCCTTCTTATCCCTCAGGCTCCTGCTCAGGTCAGGGCTGGAGAAAGTGTGGGCAGAGAAGGTTCCGTGACTGCCATCCCTGCTGGGCTTCTTTGGGTTCCCAGCCTGGATCCTGGAGCCCTGGGCATCTCAGGCTATCTGTAAGGGGCACCTCCTCATGACCTGCAGGGCACTGCTCTACTACAGCAGTTGATAGCTGGGATCTGGGTCAAGGTTGGGAGGTAGGGAGAAGAAAGGCTGATGTAAGGCTGGGGCTGTTCTCCCCCCCTTCCACATTCTCATGGGAGGTGGCATCCAGCGAAACCTCAGGGCATTGTTGGCACAGGAACCCACCTCTGTGACCCAGCCCAGAGGGCTGAGACCCTTCAGAGCCCTGATGATAGGTGGATTCCTGTGGCTCACTCCTACCCTGGTGGAGGAATGCCACATATTGGGTGAGGCCGGTTTCTGTGACCCCAAACCCTGACCCAGTCCTGGGCTCTTAGCATCCTGGACCTTAGGTACTCTAACTATTGCCAGTCAGGGGGCTCTCTGCATTCCCCTCAGTCCTCAAACTGACTAGAGCTGCATTGCCTCGACCACCTGGGCCTTGGGGACATATGTCCACAGGGCAGGCATCCCTAGTGAAGAACACTTGTGGGGCTGGAGCGATGGTCCAGCAGTAGGGCATTTGCCTTGCATGCAGCAAGACCTGGGAAGGACCTGGGTTCGATTCCCAGAATCCCATATGGTCCCTTGAGTCTGCCAGGAGGGATTTTGTTTTATTTTATTTTATATTTTGGTTTTTGGGTCACACCCAGCAGCACTCAGGGGCTACTCCTGGCTCTACGCTCAGAAATCGCTCCTGGCAGGCTCGGGGGACCCTATGGGATGCCGGGATTTGAACCACTGTCCTTCTGCATGCAAGGCAAATGCTTTACCTCCATGTTATCTCTCCGGCCTGGGATTTTATTTTTTATTTATTATTTTCTTAGTTAAATAAAAATTTAGTTAAATAAAAAGAAAAATTTTTATTACCAGGAGGGATTTTTGAGCACAGAGCTAGGAGTAACCCCTGAGCGCCGCCGCCGGGTGTGGCCCAAAAACCAAAACTAACCAAACAAAAAAGAACACTCCCGTGACTGTACTGCCCGTGTGGGAGTGTGTTCACAGAGCTGAACTGCTGTGTCCATGGGGACAGCCTTGGGGAAGGAGGGGGCCCCTGGGCGGGCGGCTCTGTCTCTCTGCTCTCCCCCACCGTGTCTGGTCCAGCCTCCACTGCTGGGAAATCTGATTTACAGGCAGAATCTAATCACGGTGCTCCAGCTCCCTGAACATCCCACTAACCTCCCAGGGGTGGGGGTGACTGGCAGCACCCAGACTTCCTCCTGGGGATCTGGATTTCCAGGCCTCACTCTCTTGCTTGCCTGCCAGGCTGGTGGTGCTTCTTCTCTCTCCCAATGATGGCACTGCACATGCTCCTCGGGCGGCCACACCTCTGAGACAACACCCATGTTCTTCTCACGCTCCTGCCCATGCTTGCAGCCTTGTTTCTGTCTGTCTGTGTCCACAGCCTTGGGTTGTCATCCTTTTTTTTTTTTTTTATAGGGGGCAGGGTTGGGTCACACCTAGCAGTGCTCAGGGGCTGTTCCTGGCTCTGTGCTCAGGGGTCACTCATGGTGTTGCTCGGGGAACCCTCTGCAATACCAAGCATGGAATTGGTTGGTTGTAATCCTTTTCTATTTGAGTTAGAATTTCACCTTTGTTTATTTTGTTTGTTTGTTTGGGGCCCACACCTGACAGTGCTCAAAGTTTATTCCTAGCTCTACACTCAGGGATCACTTCTCGCAGGCTCAGGGGACCGACCCTATGTAGTGTTGGAATCAAATCTTGGTTGGCCACATGCAAGGCAAACACCCAACCCTCTAGCCTATCCCCCTTAGACTTTCATCTTTTGTTCTACTGATTTGTGTGAATTCCTTGCGGATGGAGGGTAGCTCTTTACTGCTGGCTGATGAAAAGACTTGATGCTAATATGGCAGTTGTCTTTAGTTTCCTTTGTTTTTTGGTGGGGGGATTAGGCCACACCGGCACTGCTCAGGGGTTACTCCTGGCTCTGTGCTCAGAAATCGCTCCTGGCAGGCAAGAGGAACCATATGGGATGCCAGGATTCGAACCAATGTCGGTCCTAGGTCAGCTGCTTGTGAGTCCTACCACTGTGGGCTATCTCTGAGTCCTACCACTGTGGGCTATCTCTCTGGCCCCTAATTAATTTATTTTGCAGTGCCAGGAGTTGTGAACCCTCAGGGTCTCACACATGTAAGTCATATGCTTGACCACTAAGCCACATCTTTGGTATTTTTATGCATCCTTCTAGCCTGTGATGGAAAATAGCAAATTTACTGAACAGAAATTGGGGTCTTAGGGGCCAGAGTGATAACACAGTGGTAGGGCATTTGTCTGCATGCTGCCGACCTGGACAGACTGGGGTTCGATCCCCTGCATAGCATATGGTCCCCCGAGCCTGCTAGGAGGGATTTCTGAGTGCAGAGCCAGAAGGAGCCCCTGAGTGCCACCGGATGTGGCCCAAAAAACAAAACAAAAAAGTGGAGTGGTAGAAAGAGCTTAGAAGACTGGGGCACATGCTTTTTTGCATGAAGTGGGTTTGCTTCCTGAGCACAGTCCAAAGTGCCCTGAAGCATGGAGCTGGGAGTAGCCCCTGAGCACTACTGAATGTGACTCTCAAACCAGAAACCAAACAAACAAAAATTATTTTTCTGAACACACATGAGCATGATATGTGGTGCCTTTAAAGGGATTTGAGAACTGCTTCACTCCCAGAATGGTGCTGCCTGCCATTTCTTGGTACATTCTGCTCTCAGCTCAGGGGTAGCCTCCTCCTCCTTGCTCCTCCTCTGGCTGTGGGTAACCCTGTGGTCCTGCCTGGAATGGACAGCCAGACATGGACCTTGCGCTCTGGTTCAGCTCTAACCTTGGATGAGCTTGGCTGAGCCGTTGGGGCCTATGCTGTCCCTGGCACCACAGGGAGAGACCAGTGCAGCCAAATGTAGTGGGCTCCTCAGTCTGGTTCTGCCCCTCATCATCTCCATGGGCTGTGAGGGGGACAGGCTGGGGACAGAGACTGCCAGTTCCTTGTCCTCTCGCTCCTCCCAGGGACATGAGGAGGAGTGGGCAGTGTGCCATAATGGCTGGTAGGGCCTCAACTTCCTGCCGCTGTCTCTGGCCCAGCCCTTAGGAAATTCCTCTAATTCTTCCATCCGGATTAGACTCACCCCATAATTTGATTTTCTAGAGCTGGGTTTGGTGGGGCTCTTGTGAGGAGGAATGTCTGTGACAGCGAAAAGATGTCAGATGTGACCTTCCATTTGGGGGAAGGACCTGTGTCTCATGTCCTTCGAAGTCACCTTCACTTTCCTTTCTGAGGAAGTAATGCTGAGGGTTGAACCCGGGTCAGCCATGTGCAAGGCAAATGCTCTATCTACTGTACTCTTACTCTAGTGCCTGCCTTCAACTTTTAGACCCCATACACTGCCTATGTACCATCTCCATGGCCATCCTCCTCTGTATCCCTCCCACCTTTACCCTTCTGTTTGCATACTACTTCTGGCTGTCTGCCCTTCACCCATGCATCCATGTCCCTCTGTGCAGTCTCCTGGCCTCCTGGCCCTGAATCTACCTGCTATCCTTCCACTCACTTACTGTCCCATACCTTCTGTCCCTCCATCTCCCAGTCTTCCCATCCCCTCCAAGTCCACTAGCACCCCCTGTGTACATGCTGCTTCTCAGCATCTCTTTGTGGAACCCTTTTGTCTCTAGAGTCCTTGGGTTTTGGGCTACACCCAGTGACGCTCAGGGGTTACTCCTGGCTCTGCACTCAGAAGTTGCTACTGGCAGGCTTGGGAGACTATGGGAATTGTCCGGATTCGAACCAGGGGTCCGTCCAGGGTTGGCTGTGTGCAAGGCAAACGCCTTACAGCTGTGCTATTGCTCAGACCCCTGTCCCCAGAGTTCTGAAAGTGAAGATGATTCAGGGCCTGTATTAGGGAGGTTGAACTCGGAGTGGTGTATTTTGTTTATGTTTTTGATTTTTTGGTTTTGGGGTCACACCCGACAGCGCTCAGGGGTTACTCCTGGCTCTAGGCTCAGAAATTACTTCTGGAAGGCTTGGGGACCATTTTGGATGCTGGGATTCGAACCACCGTCCTTCTACATGCAAGGCAAAGGCCCTGCCTCCATGCTATCTCTCCAGCCCCACAGAGTGGTGTATTTTGTCAGGGTTTGATCTGACTCCCTCCACATTTCTCTCCTTTTCTAGCCCAGAGTGGTGCTGGACTCCAGGGTCACTCCTATGTACACTGCCTCTCCCAGAGAACTGCCCGATCCTGCCCTGGCCCACACAGGCCCAGAGTTGTGTGTGAAGCCAGTGGTTGGCTGGGGGTGATGTGTGGAGCATGCTTCCTGAGGGTAGTCATTGATGGCAGGGAGGAGACAACCAATCTGTGAGAACCCATAGTGTGGGCCCTCCAGGTCCTCAGCGGGAAGAGCCAAGTTGGTGCCTGCCCATGTCCACCCTCAATTCTGGTGTGTCCACCCCCATGTCCACCTCCTCAGGGCTCCAGTGGGCAGTGGCTTTACCACTCCTGCACATTGGGCCTCCCCTGACCCTTATAGACTCGTTGTTCTAGTGCACAAACAGCCTTTGTGCTACCAATAGAAAAACTGTGCTTGGGCGCTTAGAGTCACCCCTGCCTGCCTGAGATTCTGTGTGGAAACCCCAACCTCAAGCCCCTCCCCCACCCTCTCCATGCTGCCCAGAGGCTCCTGAGGAGCTTTTTTTGTTGTTTTGTTTTGTTTTGGGGTCACACCTGGCAGCACTCAGGAGTTATTCCTGGCTCTAGGCTCAGAGATCACTCCTGACAGGCTCGGGGGACCCTATGGGATGCCAGGATTCAAACCAAAGTCCTTCTGCATGCAAGGCAAATACCCTACCTCCATGCTATCTCTCTGGCCCACCTGAGGAGCTTTTTGTGGGTGTTATACTTTATGCATGGGGCACAGAGGGCACACCCTTGGCTGGGCAAGGACAAGGGTGGGTGCAGGGCCCCATCCTGTAGACACTGTGGGGGCACCCAGCTCCTCAGGGCCAGTGTGTGGGTACGTTGCCTGGGAGATGTCCAGTCACTTAGCTTTGCTGAGCAGTTGGGCCGGGAAAGGTCAGTGGCAGCATTGTCACCTTCTTACCACAGCCTTGGAATTCTAGGCCCTCAGCCAGTCCCCGGCTGCAGCTAGGGGGTCCTTTCAGGGGGCTCATTAGATCCAGGAGTCAGGATGGGTTCTTGGCGGAGAGCAGGAAAGGGGCTGTAGTTGTCTTGTGAGCTGTTGTTGCCCAGTCTACTGGGTCCTGGGACCTGGGTCACTGGGGGGATGGGGCGAGACCTGAAGTGTGAATGGAAGAGGAAGCCTACCCTGTGGGGCACCCACATGTTTCCTTGGGTTCCCTGGGTATAGTTCTACCTCCCACCTGTGACCTGGCTTCAGCCCCCTGGAACACAGCATCATGTTACTTTTGGATCCTAAAGGAATGTGCAGCCTTTCAGGTTGGGGGTGCAGGCAGAAACTCTGGCTCTAACCCCCAGCCGAGCCTGCCCACCCCTGCCCTCCATGCTCTGTCTCTCACATAGCATAAGCCATGTCTAATCCTGACACCCACCAGGTTAGCCCCTGCACAGGGCCTGCGTGCCCATGTGGGATGTACCGTTCAGTGGGAGCTTTATCCCCTTTGGACCAGGGACCTGAGCTGCACTTGAGCCCTTTCTTCCGGCTCTGAACATCGCTCTGAACATTGTTGGCCCTGACAGTTCATGGTCTGGCTGACAGCCTAGTTTGTGTGGCAAGTACTGGGGAGGGGATACGCAGCTTTTGGCACCTATGCTGACTTCTTGCCCTCGCCAGGCCTTTGTTGACTCAGCTGTCCCATAACACTGGGTTCTGAGGCATCCTTTCCCCTTGAAGTGTCCCTTTTCCTGTCCTGTCCCTGTATCCACCAGCCCCAACTGTGCCTCTGGCCAGTAAGAATGGGTATCACCAAGCCCAGTGCTTGGTCACTGGGCTCCTCTAGGACTAGTGGCTGGCAGGGTTGGCTCTTAGAATGCCACATCTCTAAGCTCAGACCCTTATGCATTAGTGCATACCCTTAGGGTGCATAGTGCTTCCTCTTCTGCCCATGAAAGATAATTGAAAGCATATGGTGAGGAAAGAATTGGCCTGTCACTCCAGCTCTCTGGCCTCTTCGGCACCTGTTTCTGCTCCTCCAGCACTTGCTAGGGCACCCTGAGGCCAGAACTAAGGCAAGCCTGATTCTCCCCAAGTTCTGGGTCTTGGATGCCAGGCTCTTCCCATCCACCTCTATTCCTGATTTGCCATCGGACTTGTGGGCCACTCCCCAGGCACATGCTTAGGCTGCTTCCTGCCACATGGACGGATGCTGTCCTGTTCTAGGTCCATGTGGCTGTGCGTGTAGGCCAGACCACTGATCTGTAAACCAGTGTCCTCTTACACCCCCACTGCCTCAGCATCCTGGGTACCCAGCAATGTTGACTCTCTTCTCATGGGTCAGGGTGAGCAGGCATGGGCTAGGGGCAGCAGAGGGCTGGAAAGGTCTGAGCGTGACTCACAACAGCTCCATATGCTTATGGATCTCTGGTCCAGTACGAAATGGAATAAGCCAGGTCAGAGCTCTTGGCCCTGCAGGAAGAGAGCCAGTTGCTTCCGGCTAGCCTCAGATTCATAGCTTTTAATTTAGAATGTAATCAATGTGGCTTGTCTCCCGAGAGCCGGACGTTCCTTTAGGAAGTGAGCTGGAGGATCTATGTGTGCAGTGATGGGAGGAGGCCTAGGTGGCCTGGGACAGCCCCAGCTGTGCCTTGACCTTGCTCTGCTTTGCTTGT
The DNA here is from genome assembly GCF_024139225.1 of Suncus etruscus. NCBI lineage: Eukaryota > Metazoa > Chordata > Mammalia > Eulipotyphla > Soricidae > Suncus > Suncus etruscus. The sequence goes on from NC_064864.1 coordinate 20,711,848, forward strand.
AGCCAGCAGGTGTCCCAGCCATGGAGGACTGCAACGTGCACTCGGCCGCCAGCATCCTGGCCTCTGTGAAGGAGCAGGAGGCCCGCTTCGAGCGTCTGACACGGGCACTGGAACAGGAACGGCGCAATGTGGCTCTCCAGCTGGAGCGCGCCCAGCAGCCCGGCATGGGCAGTGGTGGCCTGGGCAGTGGGCAGCCCCTGCCAATGGCCTGGCAGCAGCTAGTCCTGCAGGTAACAGTCAGGTGACCCCGGAAGGGTGGAGCTAGGCAGGTGGGGAGCCAAGCCTGGGTGCCTGCTGGGGCTTCCGGGAGTGGAGGAGAAGGGGACGCCAAGAGGTCTTGAGATATCCCTTGGGTAAGCAGAATCCAAGGGGGAAGGATACTGCCTGACCCTCAATAATACTTTCTTTTCACTCAAATGTGTCTTCAGGGCTCAGTGGTCAGCCTGAACTTGGTTTTGCCTTGGGGTTTCCTGACCCACATGTTCTCCTTCATGTACACCAATAGGGCAGCCCCAGAGTGAGGAAACGATAGGCTTTGTGTGCAGTTCAGGGGGGCCTGACAGCCTCCATTTTTCCTCTCATCACTGCTCTTCACTGGGACCCTGGATTTGAGCAGCCTGTCTTCTCTGTAGCCCCTGGTCTTATGCTGGGAAAGGATTCTTAAGAGCTGGACCACTGAAGAGATAGTTCTCACCCTCCTTGGCATGTCCTGGGGTCTCCAGGGGTAGTGGGAGCCCCTGGCTCTCAGCATGGTGGTACAGAGCTGGGAAAGGTAGAATTATTGAGGTTTGATTGTAGGGAATAGGCAGGGAAGACTCTTCCTGAGAGCTAAGGGAAGAGGAGATTTCTGGATGGGGGCCACCATATTATTTCCTCAGTACCTGTTCAGAACTGAGGACTGCCTAGAGAAATCCAGTGGCTCCTCAGTTCTCCAGCCTGGGTTCTTAGATAGAGGAACTCCTTATTCTGGCTGCTGCTCCTCCGCCTGCTCGGCATATTGATCTCCCTTTTTCCAGCCCTGCTGGCCACCTGCCCTCAGAAACCAGAGTAGCTGCAGCTCCTGGCCTCCCTGACCTGGCCCCTGGGTTTGTGGGGCCCAGTCCTTAAGGAAGAGGGACCTAGAAGATGCCACTCCTGAGCCTTGACACCCTCATTCACCACTAGGTCGTCAATGCACAGTCTGGCCTAGGGTCCGGTTCAGGATTCAGACCAATGACAACTGCAGAGGTGCAGCCTGTCTGCAGCCCTACCACTGGAGAGCCTCCTTTTTCCTGATACCCCAAGCTCATTCCTGATCCTGGGGTGTGATATTCCTATATGCTGAGCCAGTGCCTATAGGAAGTTGGGGTCGAGGCATGGTAGGTCTGGTTTTAAGAGTCACCCCCAGTGAGCCCCAAGCACTGCCCTGGTGGAGGTCTGCACCTGCACACTTTTTTGGGGGGAGGCAAAACAACCTTTCTGGTTCATATGAGGAGAACCAGTGACCCGGAAGCTACCCTCAGGTGCCAGGCACTCTCACCAGCCCTCCTGGAGGAGAGATCCTGGAGTTCTGGCTCTACCCAGAAGCTGTACCAAGAGATGTTTCCATAGCTGGGAGTGGTCTCTGGTCTGGAAAGCGCAGGCCTCCTGTCACCCTTTCCCAAACACTGCTGCAACCTCTTCTTTCTCAGATTTCCTTCCCTCCTTCTCTGCTCCCTCTCTCCCTCCCTCCCTCCCTCCCTTTTTTCCTTCCTGCCTCCCTCTCTCTCAACTGCCCTCCCTTTTTTCCATCTTTTTTTTCCTTTCTGTTTTTGGGTCATACCCAGCTGTGCTTAGGGATTACTCCTGGCTCTGTGCTTGGAGACCATATGTGATTCTGGGGATGGATCCTGGGTAGGCCATGCGCAAGGCAATTTCCTTCCTACTGTATTATCCCTCTAGCCTAGGAGAGGGTTTTCTTAAGCTGAGATGGGACAAGCCTGTATTCTGGACCCACAGGACTAATGGAGATAGCTGGAGGACAGGGAAAGGGGGCACCATGCCATGCAGACCAGGCATGGTCTATTTAGTGCCCAATTATTTAGTGCTTCCTAGATTCATCTCAGCAGAAGGGACCTGGTGACCCACCTGCCAAGCTGCATGGCTCCCTCAGGGTCAGCACAGGGGCCTGAAGCATGGAGGAGGGACGGCATGGTCTGGAGCTGAGGGAAAAGGATAGAGGTCAAAGACTGTCCCCACGGTTGGTGCTGCCATGCTTCCTTTGCCAGTGTACCTAGTCCTGATGGCCTCCACTGTATCCTATTGCAGAAAGGCTTTCTCCTCTGGATGCCTGGGCAGAGCAAGCCTGGCTCTCACAGTGTGGGGAGGGACACACGAAGGGACCTGGCCACCCTTGGGCTAGGCCAAGATTAGTACGTGGCTGGAGTAGTGATGGTTGGTGCAGTTAGGGAAAATACACAAACTGTTCAAATGTAGCACGCAGTCCAAGTACCTCTCTTTTGTGATTTAGTCCTCTACTCAACCCCAAGCCTTCATTTGGGGCAGTCATGGGTGGAAGACTATGGACCTGGTGACTCACTCTTGTGCAGGTCAGAAGCCTGAGGCTCAGGAGGAGAACAATAGACACTGATGTTCGAGCCACTGACCTCTCAGTGTGTGGTGGAAGAAAGACCCTGGGGGGAGGGGGCAGGCTCTTTTCTTTTTGGACCAGGGGCCCTCTTTGCCTCACTCACTAAACTTTCCTGACTGACTTAGTCTATCATCGCAGAGCCAGTATTCCTTGTATGTGGTCCAAAGAGTGTCTTGTCTTGGCATGGTGTGACCAAGAGGTGGCCCCACAGCCATCCCCATCACCTGTGTCTACCTGTCCCACCAGTTTAGATTCCATGGTGGGTGGGTGGGCATATTCCTAGGAGAAGCCCTAGTTAACCTTTCCCTCTACATACCACCACCAAACATCCCAAAGGAGAGAGGGTATAAGCCCCCCCCATGGCCTCAGAGGGGCTTGAGCCAGGGTCATCCAACAGTCCTGTCTTTTCTTTGTCACACCAGGTGATGCTCAGGGGTTGCTCCTGGCTATGCGCTTAGAAATCTCTCCTGGCTTGGGGGACCATATGGGACGCTGGGGATGGAACGCAGGTCTGTCCTGGGTCAGCTGCGTGCAAGGCAAGCGCCCTACCACTGCCACAGCTCTGGCCAGTCCTGACTTTTTTTGGGTCACACCCAGTAGTGCTCACGGCTTACTCCTGGCTCTGTGCTCAAAAATCACTCCTGGCAGGCTTGGGGGACCATATGGGATGCCGAGATTCGAACCACCATCCTTCTGCATGCAAGGCAAACACCCTACCTCTATGCTTTCTCTCCGGGCCCCACCAGTGCTGTCTTTTTTTTTTTTTTTTTTGTGGTTTTTGGGTCACACCCGGCAGTGCTCAGGGGTTATTCCTGGCTCCATGCTCAGAAATTGCTCCTGGCAGGCACAGGGGACCATATGGGACGCTGGGATTCGAACCGATGACCTTTTGCATGAAAGGCAAACGCCTTACCTCCATGCTATCTCTCCAGCCCCTTATAATTTTTTTTTTTTTGTTTTTGTTTTTTTGTTTTTTTTTTTTGGTTTTTTTTTTTGGTTTTTGGTCTTTGGTTTTTGGGTTACACCCGGCAGTGCTCAGGGGTTACTCCTGGCTCTAAGCTCAGAAATTGCTCCTGGCAGGCTCAGGGGACCATATGGGATGCTGGGATTTGAACCACCGACCTTCTGATTGCAAGGCAAACACCTTACCGCCATGCTATCTCTCTAGGCCAGTGCTGTCTTTTTAATACGCATGAGGAACCATGACCAAGTCAGTCTGTCTCTGTCTTTGGATAGGGGAAAAGACCCAAGCCAAAAGTGGGCCAGTGCAGTACTAATATTTCTTAGGGGGTGCTCAGGCGGGGTGGGGTGGAGGGAGTCTTTGGGCCTCTTGTGAGTATCCAGATGAGCAGGGCCAGACCTGGATAACCCCATCACCAACCAACTCAACAATCCCCACCCCTATTCCCCACTCCGGTTCTCAGGAAGGGGGCTCTCCAACTGAGAGTGGGTGGTGGCCTCGCACGATTCCCAGGGGCGCACAGGGGAAACTCCGGTCCCCCCCAAAAAAAGCCAGCTGGCGAATGATCTGAATTCCCGGGCTGGATCCTCTCTCTGCTGGCCTAAGTCGGGGATCGGGGCACCCCTGGAGCCCAGGGGCGGAGAGATGAAGCCAAGAGCGGGGCTCCACCCGCCTGCGCGCCAAAAGGGAATCCGGGGCGCCTGGAGTCTCCACCCACCCACCCACCCAGCCCGCGCGTGGAGGCGGTGTCTCGCCCGCCACTCCCCGCCCCGCCTGGGTGCGGCCCCGCCGATTGGCCGCTGGCCTGACCGTCCGCCCGCCCACGGGGGATCCAGTCCACGGAGCCGACCTGGAGCCGGAGGCCGAGGCTGGCTCCGGAGCCGAGCGCGCGCTGTCCGGGCTCTCTCCTGCACCGCCTGGCCCAGGCCCGCAGAACCTGGGGCCCGATGCCGGCCGAACTCAGACAGGTTGGGAAGCAACTTGGCCCCCCGGGCGAGGCTGGGTGGGCACCGGCCAGGGCAGGACAGGGCAGGGCAGGGCAAGGCAGGGCGCCGGCCTTCTCCCACCCCAACCATCTCCAGGACCCGCTTTTGTTTTGCGGAGCCGCGGGGCCGGGCTGGAGGCGGCTATTGTCTGCGCTCCAGGATTGCATCCTTTCTGGCTGGCCACTTCGGGCCGGGTCGGCCAGGCCAGCAAGGAGCAAGCGGACCGGGGGACTAGCTGGCTAGGCCCAGAGCCAGGACAGGTGCTGGTGCTGGTGCTGGTGGTGGTGGTGGGGAACCAGGCTGGGGTGCAAGGCTTGCCCCTGGTGGCCCCCTTTCTCTCTCTGTCTGCAAGAGCCAGGCAGACTGGATCAGGGAAGCCTGTCTCTAGGGTCTCCCCGACCCAGGGTGGGGGGCTCCGACTAACCTGGGACCTGCCTGGGACCTCCCAAAGTGGTCACAGAACCGCTGTGCACGTGAGCTGAGGGGTTGGGGGGTGCCCTGCCCACGTGCAGAGGAGGCAAGGAGGTCTCTGTGGTTGGAGTTCCCTTCCTTCCAGGTTGGGGTGGGTAGAATGGATGGGGAGCCTGGTGGGCTCCTGTGGCGCGCTTTGCACTTAGGGGGCAGGCCCCCTGGCACCCGGTTGGGGCTGACTGCCTGGAGCAGCAGCACTTGCCCTGGTTCCCCCACCCCTTGGAGAGACCCCGCCTCCCATGACCACCTGTCCTGCCTGCTCTGCTCTCTTCTGTGCCCACGCCCCCCCAGGGTCTGAATGCTGACACAGGGTCTCAGATGGGGGGGGGGTTGGGGGAGGGCTGTGTGTGTGTGTGTGTGTGTGTGTGTGTGTGTGTGTATGTGTGAGTGAGCCTGCCTTCTGGGCACCCCCTGTCCTTGGCCTCCCCGCCTCTCAGCATGGAAACACTGGCAGGTGGGTCCCTGCTGCAGAGGTTTGTCAGGGTCTGAGGGACAGGAGAGAGCTTCTAGGGGTCCAGGCTGGCTCCCCAGGGAGTGTTGGTAGAGGGGGGGTCCCATTACTCCTGTCCTCCACCTGCTCAAGGCTGGCGGCCAGTCATTCCATGCACTCTGGAGATTGCACTGGGATTGTGGCAGTTGGGTAAGGGGCCCCACTTAGCCAGCACCTGTGTATATATAAGCAGGTGATGCCATGGACATGATGGGATGCCTACCTATATGTTGGCTTTTCACCATAGGGACCATGGGTCCTCATCTTGTGAGTGCAGACAGCATGGATAGATGGGTCCTAGGGGACGCTCATCCAGATCCTGCTGCCCCCATGGCTTGTTTTCTCAGTCCATGTTCTCCATTGACCCTCCTGAATCTCAGGGCAAGCCTTTGCCCAAGCGCTGGACCATTTGCGTTTCCTCCACATGCCTTGGCTCTGGCCTTATAGTGGCTAGTCCCTGGTTTTGGCACTCAGGGTTCTGCCTATTTTCATATGAAGCAGATGAGCCTTGGGTATGAGCCGGGCACCTGTGCACCTGGGCACAGTTCTATGCCTTGGGATCCTCAAGAACTGCTGCAAAGGGGCCAGAGAAATAGCATGGAGGTAGGCCGTTTGCCTTGTATGCAGAAGGACAGTGGTTTGAATCCCGGCATCCCATATGGACCCCCGAGTCTACCAGGAGTGATTTCTGAGCGTAGAGTCAAGAGTAACCTCTGAGCGCTGCCAGTGTGACCCCCCCCAAAAAAAAAAACAAAACAAAAAAAGAACTGCAGCAAATGTTTGGATTCCCCTTTCTGAAGTGGACCAGGCTGACTCCCAGCTCAGAACCCTAGGCAAGGAGCTTGGAGAAAACCTGGGTTGGATAGCAGTCTCTGCAGACTGGACCTGAGGGCCATACATGGGAATAGGATGAGTTTAGACTCTAGATGAAGGCAGGCAGAGGCCCAATGGGGAGGTAGGGAAAGACTAGGTTGTAGGCTCATTGTGACATCTGGGCATAGAGGGGAGCTGGGGCTTTTTTCATGTGGATGGATTGACCTGCATGGTAGATAAAGGACACAGTTGTCTTCACTGACCCTTGAGGGTCCAGATACTCCGCGCCTACTGTGTTGGCTATTGGCCTCAGATCCCATATTTGAGCTCTTATCTGTCCCCACATTCCACCCACTGATGGTTCAGAGGCTCTGGTCATAGGTGGGTCCCTCCATGTTTAAGAACTATGGGCCCCATCTATTGCCAGTTCTCAGACAACCCAGAAGTCTGCATGTGAGAAGACAAGAGCCACGGCAGAGCTTCATCCCACATATGTGTCCCTAGGGAAAGTGGTGCTGAGTGGTGCATGAGAAGCACTCACAGAATGCCTAGACTCTTAGGGGACACACACACATGTGTATACATGCTTGGGGGCCAGGCATATCATACATGTGTGTGTGTTTAGGGCTCCATCTGCGGGCTCATGCCCAGTATGTAATGGACCAGGCTTCCCTGATCATTGGCTGACTCACACTACTGCCTGCCTGCATGGGTGAAGTCATGATCTGTTTTTAGCATCTTGAGGTCATTTGCCAGCAGGGCCTCTCAGGGCCTCGGGATCCCATTGCTGGGCTCCCTGGTCTGGTGTTAGCAGGTGGTGCTGTGGGGTGCTCTCCTTCTCCCCCCCCCTCACCAGCCTCCTAACTATACCGTCCCCCAGAATGCCAGGAGGAGAATCAGGGTGCTAGAGTAACCTTGAGCCTCTGCCCAACCAGGAGGGAAAGGGCTGTTTTTAGAGACTTCGTGACTGCCCACTGACACACTGACTCGCCTCCTGAGCAGCATGTGGAGCCCTCAGGCCAGCTCTGCCCCTGTCCCTTTCCTGTGCCTGCAGCTCTCAGGGTGCCTCAACCCCATTTTTGAGTGCTGACTAGCTAGCTCCCCATGGGGCCCAGGAGAGAGAGAGAGAGCTTGGTGCCCACACACACTTGTTCCCACAGTGGCCAAATATAGAGGTGACAGCTGACACCCCAGGAGTGATGATCTTGGGGAGCAGCCTTCCACTACAGGACCATCCTGGGTCCCCGGGCAGTACCTCAGCACTTCGCCACGAGTGGGTCAGTTCACTTCTCTGCCAGGGGATGGTGCTTGTCCATCCTGGGTGGTCCCCCAGCAGGCCTCCCACTTCCTTCTCAGGGCACACTGTAGGGCTAAGGCTGGCAACGCAGGGAGAGGTTTCCAGTTAGCAGTGAGTGAACTGCTGGTCAGTCTTTGCCTGCTTCATTTCCCTTTTTATGAAGTTGTCTGGTGTCTTCTAAAGTCTCACTGCCCCCTGCAGGGCTAATGGCAGGGAGGAGAGGGAGTGGAGGGAAGCCAGTAAGTGGGGAATGAGGTCCAGGACTGAGAGCTGAGGGCGGAGGTTGGGAAGACTGTGGGCATGCAGAGGCAGCATACTAGGATGCCACCGTGGATCAGGTGAGTCCCCTTGGCTCGAATTATTCTCTCTGATAGGAGACCAAGCTCTCAGGAGACTTGGCCCAGCAGAGAAATGTCAGTCCACGCCCACTTCTGAGTTTATGCAGACTGCAAAGAACTTGGGGATTTTCATCTCCTGAGCTCACTGAGCATTTGTAACTGAGCATTTCAGCCCCCTGAGGGCATTTAGCTGGCCTTGGGCACCATCGATTCTGGCAGCTGCCACTGTCATTAGCACTAGGTGAAATCATGAACCTGAGGCTTTTCCACACCCAAGTTTCTGGGGTGGGGCCTGGAGGAGGTGCACGGTGCTAGGAGGATCTAGCAAGCTGCTGAGCCATATTGGGAAAGGACCGAATTGGGCGCCATCTTGGCTTCCTAGAGCCACTGGCTTTATCTTCGCTTTGACAGGGCAGCCACGATTGCACTCTGAGACCAGGAACTCACATGCCAGTCTGCCTGCAGGGAGTGGGAGGGGCAGCATTCATGTGTCTTTGCCCCCCTCCTCCCCAGGGCTGAGACAGGTCTTGGGGTCACTGGGCTCCAGAGAGGGGAGGCACATTTCCCTTCACTGCAGACCAGTAGAGAGAGGCCTGGGCTTCTCACCAGGTTCTGCTCTCCTTGCCCAGGAGCAGAGCCCAGGCAGTGAGGCCTCGCTGGCCACGATGCCAGAGGCTCCCGAGGTGCTGGAGGAGACGGTGACAGTAGAGGAGGACCCCGGCACCCCCACGTCTCATGTGTCCATCGTCACTTCAGAAGATGGTACTACCCGGCGTACTGAGACGAAGGTAGGGCCGGGCTTGGGGTGGGGGTGCTATATCTTTTGGGGCCTTCCCATTTGCCATTGGGTGGTGACTGCTGGGCCCCTCAGACTGTCCGGCCCACTGGCTGCCCACTTGTCTGCCAGGTCACTAAGACCGTGAAGACGGTGACCACGCGAACAGTACGCCAGCTGCCCGTGGGCCCAGATGGCCTCCCCCTGCTGGACAGCGGACCCCCACTCGGCCCTTTCCCTGATGGCCCCCTGGACCGACACTTCCTGCTGCGTGGGGGTGTCCCAGCAGCCACGCTCTCCCGCGCCTACATCAGCAGTGGGGGCGGCTTCCCTGATGGGCCCGAGCCCCGTGAAGTGCCCAGCTACGGCAGCCTGTCCCGGGGCCTGGGCACTCGGCCCCAGCGTGGTGGTCCCCTAGGCCCAGGCCCCGGTGATGGCTGCTTCACGCTACCCGGCCGCCGTGAGCCCTTCCCTTCGGGTCCTGAGCCCGTGACTCCGGCCGGCCGCTCCCAGCCCGAGCGCTTCCAGGCGGAGCCCTACGGCCTGGAGGACGATACACGTAGCTTGGCTGCGGAGGACGAGGGGGGCCCGGAGCTGGAGTCTGACTATGGCACGGCCCCCAGGAGGCGGCCTGATTGTGGGCGGGGCCTTCGTGCCAGGTGAGCACCCTTACCTCCACTGCCTCCAGACAGCTGCACCTCTCACTTGCACCACAGTACCCCATGGGGAGCCAGGCTTCTCTTCCTCGAGCTTACATGGCCTCATCTTTCTCCTGGGCAGAACCTGAGATAGTGGGTTGAGGGACTGACTTGACGTTGTCTCCAGCCAGAGGCTCAAGCGTCCCTCTGAGTGTGGGGGGTCCCATGCCTTGAACATCTGGAATCCTGGTCCCCACCCTTCTCGGGTCTGCTCCCTCTGCCCTGGGTTTTTTCTTAGCCAAAGCTTGTGGTCACAGCCCAGACTGGGCTTGTAAGCCTGTGGCCAGGGGGGAGACACTTGACCCCTCCTAGGGGTGGGTTTGATGGAGACAGCCCTTTGTAGTGGGCTACCTGTCCCCTAGTAGGACAACTGGGTCTGCTAAGAAGATGGGACCCAGTCATGAATGCTTGTTCATGGATGCATAACGCAGAGCAGGGCACACCTGGTGAGGGCAGTGAATGCTCCCTGTTCAGGAAGGGTGGCATCGGCTGAGTGTGGCTCCTACTGCACGCTGGGGGTCAGGGAACAGGGCTACCAGTGCTTGGCCCTGTGGTCAGTCGGGATGGTGGGTAGGCCGGCAGCTCCTGAGAGCTGCTCACCTGCTTGCTCAACAGGGCCTACGAGGATGTGGCGGATGAAGGTGGCGAACTGATGGAGGAGCGGCCCCCTTTCCCAGCCGTGACAGCACCCCTGGCCCAGCCAGAGAGGGGCAGCCTGGGCAGCCTAGACCGCATGGTACGGCGCTCGCCTTCGGTTGACAGTGCCCGCAAGGAGCCGCGATGGCGGGATCCTGAGCTGCCCGAGGTCCTTGCCATGCTGCGGCACCCTGTGGACCCCGTAAAGGCCAATGCAGCTGCCTACTTGCAGCACCTGTGCTTTGAAAACGAGGGCATCAAGCGGCGTGTGCGGCAGCTGCGGGGGCTGCCGTTGCTCGTGGCCCTCCTGGACCACCCGCGGGCCGAGGTGCGGCGCCGGGCGTGCGGGGCACTGCGGAACCTTTCCTTCGGCCGGGACACGGACAACAAAGCGGCCATCCGGGACTGCGGGGGTGTTCCTGCCCTGGTGCGCCTGCTGCGGGCCGCCCGGGACAGCGAGGTTCGGGAGCTTGTCACAGGTGAGTGGTGCCCCTGGGAAGGGACGTCTCTGGGGCCTTCACTGCCAAGGAAGATGCCTTGTTCTGTAGCAGCTCCCTAGTCTGGACTCTCCCACCATGATAGGATGGGCACTGGGTCCTCATCCCCACCACAGCTGTTCACCCAAATAGAGCAGTGGTGAGGATTGTACCCTGGTGAACCCAGACAGCCAAGCAGTGTCATGTGATTAAGGCTAAGTGGAAGGTGTGATGGTGTCTCCCTAGTTGTGACCAGCCCTAATGGCCCTTTGTCCCTCCCAGGCAAGAGAAACTCCTGCACATTCAGCCCTTCCCATGTTCCCCAGCCTCTTGGGGGCTCTATCCCTGCTGGGTAGTGCCAGTAGGCAGAACCCATTCATGTCAGGGCTAGCCATTACCTGCAGCCTTTTGGTGCCAGCTGCGGCACCACGCCTGTGGTCAGCAGGATTTGTCCGTGTGCCTTGCAGGCACCCTCTGGAACCTATCATCCTATGAACCCCTGAAGATGGTCATCATTGATCATGGCCTGCAGACTTTGACCCATGAGGTCATCGTGCCCCACTCGGGCTGGGAGCGCGAGCCCAACGAGGACTCGAAGCCGCGGGATGCTGAGTGGACTACTGTCTTTAAGAACACATCCGGCTGCTTGAGGTGGGCCAGAGCCATTCTCCTAGCCACGGGGGGGCTGCACCTGGAGGCTGGAGCTCAGCGCTGGCATCTACATGCACCTGGGCCCTGATCTTGCACAACCAGAGAATAGTGAAGATCCACCCAAGAGTGGGGTGGGATGGGCTGTTCCTCATCCTCAGTGGGCACTGTGGGCAGGCCTGCCACCTTGTTGAGTGGGGGTCCCTCTTTCCTTCCCTGCAGCCCAGATCTCACTCCCATCACGGTGTGCGCTGGGGCCTCTCCTCTCTGCCTCAGATACTTCATCTCACCTCACTGTGACTTTGGCCCTCCCAGAGATAATTCTGGATCTTCAATTTCCTTTTGACCTCTTGGGATACCATGTTTTCCAAGCCCCACTGGGTGGGGGAGGGGACCAACCTTGTGTCTGCTGTATCCACCCCTGACCCCTTCCAGCTTAGCAAGAGCCCAGGGTAACCTAGTACTCAGAGTAACCCAGATGTGGTTCCTAGAGATCCAGCCCCACTGTTCCATCTGCTGTGTGTTGTCAGGCTAGTGCCCTCCACCCACGTTCCTGGCAGGGCTGTGCAATGAAGACAGGATCCAGGGCTGGAGTGGGGGTCACCAGGCATGTTTTTGGCACCCAGGAATGTGAGCTCTGATGGTGCAGAGGCCCGGCGGCGACTCCGGGAGTGCGAAGGCTTGGTGGATGCGCTGCTGCATGCCCTGCAGTCTGCTGTGGGCAGGAAGGACACGGACAATAAGGTGGTGGGCAAGAACGGGCAGAAGTCCTCCAGGGTCCTAAGCTATCTGGGTGGCACTGGGGGGAGGGTGTGCTGGTCTGGGGGCAACAAGCACTACGATATGGATGAGCCACCATGGCCCAGGTCCGGAGTATGTTTAGTGATGTCCTTTTCTTCTCTGGGCCTCTTGGCAGTTTTTGTCAAGACCAAAAGTCCTGGTCTCTGCCCCCGAGCCTCTGGTGCCCACTGGCCACATCGTCTTTCCTGGGTGGGTCAGCAGCCCCAGGCCCACGTGGCTCTTGCCCACCAGCTCCCCTCTCCCCACAGTCGGTGGAGAATTGCGTGTGCATCATGCGGAACCTGTCCTACCACGTGCACAAGGAGGTGCCGGGGGCTGACAGGTACCAGGAGTCGGAACCCGGGCCCCCAGGGGGCACTGTGGGCTCCCATCGCCGGAGGCGGGAAGATGCTGGCTGCTTTGGTGGCAAGAAGGTCAAAGGTGTGTGGTCGGGACTGGGGTAGTGCTGTAGGAGTCCTTCCTCCCCCAGGCCAGAGGCTCTCTGTGCCCAAACTCCTCCCCATCATCCACAGCCAGGTGGGCCACAGCTCCCAGGCCCCACCTTCTCTGTCTGCTGTGTGGGGCCCCAAGAGGGAACTTGGTGCTAGCCATGCTGGCTCCTGGAAGGTTCTTCAAGCCCCAGGTTAGGGATCCACGTAGATGTTACTCTGCCAGCTGCTGGCAAGGGTGTCTGCAGAGCTGGAAGCCCTGGGCAGCTCCCCCACTGGCCTTCACGTGTGTCTCTTACACCTGGAGGTGGAGGTGGAGCCTGTGCGTGGCTTTCCTGTCCTGCTCGAGGCTCTTGGGCCCCAGCTCTAGTTGGGGTGAGGTTCCACAACCCATCTGCTCAGCCCAGGTGTACACTGGGGAGTCAAGATCCCCAGGAGGGCAGGAGGGGTGCTGCCCACTCAGGCTCATCTCCTCTCTCCTCTGCTTCCTCCGGCTGTCCCAGAGGAGTGGTTCCACCAAGGTGAGTCCCTGTTTGCCCTGCTGCCCAGGCCTGGCCCAGGGCCCAGGCAGCTGTCTCCATGGCAACCAATGGGTTTGCCAGCCTCACTGCCCCACCCCATCCTAGCCCTGTCTCCAGGCAGCGATCTCCATGACAACTGTGACAGGAATTTCAGCCCCTGGCTGGCCCCCTGTCACCTTGGAATGGCTGTCCAGCAGGCTAGTCTTGGAGCTGGGGCTGAGCACAGGCTGGGTAGCATCTAGTCTATGGAGCTGGGGCTGAGCACAGGCTGGGTAGCATCTAGTCTATGGTATGGCTATCCCTACGTTTACTCGTGAGCTGTGCCCTTCCAGGGAAACTGGGTGCTGTGTGGCCCAGGCAGAATAGCAACACAAAGATCCCACAAACTGGACACAAGCCCTAGGTCTCTGAATCCTTCCGAAGGCAGAGATACACCCTGAAACAGGAGAGTTGGGAGGCAGTGAGACCCCAGAGGATATGTGCAGAGACAGCTGGGGGTCAGGAGGTGCTAAGGCTTGGGCTAGGCCTAATAGTGTAGTCTGACCCTGGAGAGGGAAGCTTTCATTCGGTGGTGCTCAGGGATTACTCCTGGGTCTGCACACAGGAATCACTCCTGGCAATGCTGGGGGATCGTATGGGATACTGGAGGTTGACTGTGGGCAAGGCAAATGCCCTACATACTGTATTATCATCTCTCTGGCTCTTGTGCTCAAATGGTTATTTTCAGTCCTGTAGTAATGTGCCATAAAGCCTATTCTACTTACCCATCTCCTCTTGTCCAGCTGCCTAGTCTGGGCTCTTGATGACTTAGTTCTCATGCTGGGCAGCCTTAAGGAGACTGTGGGGGGCTGGCTGTGTAGCTTCCAGACAAGCAGAGGGATGAATCCTGGCTCCCTCAGTCTCCGCTGTGACACTCCCTTTTTGGGGCCTCTTAGTGTTCACTAGTGGGCCTGGGGGCTCTGAGCAGGAAAAGGATCTTGCCTGCCTTCCTGATGCAGGATCCTGCTCATCCTCCACTGCCTTCTGTTCCAGGAAAGAAGGATGGTGAGATGGACCGGAACTTCGACACGTTGGATTTGCCCAAGCGAACCGAGGCCGCCAAAGGTGAGAAGGTGGAGTCAGCAAGGCTGCTCAACCAGTGAGACAGTGCCACCACGCAGACCAAAGGCCTTCCAGTGGGCACACTGAGGCTCATAGATGTGGGTGCCCAGGACAACTGGCTAGTGGAGGGGGGGGCACCAGCTTAGAGTATTTGGGATTGGGATCAGTGCTGCATGTCACTTCAGACAGGATAGGTACAGAACCACAGAGAGAGGGGCTCTGGGGAATCTCATAGCATGTGGGTGACTTATGGGGACTGAAGTGTTGTGCACAGCGAAGGATAGGCAGTCACATATCACATCTGTGTCAGCCGAGAAAGGCAGAGTCAGCCAGCTAGGCTTGGAAGCCAAGGGGACACAGTCAGGCCAGGATGCCAGACGGGTCTTGCCCTCCTATCTCCTTGTTATGTGCCTGTTCTATTCTAGCTCAAGGGACTCTGCTGTGAGTCATAGCCCACCCCACAAACTCACATCCTCCCAGTGGAATTCAAGGGCCCAGTCCTGGAGGTGGGGGGGAAGCTTGCCTGGTGGGAGACCCTGAATGGGGTGGAGGGAAACACCTATAGTCAGCCATAGGTACAGGTACAGCCATAGGTGCAGGCTGACTTTGGAACAACGTGTGATCACTCTGCTGCCCACTGATGAGGGATAGGAGAGGTAGAGATTCTTAGATGGTGCCCAGGTCCTCCTGCCAGGACTATTGGTCACTGCCGAGAAGAGGGCTCACCCTGCTGCCCAAGAGGGTGGATCTTGTTGCTGTGGGAGGGCCCTGGCCACACTGTCCCTGTTAGGCATGGGGAGACCAGCCCAGTTGCTAGGACTGTGGAATCTCTCCCCATCCCACTCCTGTGGGGCTGCCAGGCATATCCAACCCATTTTTTCTGGCAGCACAATTAGGAAAGAGTGACCCCAACTAAACCTGCCATATCTGTAAGGAACCTGTTTGTTCTTCTGTGAAATGGGAGTGTTTTCCCTCTTTGGTAGCCTTAAGGGGTAAATACTTCCCTTGTTGTTGTTTTTTGTTTTGTTTTTTGTCTTTTTGGTTTGTGGGTCACACCCGGTGACGCTCAGGGGTCACTCCTGGATATGCGCTCAGAAATCGCTCCTGGCTTGGGGGATCATATGGGAGCCCAGGGGATTGAACCGTGGTGCATCCTAGGCTAGCTTGGGCAAGGCAGATGTCTAACTTCTAGCACCACTGCTAGGCACTGTGAGAGCCACTTCTGGTGATGCTCTATGAACTATATGATGCCAAGGATGAAGTACAGAACTCCCATGTGTAAAATAAATGTTCCGGTGGTTGGAATCATCTCCTTGGCCCACAGGGCAAATGCCTTGATGTCCAACCTTCCCTGCAGAAGCACTGACCAGAGGGGGAAAGAGGGAGTGAGGGGGGGACTTCCTTGCATGGTGTGTGACCATGGGTGGCGGTATCCTGTGCTTAGGCTTTGAGCTGCTGTACCAGCCTGAGGTGGTACGTCTCTACCTCTCTCTCCTCACCGAGAGCCGAAACTTCAACACTTTGGAGGCTGCGGCGGGAGCCCTACAGAACCTCAGTGCTGGCAACTGGATGGTGAGAAGCCAGGACTGGCCCAGGCCTTATGCAGGCTGGAGGCTGGGGCTGGTGGGCAGGGGAGAGACCTAGCACCTCCCCAGCATCCTGGGGGGAAAGGCGGGCAGGTGGCCCAGCTGGAGGGAGAGGGAGTGGTCAAGGCCGAGGTAGGAGAGTGGCTGACCCTGTGTGTGTCTTCCACAGTGGGCCACGTACATTCGCGCCACTGTGCGCAAAGAGCGTGGCCTACCTGTGCTGGTGGAATTGCTGCAGTCAGAAACTGACAAGGTGGTCCGCGCCGTGGCCATCGCCCTGCGCAACCTCTCCCTGGACCGTCGCAATAAAGACCTCATTGGTGAGGATGCCGTGTCTGATCCTGAATGGGGAAGTGGGAGCAGTGGCTTGGGGGTCATCACTAGTGGGTCTTCTATGAAGGAACCAGGCTGTTCCTTCCTCACTAGCCCTGTCTTCAAGAGTTCAGTCTTGGGGGCCGGAGAGATAGCATGGAGGTAGAGCATTTGCTTTGCATGCAGAAGGACAGTGGTTCGAATCCCGGCATCCCAAATGGTCCCCCAAGCCAGCCAGGAGCGATTTCTCAGCATAGAGCCAGGAGTAGCCCCTGAGACCTGCCGGGTGTGACCCAAAAACCAAAAAAAGAAAAAAAGAGTTCAGTCTTGGAGCCGGAGCAGTGGCACAAACAGTTGGGCATTTGCCTTGCACGTGCTGACCTAGGATGGACCGCAGTTCGATCCCCTGTGTCCCATATGGTCCCCCGTGCCAGGAGCAATTTCTGATTACATAGCCAAGAGAAATCCCTGAGTGTCACCGGGTGAGGCCCAAAAAAAGAAGAGTTCAGTCTTCCTGAAGCCTTTGAGAGAGTGGCCAACTCCCCAAAGAGCTGCAGGGTCCTCTTGTTATTCTAGCCAGGATCCTGCCCCTTCCTGCTGCAAGGGAAGGGCAGAGATGGGTCCTAAACTACACCCTATCCTGCCCCTCAGGAAGCTACGCAATGACAGAGCTGGTACGAAATGTGCGGAATGCACAAGCCCCAGCACGGCCCGGGGTCCGCCTTGAGGAGGACACGGTCGTCGCGGTGCTGAATACCATCCATGAGATTGTGTCAGACAGCCTGGACAACGCGCGCTCGCTCCTGCAGGCCCGTGGTGTCCCTGCGCTAGTGGCCCTGGGTGGTGCCAGGTGCCTGGGGCCTAGCTTGTGGGTGGAACCATCAGAGGGCAGGTCCCTGGTGGGCGGAATTTGGGAGTGTGGGGCCATGGTGGGCAGGACCTGGGAGGTGGAACCATGTGAGTGGAGTGATGGAGGAAAGAGCTAGAGCCTGGTACTGCCGTTCCCTGACCATATCCTTTCTGCCCACGCAGTCAATCTGTGCGGGAGGCCAAGGCCGCATCCCACGTGTTGCAAACTGTGTGGAGTTACAAGGAGCTTCGAGGTGCCCTGCAAAGGGACGGCTGGACCAAGGCACGCTTCCAGGTGGCCTTCCTTGGCTTCTTTTCTCCTGGCTGGGGTCCCCGTGGGAGCATTCTTGACACACACACACCCCATCTCTTTTTGTACCCTCCACCACCCTCCTCTTTCCTTCCTCTAGTCCACTGCTGCTAACAACAAGGGACCCAAGGGAATGTCGAGTCCAGGAGGTTTTGATGATAGCACGCTGCCTCTGGTGGACAAGAGCCTTGGTGAGTGGGATAAGGCCTGAACCCCATCACAGAGGTACCTCTGGCCAGCTAGGGACGCTCGGTAGTGAGGGGTAGGAGAGAAGGTTGGCAGCTTCCCAAGAATATAGGGGATCTCTTTCCCACGAATGTTTCTGGCCATGCTGGTGCCAGACTGGGGAGGGGATGCCAGAAGGCAGAGGGTACAAAGTTGTTGGTGACATTCAGGGCCCCTGAGGCTGGGTGGGCTGTGGCGTGCGCACTTATCCTACCCCGCATGTCCCCCACTGTAACCAGCTGGTTTGCACCCAGCTGATGCCCACCTTGTGCATTATGCCTGGCAGATGGTGAGAAGCCTGGGAGCCGGGACGCCATCCCCATGGAGGCCCTTGGCCCTGGTGAGTGCAGGCGGACACGAGGCTGCTGGGTCCCCACAGGGAGCAGCAGGGGTATACAGCCGCCAAGCTGTTTTGTTGTGTTGGCTCTAACATGGTTTTCCGAGGAGACGCTGGCAGGACCAGAAATATTTGTTCCAGGATTGCTCGGGGTGAGGGGCGGACTGCCAGATCCAGTGCCCAGCTCGGGTGTCTGGTCTATCCTCTGCATGGTGTTGTGAGGGCTGGGAGGAGACCTGGCATGGTCCTCTAGTCTCTGATCCCCTGAGTCTGCGTGAAAAGGGACATCTGTCCCTTAGAGCTCCCGCTCCTCCCTCCCACAGACGGTTATTCCACAGTGGACCGGCGGGAGCGGAAAGCCCGAGGCAATGAACTTGTGGGGGCAGCTTCTGAGAAGGAGCCCCTGAAAGTAAGTGACTGTGCAGGTGGTCAGCAGGGAGGCACGTCTGGGCTTCCTGGATTCAGGCTGGATGCTGGGTTTGGTCGGGATCCAGGGGTCCTCCCTGATTGGGACAGCTGGGACAGGAGACCAGGCCCAGGGCTAGTGGTTTGGCCCTGGGAATCTCATGTCAGAGTCAGCTCAAGGATGTGTTGTGTGGTTTGCAGCCCATTCCCACTGCAGTAGATGAGGGGACGTGGCACAGGGCCCACTGCCTGGCACACTGCACAGGGTGAGGGCTTCCGAGTAAGCACATCCACACCCTTTGCTGCATGTGTGTGTGGGCAAGGATCTACATAGTCCTCCTCCCTCCAGAGTGCCTCCTGGCACCTGCTCTGTGCCATGCCCTGGCTTTGGGCACAGGCTGCTGTGCTTCCATACTTCTCACCGCAGTGGCTAGGTCCCCCTTCTCTCAGATCTGCCCTCATATCCACCCACCCTCTTCATGACCATCGTGGTCCCTGACCCCAGCTTCCCCACTAATCTGTTCTCTTCTGCCCTGAATGCCATCCTGTCCCTTCCACCAACCGCCTGATGTAGCTGGAGCCCAGCAGGAAGGCCCCTCCTCCTGGGCCCAACAGGCCCTCGGTCCGGCTGGTGGACGCCGTGGGGGACGCCAAGCCTCATCCTGTTGACTCCTGGGTCTAGCTTGCACGCCTGGTACGTTCTTGTGTCTGCTTTTCTATCCTGTGAGCCAGGGACACCTCATTCATTTCTGCTGGCTGCACATGTTCTGTCCTTGCAAATTCAGCTGCCCAAATGCTTACCTTGGTGAAGGGTGGACCAAGATCAGAGAGGAGGGAGCCTCTGTGACCTGCAGCCCTGGCTAACCCCTCTCCAGGCTTTGTGCTGCCAGGAAGCCCTTTACCTCTCTCTCCCCACTCTTCCCCAAACTCTGCAAGTGCCCCAAGCACAGGGCCCCCACATGCCAGCAACTTGGTCCACCCTGACTCTAACACTTTTGTGCTCACCTTCATCTGCTTTGCTTTTGGTGCCAGCCACCGAGCCAACCATCCCCTCTCACCCCCTCAGGGCCCAGGCTCAGCCAGCTGTTCTTAGGGACCCAACTCCCGGGAAGGAAACTCCAGCCCTGCCTGCAGACCCTGCCATGGTGCTCGGAGCCCCCAAGAGGCAGGGGTTGGCAGTGTCTCGCGGATCCAGGCTGACTTTCTGAACCAGCCTCCTTCCTCCCTTCCTTGCCCTTCTCCCCTGCCGTCCCCAGGCTGTGCTGCCCTTGGATTTGGTGCTGGGAGCTAGTGAGAGGGAGGAGATGGGTGGGTGGGGCCCGGGGAAGCCACTGGAGAGAATTTGTGACTGGCTTTGGGGCCTGTGGGAGAACTGGTGGCAGGCAGCCAGGCAGGGCAGGGAATTGCTGCTCAGGACCTCAAGTCCTACCCTGATGACAGAGACCAGGGGTGTAGTGCTGTTCCAGGGGGCCAGCCTGGACATGGGAGTCAGGTTGTGCTTGGGTTCCCCCCACTCTGGGATGCGTGGAGCTCCATCAGTGGGGGCTCCCCTGAAAGACTGCCCAGGGCTGCTGCGGCCTAGTTACCCCTCTGGGGGTATGGTGGCAGCAGTGGGGAGACTGCTGTTCAGTGCCTGCTGTTTAAGACTTAGAAACAGAAGAAAAACACTGACAAAAAGCATTAAAGACAAAACCAAAAGACAACTGTATTGGTAAACATCTCAATTTTTGTAAGAAAACTTAAAAATTAAAAAAACAACAAAGGAACTTTTGTCTCGTGTGCTTGTCTCCTGTGCCTCAGCTGTCTTAATGGCTCTTCCTTATGTGGGTGGGCAGAGGTGCCCCGCGGGATCGTTGCAGTGTCCTGTGGGCGCTCAGCACCCAGTCTCGGTTCCCCTTTCTAAAGAGAAGGCTCGTTCCTGGATCAGAAGGGTCCAAAACTACATTTCTGGCACCTTGGACCCCAGCTGAGATCTGTGGGAGCCTCTGAGGTGTGGTCAGAACATTAACCACTTAGATGCTTGAGCAATAATAGCACAGCGGTAGTGTGTTTGCCTTGCACACGGCCACTGACATCCCTGGCATCCCATATGGTCCCTTGAGCCTGCCAGGAGCGATTTCTGAGAGCAGAGCCAGGAGTGATGCTGGGTATGGGCCCCTCCCCAGATAAAGCCCAAACCACTTAGAGGGGCGTGGTATAGAAGGCCACTGTGAGGGTTGGGGGGCAGCTCTGACTTTAGGGAGCTGCTCACTGGCTCTGCTTCATCACTTGCCAGTTAGATGACTGCTGGAGGCTCACTCTTCTGGAAACAAGATGGACGGCAGGTCACCTGGCCCCTGCAGGGGTCCTGAGAGTATCCACACTTGGCAAGACTGCATGTGCCAACCTCAGCTTCCTCACCTCATCTGAGGGGCTGCCCAGCCCACCCCATTCTGCCTTCCCCAGATGAACTGCTGCTGGCAGGCTCATCCCATCATCCAGACATCCCTCACAGGGGCTGTGAGCCCAGGCCTGGGGACAGCTCTAGCTCTCCCACTACTGAGCTGGGAGCCCCCGAGCAGTCAAGGAGAGCACTTGGGGGTCTGGAGCAGTGGTGCAAGCGGCAAGGCATCTGCCTTGCCGGCGGATGGACCTCGGTTCAATCCCCTGGCGTCCCATATGGTCCCCCAAGCCAGGAGTGATTTCTGAGTGCATAGCCAGGTGTAACCCCTGAGCTTCACCAGGTGTGGCCCAAAAACCAAAAACCAAAAAAGAAATAAAGAGCATTTGGAGGAGGGAACCAGAGGAAAGTTGACAGCCCCAGGGTCAGAAAGAAGCCCAACATGGCTCTTATATCTAAATGCTTATATCTTTAACTTGTTTTATTTTGCATATTAGTAAATGAAGTTAGAATATGAATAAAGAAAGTACATTCTGTAACTTTAAAAGGTGAGAGAAGTCAGCAGTATTGTGAGCTGGTTAAGCACTGAGCAAACCTCCGGGACAAGGCAGTACACCCCAGTTTCCAGCCCTCCTCCTTGCATCTCCACTGCATGTAAATGCCTGAGGCTGGGCCTCTAGTGAGACTCCTGGGTGGCGCTATTTGGTGGGTGCCAAGGTCCCAGGCACCACCTGATTGATTGCTGGTTGCAGATCCTATCTGCAGTGATGCTGCCTGGGAAGTGGTGGTGTTTGGGCTGGGCAGTAGAGTGTAGAGGATTGAGAGTGGACAATGAGCAGCAGCCACAGGCCTCAGGTATGCTGTGCCCATGGGACTGCTGGGGAAGATGCCACCCACACACCCTCTGACAGGGCGTGGGAACAGACCCACAAGTGGGTGATCAAGACCTCTTTGGGCTGTCCGGGCCCTTGTAGACAACCTTCTCCAGGCCGTCCACCACCTTTGAGTACTCCAGGAACGATGCAAAGTGGGTACACTGGAAGCGGCTGTTCCCACGCACGTAGGCCAGGAACTCCGGGGCTCCTGGGAAGATGACGTTGTCGGCCAGCAACACGGTTCCCTCCCGTAACAGACCACACTCCTGCAGAGGACAGGCAGGCGAGGGGAGTCACAGTCAGGGGTGTCGTGGGTCAGCATAGAGGCTCCACATCTTGGCATGCCTGACCCTCAATCTTGGCACCACCCCGGTTCCACACTGTAGGAACCAAGGGAACTGGGCTTGAGCTCCACCAACAGTCCTCTGGGGAAGGTATTTTTGTTGCAGTTGCTATTTAATTACTAGTCCTAGTTCCTAGAACTATGTGAGGTGCCCTGGGGGTGTTTGCTCAATGTCAGTGGATGAGTGAGGCAGGGGACCAGGGGGATTGCAGACACAATGTCAACTCAAGGTTAATGGATGCCTTGCCTCCCCCCACCTCAATCATGAGACTCCTCTAGGTGTGAGTGCTGGGGTGGCCCTTGGCAGTGGAGTCCTGAATCCCCCTATAGCCTGCATGACCCTGCAGAGCTAGAGGATAGGGCAGAGCTGGGGAGACCGCCATAGCCTCATTCCCTGGTGGTCTCTGCATAACCAAATGCTAGCAAGTGAAGCTCCTCAGCTAAGCAGGTCAGCGTGTGTCTAGCCTACTCACAAGCCTGAACTCCACTGCAGGGGAAGGAGCTGCCAGGAGAGGACAGAGACACAATGGGGGACTTAGGGTGGGCCAGACTGTGGGGGTGGGATGGGGGGGTAGAATCATCTGGTCTGATGAGCTGTTTTAATTTAAACAACGATAAAGAGTAGGAATATGAGAAATCTTAAACACTGAAAACAAAAACAATGCTGGAGTGATAAAACAGCAAGTAGGCATTTGTTTTGCATGCAGCCGTTTCAGGTTCAATCCCCGGCATCTGATATGCCCCTGCCCAGCCTGCCAGATGTGATTTCTGAGTGCAAAGTCTGGAGTAACCCCTAAGTATTGCCGGGTATGGCCCAGAAACAAACAAACAAAAATAAATAAATAAAAGATCCCGGGGCCAGAGAGATAACATGGAGGTAAGGGGTTTGCCTTGCTTGCAGGACGGTGGTTCCAGCATCCCATATGGTCCCCCGAGCCTGCCAGGAGCGATTTCTGAGCGTAGAGCCAGGAGTAACCCCTGAGTACTGCTGGGTGTGACCCAAAAACCAAAAGCAAACAAACAAAAAAGATCCCAAGTGTCAAACTACTAGCAGGAAGGGGGTCTGTTCTTGTGATCTCAGCATAGAGTTTGAGGGGCCAGGCACTTGCCTTTTATGCAGCCCTCCCCCCCCATGTGATGCCCCATGTATCTGGCACCAAATATGCCCCAGCACAGAAACGGGGAGTAGCCATAGGCCACTACCAGAACAACCCTTCCCCCCCCCCAAAAAAAATGCCAGAGAGATAGCATGGAGGGTAAGGTGTTTGTCTTTCTTGTAGAAGGTCATCGGTTCAAATCCCGGGGTCCCATATGGTCCCCTGAGCCTGCCAGGAGCGATTTCTGAGCATAGAGCCAGGAGTAACCCCTGAGTGATGCCGGGTGTGACCCCAAAAAAACAAACAAAAAAAAGCATGGTGGGCTGATGATATTCTTTTTTTGGGGAGGGGTGTCACACCAGGCAATGCTCAAGGGTTATTCCTGACTCTATGCTCAGAAATCGCCCCCGGCAGGCTCGGGGGACCATATGGGATGCTGGGATTCGAACCAGCGACCTTCCACATGCAAGGCAAATGCCTTACCGCTATTCTATCTCTCCAGCTTCTGATTATATTCTTGATGGCATACAGGGCTCAGTAAGCTCATGGGTACCTGGGGGCACTTCTGGCTTGTGGCCGATGGGAGAGCCGTGGGAAAGAGCTGTGAACCCAGCTATCCCAAATGAGAATGGAAAGTACCACCATGAATCATTTTCACTAGAAAAGAAAAAAAGAACTTGGCGAAAAACCAAGAGCAGGCAGCCCAGATGGTGCCTGATCTCAGGAGCATATGTGCAGCTTGGGGCTGGAGAGCAATGGGCGATGCCCTTGGGGTGGACCCCTCCTGTGCTATGCAGGATCAGGGCCAGTTTCACAGGGCAGTGCTTGCCACAGGTGTCACAACATCTGGGGTGAAATGCCTCCGACACTATAAGCCCACAGGTTACAAGGAAGGAGAGAAAGCATCAGGCATCACCTTTAGAAGTGCTAGAACCTACCACCTGTTCTAGTTACACAGGTGCATAAGGTGTAGCCTGGTCTGCCTGTCTCAGACCCCACAGACCTCTAAATGGAGGACACCCCTTGTCCCCCCAGGGAATCCTGGCTAGAAGTCCAATCTGTCTTACAACTTGCCTGGCACGTGGCTGACTTGGGATCCATCTCTGGCATCCCATATATTCCCCTGAAACCAACAGGAGTAATTCCTGAGTGCAGAGCTAAAAGTAACCCCTGAACAGTGGCAGGTATGGCCCAAAAGCCAAAAATAAAAAAAGTAAATAAATAAAAGGCCAAGATAAAGGCATAGGTGAAGCTGATTTTAGGCTGCATGCCCTGTCCTTTGACCATACCTCCTTTAAGATGTGAGATCTTGGGGCTGGAGTGATAGTATGGTGGTAGGGCGTTTGCCTTGCACACAGCCAATCTGGGATGGAACCAGGTTTGATCCCTGGCATTCCATATGCCCTCCTGAGCCTGCCAGGATCGAGTTCTCTCTTTTTTTTGGGGGGGCGGTGTCACACCTGGCATGCTCAGGGTACCATATGGGATGCTGGGATTCGAAATACCGTCTGTTCTGGGTTGGCTGCGTGTATGGCAAATGCCCTACCACTGTGCTATCTTGCCGACACTGCCAGGAGCGATTTCTGAGTGCTGAGCCAGGAGTAACCCCTGAGCACTGCTGGGTGTGGCTCCCCACCAAAAAAAGATGTGAGATCTTATTCTCCTTTGGGTTAATGGCTTAATGGGTGGCTCTTTTGGAGGGTAGAGGCACATCCAGTAGTTCTCAGGACTGATTCCTAGCTCAGTGCTCAGGGATCACTCCCGGCAGGGCTCAGGGGGCCACAAAATGTTGGGATACAACTTGGGTCAGCCTGTATAAAGCAGGTACTTGCTTGCTATATTTTCTCCGGCCCCTCAATGTCTTTTATCCAAGAAAAGGGGGCAGAAGTGACCATGTGTGTCTTCAGTAATGGAATGATACAAGCTCCTGTCTGTCTGTCTGCCTGCCTATCTGCCTGTCTCTGTCTCTGGTTTGGGAGAAAGTCAGCCACCACATGGCGAGGACATACAAGCAGCGTATGGAGAAGCCAGTTTCTAGGGACTGAGATCTTCTTGCAGAGGCCTCCCAAATTTGAAAGCCATGTATCAGCCAGACCCTCAGCCCCTTGCCCTCCACCCTGGCCCAGCAGCCTAGGCCCCTGGCGCCAGCTGGAGAAGCACTCAGAGTGTAGTGCTGTCATTCCCAGACCACGATTCTAGTCTTCTGAGATAATTACTAGCTTCAAGCACATAGCACTGAGAAAACTATTAGTTTCCTAGTTACTAAATGGCAATATTTGCTGCTTTTCTATAAATGTCAGTCCTGATAATTACCTCCTCTGTCTGTCTGTCTGTCTGTCTGTCTGTCTGTCTGTCTGTCTGTGTCTCTGTCTCTCTTACACACACACACACACACACACACACACACATCAAAACTGCTAAAAATTCATCCCCCTTGGGGCCGGCGAGGTGGCACTAGAGGTAATGTGTCTGCCTTGCAAGGAAGGACCTCGGTTCGATCCCCCCAGCATCCCATATGGTCCCCCCAAGCCAGGGGCAATTTATGAGTGTTTAACCAGGAGTAACCCCTGAGCATCAAACGGTGTGGCCCGAAAAACCAAAAAAAAAAAAAAAAAAATTCATCCCCTCACCCTGTCTCCCAGTGTGCAGGCCTGGCTGAGTGGGCAGTCTGGCTTCTGGCGCATTCCCCCTGCCTGGGATGGACCTCTAACAACTGTCTTCTGGCCTAAGTCTCCATCACCCACTTGACCCACATAGTCAGTCACCTGTCTGACTTCCAATTTCCAGACCCCTTCTATTCTAAGGGCTCGGAGGCTCTTCGGGGCTCTCCACTGAGCCAACAGTGATTTCTGGAACACTAGTACCCTCACTTGCATACATTCCCCATATGGCACTCAAGGATCCCGGTGCTAGGCCCTTGCACACTGTCCCCCTCACTCCATGTCCTTCCACACCTGCCAGGCCAGCAGTTTCTTTCTGCCAACTCCAGTAATCTGGCCTCCCACATTGGCACCATACGAGCAGGTGTGAGGCCTGGCTCGGCCTCCAGCTAGTTTCAGCATTGTGCTCCCTCCACTTGCCCCAACCCATAATCCCTCTGCAATTGACAGCGTCACTCTGAGGGGAGTACAGGGGAGAGAGCACAGGACAGACAATATGAGCCAGGTGTATGCTAGCTGGCAGACGGGGAGGTCTTGGGGAGGTTTTGGGGAGGAAGTGGCAGTGTTCCAAGCACAGTTTCCTGGAGCACCTGGGAGGGACTGAACTAGGCTCATGAACTCTAATAAGTTCTGTCTAAATTTCAGCTGCTTCCTGGCCCTTTGCAGTGCCCCAAGTCCCACCCACACAAAAACAAACACTGCAGGATGGGGCTCAGAGGGTACAGAGGGCCCACACCTCCAGGGGCCGGAGTGATAGCACAGTGGTAGAGCATTTGCCTTGAATGCTGCTGACATGGGATGGACCTGGGTTTGATCCCTGGCATTCCATATAGTCCCCCGAGCCTGCCAGGAGCGATTTCTGAGCACAGAGCCAGGAGTAACCCCTGAGTGCTATTAGGTATGGCCTAAAAATCAAATTAAAAATAAAAAGACACCTCCAAGGAAGTTAGGCAGAAGATGGGGAGGGGTCTTTCCAGCACAAGGGAGATCTTTTCCTTCAGGATTCAGAGTTTGGACCACTCCTGGGAGGGGTCAACCCCTCTATCCAGAAGCCCTCCTCCCTTCACCCCAGACCTGAGGCCTTTCCTCCCTTCATCCCCCCACTACCCAGGGGACATCTTGCTGCATGCCTCTGAGCCTGTAGTGAGCAGGAGACCCTGTCTGGGAGCACCAGGCTCACCTCTAGGAGTAGCAGGTCAGGCAAGTACCGGTCCTTCCAGTGGTCAAGGAAAACCATGTCCAGTGTATCCACGCCATGCTTCTTCTTCAGCTGTGGGATGACATCCTGGGATGCCCCCAAGATCACAGTCACCTGCAACAAGAGTCTGTGAGTATCTGTGCCTATGATAGCAAGAGCCTGTCTGCATGGACCCAAGGCAGCTCCTAACCTTCCTAAGGGTTTCTAGGAAGATGAGTCCCTGGTGTAGGGAGTGCCCGGTTCTGCAGAGAAACCCCAGAGGCAAGACCATCTTGGGAGACTGCTGAGAGAGTTTGGTAACCAAGCCTTCCCTTCCAGCCTTCCTCCATCTGCCCCATTCTCGTCCCCAATGTCCCCTCTGTCATAGATGGGTGCCACACCCTGTCCTGTAGGCCGGCGAAGTCCAACATCTGCTGGGTGATGGCGGCGTACTCAGGGTTGAACTCGATGGTGAGCAGACGGGCAGCAGGGGGCAGCAGGCGGGCCATGCGCACAGCCGAGTAGCCACAGTAAGCCCCCAGCTCCAGCAGCACGGAGGGCTTCTGCTCCCGCACCACTGCATCCAAGATCTCACCTGTAGGGGACAGGGCGAAGTAAGAGGCCCCTCCCCAGGCTTGTGTGGCCTCTCAGGCATTGGGACCTCTGGGCGCTGCTGATGCCTCGCCCACCATTCCTGGCTGACCCCAAACTCACCCTCACCCCAGGCATCCACCCTGAAGTTTCCTCAAGATCCGAACATAGAGTGGACATGTCTGTGCCCGGGGCCAGAGTTCAAAGGTCAGGAGCTGGTTAGTCTGCCTGGGTTGTGCTTAGGTTGGACAGAGTCAAAGAGGGGTGACACATACTTTCAGTCTCCTCAGGCCCTGGAAACCCATTGTCAACCCAGCCATGGCACCCAGCTCTGCAGAATGGGGGTGGGTGGGTTTGACTAGTGTTGGCTGAATTGGTCTGTAGTGGGGAACCCTGAACTCCAAACTCGCAGCAGCCTGTCCAAACCCGTCTCTTACCATGGGGACAAGGCATAGTGCCTGGTCCTTTGCCACCTACCTTTCCTGTCGCCCACATTCATGGCCCACTCCTTCTGGGAGCAATAAGAGTCAATGGCATCTATCACACTCTGCGGGTCCCCAGCCACCGCGTGCTGCAGCGTGTGGCGCAGGATACGCTTCTCCTTGTTGTCGCCCATGAGCAGGTTGAAGATGGGCTGCCGGATCCTCTCGTTCCATAAGAGGAGGAGCCAGCCCTGAAGCCTTGGAAAGAACAGCGGCGTCAGCAGCACCAGGCCCAGCGTGGCAGCCACCAGCAGCAGAGAGTCCTCTGGCATCTGGAGAGGGGACACCGGAAGGGACCCAGCCAGGGGCAAATGTCAGCTGCTGCAACCCTCTTCTGCCTGCTCCCTCCTCCCTCCCACTTTCCTTGCTCAGCTCAGTGCAGGGTAGCCCCTTTCTCCTCTCAACCACTGCCTGTCCCCAAGCCTGCACTCTTGGCTAGGTCTGACTGCAGAGCTAAAGCATGTCTGGCAGTCCAAGCACAGCCCCCTATGGTTCTGCAGGCAGCCACGAGGACACCCATGACATAGAGACCCACAGTCCAGTCTTCAAGGATAGTTATCCTGTGCTGGGTACTGACCAGGAGGCAAGTGCCTTCCTTGCATTCTGAAGTCAGTGAACCAGGCTGAAGAGCAGCCCTCCCTCCTGCTGACTTAGCACAGTGGAATGTGTGAAATGTGGACCCCAGTCACACAGTTGGGCCCTGGACCCTGGACATGGGACTGTGGGGCCACTTCAGCATATGGCCACCAATTTCAGGGTGGTGCTCGTTTTCAGACCAGAGACCTCACACATAATTTGGGAAAGATGAAAAAGGAGTATGGGGAACTTGTAGCTTGCCTCAGCCCATCTCCCCCTTCCCCACTGGAGCTAGTGGTCACTCAGGGTCACACACAAGAAGGGAGCCCTGGCACCTCCCTCAGTTGAGAGGTCCCTGCTATTCAAGAGGATTGAACCAGATAAAGCACATCTGGGGGGAGCAGTCTGGGAGAAGGACGCAGAGGAGTTAACCAAGACAGTTCAGGGCTCTAAACCCCTGTGTCCTGAGCCACAAGGAGGCCATGGGTAGACAGAGCAGAGGGTGGATGGGTAGGCGGAGGCTGCAGGCTAGGGGAGCAAACAGTGGTCTTCTAGGTGGTGTCAGCAGTGCAGACACAGGCAGAGTGCACACACAAGGTTCTAGTCTGCACCCCTGCCCCTCAAAAGTGATGGAATCTTAGATGAGATTTTAAGTACAAAGAACTAAAGGAAACTAGACAAACTTTATTTCAATAAAATGAAAAACATGGTTTGGAGAGATAAGATGGTGGATAAAACACATGTTTTGCATATGGCTGACCCTAGTTTGATCCCTGGTACAAATATGATACCCCACACCTCACCAGCAGTGATCTCTGAACAGAGAGACAGGATTAAGCCTGGGCACCACTGTATGCTGTATGTGCCTCCCTCCAAATCCACAAGTAAATCACCAATATCCCGAGTCTACAAAGAATTCTTACAATGCAAAAGAAAAAAAAAAGAATTCTTACAATGCAACAACAAAAAGACAAAGAAAGGGGGAGGGGTGTCCTTTAGAAGTAAAATACTTGCCTTACTTGTATGAGGCTATTGTTTAAAAACCTGGGTCCACCCCTCCCCAAATATGTGTGGGGTGGAGATAGAGTTCAATGGGATAGAGCATGCACATAGGAGGCCCAGTGATGTTGCTTTAATGCCACCAAATTAGATCGTAGAAAATGATTCTAATGGTTAAGTTTTTGTTTTGTTTTGGCCATTATTGGTGATGTCAGGGGTTACTTCTGACTCTGTATTTAGGAATTATTCCTGGCAGTGCTTGGGGGTGGGGGGGCTATCAAATCCTGGTCAGCCACATTGCAAAGTAAATGCCCTATACTACCTCTCCAGATTGTGTGTGTGTGTGTGTGTGTGTTTATATACATTGTTTTGTTTGGGGGTCACACCTAAGGGTCTAGCTCTTACTCAGGGATCACTCCTGGAGGAATTCTGGGGACCATATAGGGTACCAGGGATTGAACCCAGGAAAGCTGTGTGCAAGGCAGTTGCCTTACCTGTACTATAATTGGTCCAGCTCTCAAATCAAAGTCTTCAATAAAGTAAACTTTTTTTTTTTGAGCTTTAACCCCAGTGGCGCTCAGGGGTTCCTCCTGGCTCTGTGCTCAGAAATTGCTCCTGGCAGGCTTGGGGGACCATATGGGATGGCAGGAATAGAACCAGAATCCATCCTGGGTTGGCTGCATGCAAGGCAAATGCCCTACCAACTATGCTATGGCTCCAGTCCCTAATGTAAACTTTTTTTTTGGGGGGGGTTGGGTTTTTGGGCCACACCCTGTAATGTTCAGGGGTTATGCACTCAGAAATCACTCCATCTTAGGGGACCAAATGGGACACTGGGGGATCAAACTGCAGTCCATCTTAGGTTAGCTGTGTACCGCTTGCACCATTGCTCCAGCCCCTGTAAACTTCTTAATAAGAAAATGTCTAGGGCCTGGAAGGTGGCGCTAGAGGTAAGGTGTCTGCCTTGCAAGCGCTAGCATAGGACGAACCGCGGTTTGATCCCCCGGCGTCCCATATGGCCCCCCCAAGCCAGGGGCAATTTCTGAGCGTATAGCCAGGAGTAACCCCTGAGCATCAAACGGGTGTGGCCCAAAAACCAAAAAAAAAAAAAAAAAAAAAAAAAAGAAAATGTCTAATGGAAAAAAAATGAAGCAGCCAATCCTGCTTTGATCCTCCGAGTTCCAAAAAGGGAACAGTACATGCCATTCCCTGCTCAGGAGCAAGAGCCAGAGGACAACTGTGGTGGCTCCAGTCCCCTGGGGGACTCAAACATTAGGGGGGGGGGGCTCTCTGCTGCCTGCCCCTGTCCTCAGACTCAGCACACACAGTCCCTTTTTCCATCCAGGGACAGGGCCTCCCTGTCCCAGCATTTGTCTGCCACAGCCCACAGCGTGTGCGATCACTCAGCGTCATTCCTTCACAGACCCACACACCAGCACAACACCAGTCCCTGAAGTTTTCTCCTTGTGACCCCGATTGCTGACCTCCAAAGGGGCTACTTTAGATGCTTGGCAGTGGGGCCAGGACCCTGGCCATTCTCAGGCCAAGGTAGGCAGATGGGCCACTGACACCCACAGTGATCAAGATCCAACTTACAGCTCTGGGACCCTTTGTGACAGGAAGGTAAATGTACTCTGCTACATTTAGCCTGATCCAACCCCCAATGTCTGACTGTGGTGCTGGGCGCCCACTCACTGAATCCATCCTGCTCTGTCCAGCTCCTCAGGAAATATCCTTGCCTGGTGCAATGTAGCCAGATCAGTCATTTTTTTTTAATCTCTTACATTTTTATTTGCAATACCATGATTTACACTACTGCGAATGACAGGGTTTCAGGTATGCAACATTCCATACTCTCCACCAGTCCTTCCCCCCTTATCTGTGTCTCTTTCCCCCTCCCACCCAAAGCTCCTGACATGGTAAGACCATTTCTGTAAACTTGTTTTCCTTTTCTTCTGCTAGTTCTGCAGATGTGTTTTCATTTTTACTGTCTTTGATCATTTGCTGTTCCTTTACTAAGGGCACTTGCCTTGCATGTAGCCAACCCAGGTTCGATTCCCAGCATCCCTGAGCCCGCCAGGAGTGATTCCTGAGTTCAGAGTAACCCCTAAGCAGGGCCAGGCATGACCCAAAAACCAAAACCTAAACCCAAACCAAACCAAACTGTTGATGTAGCAGCAGTTGGGTTTGGACACGCCCCTTGGTTATCTCCACTGTAATGACAGTTGGGCCTGGACACCTGCCTGTCACATGGGGTATAAAGACTTGGATAGTTGGGGGGGGGGCAGGGTAGTGACCAGAACAGTGTCTGCTGATCTACAGGGGGCCTGAAATAAAGCATCCGAGAGATGCTGCCTGCTCTGTATCTACTCTTTATATATTTGGGGGAGGGGGCCGTTGGGCCATATCCGGTGGTGCTCAAGGGTTATTCCTGACTCTGCACTCAGAAATCTCTCCTGCCAGGCTTGGGCGACCATATGGGGTGCTGGAGATCAAAGCGGGATCAGTCTCGGGTCTGCTGCATGCAAGGCAAATGCCCTACCACTGTGCTATTGCTCTGGCCCCTACCCTTCGTATTCTATTCTCTCTCAAACCTAGATCTACAGGGTTTCTCTTAGGCCCCCTCTGGCCATGAATTTCTATCTCTGGACCCTTCTCATGTATGGAACATTCAGAAAATCCCTGGGCAGCAGCAGGCTTCAGATTTCAGCTCTCTCTCACTCCTAGGCTACCAGGTGGTGTCTGTTGGAGTTCAGATAGTTACAAATTGATGTCACTGGATGTCCCATGGGCCCCTGAGAACCTTGCAGCACCAGTCCTTGCAGCCGTGTAGCTCTGCAGCCAATTGCAGCCTGGCAGGACTTGCAGATAACTGCAGCAATCTGCAGAAAATTGAAGTTATTCTGCAATGGAGCCAGTTATTCTTTCACCTTTTCTTTCTTTTTTTTATTTTTTTGTTTTTTGGGCCACACCCAGTGACGCTCAGGGGTTACTCCTGGCTATGCGCTCAGAAGTTGCTCCTGGCTTGGGGACCATATGGGACGCCGGGGGATCGAACCTAGGTTCATTCTAGGCTAACACCCTTTTTTTTTTTTTTGAGGGGCCACACCCAGTGGTGCTGGGGGTTACTCCTGGCAGGCTCGGGGGACCACATGAGATGCTAGGGATCAAACCTGGGTTCATCCTGGGTCGACTGCATGCAAGGCAAAATGCCCTACCACTGTGCTATCATGCTGGCCATTATATTTATTTTTTATTTTTTTTGTTCATCTTTTTTTTTGTTTGTTTTATTCACTTTTTTGTTTTTTGTTTTTGGGTCACACTCGGCGGTGGCATTCAGGGGTTACTCCTGGCTCTGTGCTCAGAAATCACTCCTGGCAGGCTCGGGGACCATATGGGATGCTGGGATTCAAACCATCCTCCGTCCTGAATTGGCTGTGTGCAAGGCAAATGTCCTACCACTGTGCTATCTCTCCAGCCCCCGAGTTCACCCTTTTTATTTATTTTATTTTATTTTATTTTTGTGCCCCAATTCACAATACAGACCAGGCAAAGGGCCTGGGTTGAGGTGTATATGGGGTGCATTTACTGTACCTCCTCTTTCTATACCGAATTCACCCTTTTTAAAGGTCCATATTGTAGGCACTGTTATTACAATCATCAGTTCTCCCTCATAATCTGGGTCTATATTCCTCATGTGAATATTAATGCCCTTTATTGTTAGGCTGCTTCTACTTACTAGTTCTCCCTCATAATCCGGGTTTATAATCCCCATGTAAACATTAATGCCCTTTACTGCGAGGCTGCTTGTACCCAACAGCAGACCTACTGTGCCTGCTGGTATCAGTCCCTTTATGCTTAAGTGTACTTTGTTCGGGTATTGTGCTGGAGTCAGGGATATATCATTCAGGCAAGGTATGTCTAGGGCAGAACTAGCAGTGGCAGGCTGTAATGAGCTTACAGGTCTGTATGACTTGTTGCCCCAGATTTTGTGGGGCCTGAGTAGGCCCCCTGCCCAGTTTCCTGGCACTTGCTGAACATTAGTAAGGCAATCTCATGCCCAATAATTCCTTCCATTGCATCATGGGTGTAGTCTGGGTTGTCGGTCTCCAGAGGGTGGGAGCGAGGAAGGCCCTGCATTCCTTCCTAAATATATATATATATATAAAATTTTGGGGGGTCACACCCAGCAGCACTCAGGAGTTACTCCTGGCTCTATGCTCAGAAATCGCTCCTGGCAGGTCTGGGGGACTTTATGGGATGCCGGGATCCGAACCACCATCCTTCTGCATGCAAGGGAAATGCCTTGCCTCCATGCTATGTCTCTAGCTCATATATATATTTATTTTTTTATTTTTGGGTCACACCCAGTGACTATCAGGGGTTACTCCTGGCTATGCACTCAGAAATTGCTCCTGGCTTGGGGGACCATATGGGATGCTGGGAATCGAACCTTGGTCTGTCCTAGGTCAGATGCGTGCAAGGCCCCTATATATTTTTTTAACTTTATTTATTAATTGGTTGGTTGGTTTTTGGGCCACACCCAGTGGCGCTCATGGGTCACTTCTGTTTTCTGCACTCAGAAATTGCCCCTGGCAGGCTGGGGGACTATATGGGATGCCAGGAATCAAACCCGGTCCCTCCTGGGACAGCCGAATGTAAAGGCAAATGTCTTACCGCTGTGCAATCTCTCCAGCCCCTCCTTCCTACACGGACCAAATTTCCTATTGTGACCAAACTTGCCACAATTAAAACATCTATCCCAGATTTGAGAAGTCTGGAGCTGTCTTCAGCTTACATAGGCAGATTGGCAATCTCTTGCCCAGTGATTGCCTCTACCACATTTAGGGTAAGATCCAGTTGGTGGCCTTGAGATTGCATAGAAGGACAGGGCTTTAAATTCTATTGGTATCCTGGTCTCCTAGATCATTTCTGGATGAATAAGATAAGCCTCAAGGGAAATGAATAAGCCTGATGGGAAATGGAACCAAAGTTCCAGCTTGCCTTGAGGTATCCCATTATGTCTTCTCTCTCCCTTATTGGCTTTAATATAGTTTGACAGTTCTCATTCGCATTTTCAAGTGCGAGTTGCTTTATCAAATGATGTTGGGCCTCTTTTCCCTTAACTTGCCTCTGTACTGCCTCAGACAGCTTGCCAATGAATTGGGCAAATGTCTCTGAGACACCCTAAAAGATCTTTGCAAAACTACATTTAAACTCAGAGTCCACATCT
Source organism: Suncus etruscus (assembly GCF_024139225.1). Lineage (NCBI taxonomy): Eukaryota > Metazoa > Chordata > Mammalia > Eulipotyphla > Soricidae > Suncus > Suncus etruscus. Next base: position 20,746,333 of record NC_064864.1, read on the forward strand.
ATTTTTTTCCCATGCACATAGGGCAATATCCCTAACAGAATTCAGGATTATGTTAGGTATGGCAGACTATTTTTTTGGATTTTTCATCTTCTCCTCCTAACAACATATTAAGGATGCTTTTGATTCCAAACAGCCTCCTACCTAATTTTCCCAGGTTGTACAATTTAGCTTTTGTCTCATCACTAAGCCACATACACCATTGCAGGTATTAGAATGGGCTCAGGCAAACTTTGGCCATGGTCTGAAAGTCCTGTCTGCAAGTGCATTTTTGCTCCAGTCTGATAGTATTCAGTGCAGTATGGGGTGTTGGTCCAGATGCCACAAAGGCTTTTTATTTTGGGGGGGGGGTGTCACACTGGGCAGTGCTCAGGGGTTACTCCTGGCTCTATACTCAGAAATCACTCCTGGCAGGCTCAGGGGACCATATGGGATGCTGGGATTCGAGCCACCGCCCTTCTGCATGCAAGGCAAACGCCTTACCTCCATGCTATCTCTCCAGCTTTCCCCACCCCCTAGGCTTTTTTGAAGCTAGTTATGGAGCTTTTTTTTAGTCCTTGATATGTAAGCAGTTCACAGGGTCCGGTGGTCTTTAGTTTTGATCTTAACAGAGTTGTGTTTTCTGATTCTAACTCTGAGCAGGTAGTCATAGGTTCATCTTTCGTGGCACTATGGGTTTATTAAAATTTGGGAGATGCGGGTCTTATTTGGCTACTGGAAAATTCCTTTTCCTTGTTCTGGTGTTTCTACAGGCACTAGATGAGTATCTTCTTTTTGTTTGTTTGTTTTTGTTTTTGGGTCACACCCGGCAGTGCTCAGGGGTTACTCCTGGCTCTATGCTCAGAAATTGCTCCTGGCAGTCTCAGGGGACCATATGGGATGCCGGGATTTGAACGACCAATATTCTGTTTGCAAGGCAAACACCTTACCTCCATGCTATCTCTCCAGCTACTAGATGAGTATCTTTTTTTTTTTTTTTTTTGTGGTTTTTGGGTCACACCCGGCAGTGCTCAGGGATTATTCCTGGCTCCAGGCTCAGAAATTGCTCCTGGCAGGCACGGGGGACCATATGGGATGCCGGGATTCGAACCGATGACCTCCTGCATGAAAGGCAAACGCTTTACCTCCATGCTATCTCTCCGGCCCCGTAGATGAGTATCTTTATCTTGAGTTTGGGAATAGGTCGTGTAAGAGTGGCATTAGCTATAAAATTATTTCTTTTTGTTTTGGGGTCACACCCATCAGTGCTCAGGGGCCACTCCTGGTTCTATCCTAAGAAATCGCCCCTGGCAGGCTCGAGGGACCATATAGGATGCCAGGATTTGAACCACCATCCTTTAGCATATATGGCAAACATCCTACCTCCATGCTATCTCTCTGGCCCCAGCTATAAACTTTTTTTTTTTTTTTTTTTTTTTTTTTGGTTTTTGGGCCACACCCGGCTGTGCTCAGGGGTTACTCCTGGCTGTCTGCTCAGAAATAGCTCCTGGCAGGCACGGGGGGACCATATGGGACACCGGGATTCGAACCAACCACCTTTGGTCCTGGATCGGCTGCTTGCAAGGCAAACACCGCTGTGCTAATCTCTCCGGGCCCAGCTATAAACTTTTATTTGGTCTCCTTTACCAGTGGAGTGGGCTCGAGAGGGGCTGAAGAAGTGATGCTTCTCATTAAATCAGTTATCATTTATTATTAGTTATCAGTTATTTTCTTCAACATAAACTGGAGACATATATTCCAGCATATCCTTACTAGAATTGAATAGGTCATTAATGCTTTCAGATCTAAATTTTTTTAAATCCAAGAGACCAAATTGATTTTATCTAGGATCAGATGGTGTCACTGCCTAAACATACTGCAAAATCAATTATAATAGTCAGACAATGTCAAACTGTTCGGTTTGTCAACTGTCCTAACTTTTCGGTGAGCCACCTGGCAGAGAGTCAACCTGCTGGAGGTAAGCCTATGCTGCCACTGAGGTCATGGGGGCCTTGAAGGCCAGACTCTGGCAAAATACTTCAAACCTTTTACTTTTGTTTGTTTTTTTGTTTTGTTTTGGGGCCACACCCAGCGATGCTCAGGGGTTACTCCTGTGCTCAGAAATCATTCCTGGCTTGGGATGTCAGGGGATCGAACCGAGGTCTGCTCTGGCCCCTACTTCAAGCCTTTTTAATAGAGGAGTCTAGGGGCCTATGACAAACCCCTAGCCGAAAGAGGGAGAAAGGAGAGAGAGAGCTGGGTTTGGGAACAATGTAAGGTCAGATTGAGGGCCAGGTAAAAGAAACAGGTATATAATGTAAAGGATAAATACTCCAAAATGATACAACTAAAGGTCTGTCAAAATCAAGGAGAAAAGCTGTAGCCAGGAGTAGAAAAAGTTAATTCAAATTGCTGCTTCAACTGCCTCTTCCAGCTACTATATACTCTCCAACATCTTACTTTCCACCCCCATCATCACTGGGGGGACTTTTATATCCCCAGCCAGCCAATAATAATTAAAGTGTTTCTTAAAGGGGTGGACTCCTTTTATGGCTGGGGCTGTGCTTCTGTTAGGGTAATACTTAATATAGGACAAGACCAAACCAAACAAAAAAAACCCAACTAACCCTGCTAGGATTAACTTCCACACCCTCAGCAATTCTACCTCTTGTAGCCTAAATCAAAGGCCCCAAATCACTATTCAAAAAAGATCCTGGGGCCGGAGCGGTGGTGCAGGGCATAAGGTATCTGCCTTGCACATGCTAGCCTAGGACGGACCTCGGTTCGATTCCCTAGCGTCCCATATGGTCCCCCAAGCCAGGAGTAATTTCTGAGTGCATAGCCAGGAGTAACCTCTGAGAGTCACCGGGTGTGGCCGAAAAACAAAAACAAAACAAAACAAAACAGAAGAGATCCTTGGTCTTGTTTGGTAGCTCATCGTATTATTTTCACATTGACATGCATTCATCTTCATTCAAAGGAAATGGAAGTTTTTCTTTCTTTTATTGGGCCATACCCATTGGTGCTCACTCCTGGCTCTGCATTCGGGGATCACTCTTGGTGGACTAGGGGGACCATATGCAATGATGGTGATTAAACCCGAAAGGTCACATGCAAGGCAGTGCCCTTGTACCAATGTACTATCTATTTCTCTGGCTTTGTGGAAATGGCAATGTTTTCACGCATGCACTGTAAATAAACATCAGCAGATGTGTCAAGTCCTTAAGGAGCCAGCAATGGTTCTGTGATTAACGTGCTTGCTCTGTAAGAATAAAGCTGTGAGTTTGATTCCTGGCACTGCATGTCATGTCCTCCTGGCAACATGGCCAATTATGTTATCTGTTTTCCTGGCCACACTAAAGCCAGGTGTGTTTGTACATGAAAACGAAAAAGACATTACAACATTACAACCAGGAGTCCCCACAAATGCTACAAATGCAGGACCCAGGGAGATAACTCATGTTTCAATAGTTCATATTAGGCAAGTTTGGGGTGGGCCATGCAGTATTATAAATCAAACCGGGGTCTCTAACATGAAAATCACATGCTCCAGCCTGTTGAGCTATCTTTTTACCTAAGACCACCAGTTTTAACTCAAATACAACCTGCAGTCCAATCCTGTCCATGCCTCCAGGCACAGCCAAAATAGCCCTGGTGGTCCTCAGCAGACCATCAAAAGTCTGCATCCTCGAGTGCTAAGCAACAGCTGGCTCAGCCAGGTTGGTTGAGTATTGCCGAGAGTGGCCCTGGACCCCTTGAGCACCATTTGGGAGCCCAGAGGGAATAAAAAGGTACAATCCTTGTTGAGCACATGTACAGCTCTGCAACTATCGTGGAATGGCCCCAGGAGCACCATATCTTAGAGAAAAGACACCACAAACCTGAGGTAGGGCTCCTAGAGGGGACCACAACTATATGTGCCCCCACCAATTAGCGCAACACAACCAACCACAGTAAGGAAGAGGCAACAATCTTTCAAAAAATGGACTAACTTGAGACGGAGCAATAGCACATCGGTAGGGCATTTGCCTTGCACATGGCCAACCCTGGAGGAACACTAGTAGGATCCCCGGTATCTCATATGGTGGCCTGAGCCTGCCAGGAGTGACTTTTGAGCACAGAGCCAGGAGCCACCGGAGAGCCGCCAGGTGTGACCCAAAAGCCAAAAAAAAAAAAAAAAGACGGACTAACTTGACAATATGTTCCTAGACTCATTTTAATATCCATAAAGAAAAAAATATCCATAAAAGAGGGGTGGGAAAGATGGTCCAGGGGTGAAGGCACTTGTGTTGCATTCTGCTGACCTGGCTTTGATCCCTGGCACCATATATGATCCCCTGAACACTTCTAGGTGTGGCCCAAAAATCTAAAAGCAAGCAAACAAATCGTAAAAATGTGCACAAAAGGACACTAGGAACTTTGCAGCCATGTTGTCAAGTTCTGAAGCTGCTATTGTCTCTTCAGCTGGCAGCAAAGTGCAGCGGACACTGTGGTCTCACCTGCACTCCAGGAAGCCCTTTAAAAAACAGGATACCAGTGCTTAAAGGACAGCAAAAAGTCCCTCCCTAAGTGTTCAGAGCACTGCATGGAGGGCAGAGAACTGTGGAACAGAAGCAGGTGGGCTGGACATGGCATCCTGAGAGGATGGGCGCTGGCCATCTGCCCTTAAACCCAGGAAGCAGGAAGGCTCTGGCCAGCGGAGTCTCTGCAAGCCATGCCCAGCAGCTGTCCATTTCCAGCCCTGCCCAGGGACTGAACGTGACCTAAGAGTGGCAGAGGCTTCGTTCCTCTCTTCTGTTGTGTCTCCTTGTGCCCTAGGGTGGGGACACATTTTGACTGAGCAAACTTTCTAAAGCTGGGAGAGAGGTCAGGCTTCTACTGGAAGGTTTTTCCTAATCTTGAAGTCCTTCCTGCTCCTGAGAGGGCCTCCCTGCCCTTCTTTTCTGTTCAAATAAATTTTCTTCCTTCTAAGTGTTTATTTATTGCCATTGCATGCCATAAAAACATTTTTTCCTGATAACCCAAACTAAGGTGTTCTCAGTTTTAGGGCTACACAGAGCAGTGCTCAGGGAATTCCTTCTGGAGGGCTCAGGAAGGGACATATGAGGTCCTAGGGGTTGAACCTATATAAGCTACATGCAAGGTAAGCACCTTCTTCCCTGCTGTACTATTTTTCTGGCCTCAAGACCTTTATTTATTTATTTTGGTTTTTGGGTCACACCCGGCAGTGCTCAGGGGTTATGCCTGGCTCTATGCTCAGAAATCGCCCCTGGCAGGCACAAGGGACCATATGGGATGCTGGGATTTGAATCACCGTCCTTCTGCAAAAAGACAAATGCCTTACCTCCAAGCTATCTCTCCACCCCGACCTTTATTTATTTTACAATCTTTCATTTTTTTTGTTGTTGTTGTTGTTTTGCTTTGTTTTTGGACTCTACCAGATGGTGCTCAGGGTTTACTCCTGGCTCTACACTCAGGGATCATTCATGGCATTGCTCAGGGGATCATATGGGTACCAGGATTGAATATGGGTGAGCCACCTGCAAGACAAGTGCCCTGCCTACTGTACTATTACTCTAGCCCATCAAGAACTTATTTTTTTGGCTTTTTGGGCCACATCTGGCGATGCTCAGGGGTTCCTCCTGGCTCTCTGCTCAGAAATCTCTCCTGGTAGGCTTGGGGGACAATATGGGATACTGAGGATTGAACCCAGGTCTGTCCTGGGTCAGCTGCATGCAAGGCAAATGCCTTACTGCTGTGCTATTGTTCCAGTCCCAAAAACCTTATTTAAAAAAAAATATTATTTTGGGAGCTGGAGAGATAGCACAGCTGTAGGACGTTTGCCTTGCATGCAGCCTATCCAGAACAGATGATGGTTCGATTCCTAGCATCTCATATGGTTCCCTGTGCCTGCCAGGAGCCATTTCTGAGCTGAGGAGTAACCCCTGAATGCCAGCAGGTGTGACCCAAAAACACCAAAAAAACCCTGGGAGTTACAAAGCTGTTGATAACTATTTGGGCATTCAATATTCTAACTCCAAACCCATTACCAGTGTCAGTTTCCCTCTACCAATTACCCCAAGTTTCCTTTCTCTCCCCACTCTACCCACCTCTTTAGCAGTTCTTATTCCAGTTGATCCGGCTCCTTCCTTGGGAGTTTTTCATCAACTGTCACCAGCTTCCTGTAGCTTTGCTGACTCTCCCCACAGTGCTAATCCTGTCCCCTCCTGTTTGGGTTTCAATTTTACTGAGAAGGGCTTAGTGTTTCTATGGCTTCAACGAGGAATAGAAGACGGACTCAATGTGACTCTGCCCTGACCTTTTGTGCTCACCACAACTGTACCTCCAACTCTCTAGCATCCTGTCAACCATTCCCTATGTCAGTGCCCCCCCACCCTTCTCTTTTTCCTCCCTCCCCTCTCTGTCACATTGGGGTTCCCCACCACCACCACTGGGTGCTTTCAAGGCCTTGACGCAATGACCTGAAGCCAGGAAAAGGGAGAATTAAATAAGCTGAAGCATTTAGCTCACATCTCCCTAAGGTAATGTGGGGTGCGAATAGATGAAAATCTTAAAGACTGCCTCCTCAAACGAGAGAAAACTTTAGCTCATTCCTGCTCATTTTTTTTTTTTTTGGACCACACCTGACTGTGCTCAGGGGTTACTCCTTGTTCTGTGCTCAGAAATTGCTCCTGGCAGGCTCAGGAGGCCATATGGGATACTGGGAATGGAACCCAGGTCCATCCTGGGTCAGCTGCGTGCAAGGCAAGTGCCCTATCGCTGTGCTATCACTCCAGGTCCCAGGTCCAAATCTTATATAAGCTTATATGAGCTTTATGTCACCGCACTCAGGGATGACACACAGCTAAAATGTTGAAATGAAAGCCCTAAGATCTCTATTTGCATAGGAAAGTTGATAAAAATAAAATATATAATAAAGTATGATATGTAAACTATCGTAATATATTTCCCTACTTCCAGAAGATAGAACCAAATTGGCTTATAAACATCCTTAATGGAGTCTCATCCTAATCTGTTTAGAGAGAAGTGCTTATATAAATTAAATCTTCCTTAAACTTGCAGCCTTGCATCCTAGGAGGGAACTAAAGGGTGTCAAGCAAAGTAAAGCTTATGGAGTGGGACAAAAATTAGGTGAGCCCATTTGTATGTGGTATATAAAGCAAGGAAGGGAATAGACAGTATCAAATGCACATAAACCCTTTCATACTAAAACTGAGATTCCAGAGATGAAGTGGGCGTTAGGGGATGGGGAAGAAAGAGGTGGAGGGTCAGAGCAATAGCACAGCAGGCAGGGCATTATTAGCCTTGCACACAATGGACCCCAGTTCGATCCCTGGCATCCCATGTAGTCCCCCAAGCCTGCCAGGAATAACTTCTGAGCCTAGAACCAGGAGTAACCCAAGTGCTGCCGATGTGGCCAAAAAAAATGAGGTGGACCAGAGGTGACCCAGTACAGAGGTGGAGGGCAAAGGATACTTTGCTGGTGGTGGTGGCAGTGCAATTAAATTGAACACCAAAAATCTTGCCAGGAACACTACTGTGACCCTGTTACCCAAGTAACCAAAACATATTAAACAACCAGAAGACTGAACTATTCAGCCAACACCATTCAGCCAACACCCATGGCTAGGTGCCCACATCCCTGCTAAGATCCAGGGGATAGGCCCAGCCCCCACAAGTGCCAATGAACAAACCCAGAAGGACATCACAGGGCCAAATTCCCAGGTCTCCTTTTTGCAAAATTTTGCTCCTCCGAGACTCTCTCCAGCTCTCTGCTGTTCCCACTCTTTATTCCCTCCTCCCTTTGTACCACGCAAGCCCTTTGAGCAAACCAGAACAGACTTCAGCTCCTAACAATAGCTAAAATAAAATCTGCCCTTACTTGAAGCTCATCTGAAGTAACACGTGATACGCCCCTCTCACTGGCTCCTGCAGAGCCTCTTAGAGACCCAAGTCTGGGGCAAAAGGACATAAAAGAGTGCTGGAGCTACACTACAGCTTCAGGATAGGAAGCTTGCCTTGCAAAACAGTTGACGGGGACTTGATTCTTGGCACCCCATAACAGGGTTCCTGAACCTGTCAGGAGTGATCCCTGAGCAACAGAGTCAAATAAGCCCAGAGTACCGCTGGATGTGGCTCCCCCAAAACAAAACAAAACAAAACAAAACAAAAGAAAACAAAACAAAACAACCAAACCAAAAAAGGACAGAGTCCCTTTAAAAAACAGAAAATTAGTCGGCTAGCTGGTCAGGCTACAAAACTTCCCCGGTCTCTTGATTCTTAAATAGATATAAAACCACATCACCTTGATCCCAGCCTTGCAGGGTTTGGGTGTTCCAGCCTGTTGACCTATTGGCAGAGACTGGGCAAGTTATAAAGCAGCTACAGCTTGAAGCTCACAACTCACCACTTCTTGAATCTTCTGCAGAGCAGCCCAGAGCAAAAGGAGCGTTTGTACCGGGAAAGGCTGAGTCCCCAAGTAGGTGCATTTATGCAAATGAACTTTCCAGCTGTAAGTTCTGATTGGTGGAAAGGTGACACGCAGGGGTTGGACATAAGTTCTGATTGGTGGAAAGGTGACATGCAGGGGTTGGGAAAACGGTCCCTGGGAAGTTTATGGTTCTCACCTTGGGGGGTTTTAATGTGCAAATGAATTATGAACTTTACACATTCTGGGACCTCTTTACACTTTCCAGAGAGTTTTTTTGTTGGGATTCTGGGTGATGCCAGAGGTTTATTTTGTTCTGTTTTGTTTTCCTTCTTTTATTTGTGGAAGTCTTTTCAACCGTTCTCCAGAAAGGGGAGAGAACCTTTACTGGGGAACCACACCCCTGCAATATTCCCAGCAAACCGGCAGCTCATTTTTCCGCTCCTGGCGATGTTGGGGGGGGGGGGGATCACATGGTGCCAGGGACTGACCCGGGGTTCTTACAAGCAGAGCCTGTCCAATAGCTCACCGAGTCCCCTCTCCAGCCTAAGGGGACCCCCATGGAAGTGATTCCCGATTCCCGGAGCTCTCCAGGAACTCTCCCATTCCTATCCAGCCAGTCTCTGATCCAAGACAGAAAAGTCTGTGGCATCTTCCGGCCGGTCCGATTCAGGCCAGAAACTGACCTCCACCCTGCTGTCGACCCATATACGGATCCCTCGTGTCTGTCCATCCATCTCCGGGTCATCCCACAACTTCGCCCCAACTCCAGTCTGGCTGTACCCTCATCGGGTCAATCAATTCCCCCCTCCCGAGCTCCCGAGCTCCTGGGAGGGTACCTGCCACAGGTTCCCCAATTTAGAACACACCCTGTACCCCAGATCTGGAGACACACTGAGTCAGCTAAACTCAGACCTAAATCCCGTTGGTATTTTGCACACACACACACACACACACACACACACACACACACACACACACACACACACCACCCCATATTCCCCCACTGAGCCTGGGGCTCAACAATCCTGTGCACCAGATCTGAAGACACACAGGGTAAGCTAAACTCAGACCTGGGTCCCATTGGCATTCTGCGCGCGCGCGCGCACACACACACACACACACACCCCTTCCCCAGTACCAGGAGAGAACTCTGTACACACACACACAAACACAAACAGACACACACACACACCCTCCTTAGTACCAGGTGTGATTTCTGAACACACACAGACACACACAAATCCTCCCCAGTACCAAGAGGGATTTCTGTTCACACACACACACACACACACACACCCCACCCCGTGTCCCCCTACTGAGCCTGGGGCTCAACGATCCTGTGCCCCAGATCTAGAGACACACAGGGTAAGCTAAACTCAGACCTGGGTCCCATTGGCATTGTGCACACACACACACACACACACACACACACACACACACACATCTGGAGACACACAGGGTCCCATTGGCATTCTGCACACACACACACACACATCTGGAGACACACAGGGTAAGCTAAACTCAGACCTGGGTCCCATTGGCATTCTGCACACACACACACACACACACAGACACACACACACACACACACACACACCTTCCTCAGTACTAGGAGAGAACTCTGTACACACACACAAACACAAACACACACACACAAACTCCCCAGTACCAAGAGGGATTTCTGTACACACACACAGACACACACACACACAATTACAAACACACACACACACACACCCCACCCCGTGTCCCCCACCAAGCCCAGTGGGGCGGCTCAACGCTCATTCCCCGCACGTTGCACGCCGGCTCCCTCCCGGCCCGGCCCAGCCCGCGGCCGGCCGGCGACTCACCACCGCTGGGCCCGGGCGGCGCAGGCAGAGGCAGCGGGCAGGCGGGCGGGCAGGCGGCAGGCAGTGCGGCGGGCAGCCCCGACCCGGCCGGCCCGCCCCGCCCGAAGGCCCCTCGCGATGGCCGCCCTGGGCGCCGCTCTGTGGGCGCCGCGCGGCTGCTTCGGGGCCCGGCTGCGGCTGCGGGCGCTGGGCGCCGGCGTGCGGGGGGCGGCGAGGGCCGCGGCAGGTAGGGCGGGGCTCGGGGTCCCCGGAGAGCCGAGGCTCGGGGTGGGCCGTGGGGGGAGCTGGCCGCGATGGCCCCGGGTTCCCTGGCGAGGCGGCGCGTGTCCGTCCCCGGGGTCAGGGGTCAGGGGTCGGGGGTCATCGCCTTCGCACTTGGGGAGACCGCGCCAGAGGCATTCTCTTGGGAAGTGGGACCTGTTGGGGAGTGGGACCTGTGCTTGCTTACAGCAAACTCTTTTTCCCCTTGAGCTTTTGGGGTACCCTCCTCCCCCAGAAGGTAACGGTCTTGCCCAGGATCCTAGCGGCCATTGCAGCAGGTGTTTCTATGCTGATGCAGGAATTCCTGGATGGGTGCCAGGAAGACAGTGGGTGGGCGTGTGTTGGGGTGTGGGAGACACAAGGCTTCTCCTGGGTGGGTAGATGGGTGGATGTTGGGGTGAAGGAGACTCTACAAGGCTTCTCCTGGGTGGGGGTGAGTGCTGCGGTTGGGGACACTCTTCAAGACTTCTGCTGGACGCTGCAAGAGACACTGACTGAATCATGAGTAACTGAGCTGATCTCAGGCACTAACTAGGCTCTGGGTTCAGAGGGATCCGGACAGGTCTGTGCGGGTTGGTCTGTGTGGTTTAGAACTGCCCCCCTCCCAAAAACAAAAGGAACTGAGGGCCAGAGCAGTGGCACAAATAGTAGGGCGTTTGCCTTGCACATGCTGACCTAGGACAGACCTTGGTTGGATCCCCAGTGTCCTATATGGTCCTTAAAGCTAGGAGCAATTTCTGATCACATAGCCAGGAGTAACCTCTGAGGGTCACTGGGTGTGGCCCCAAAACCAAAATAAATAAATAAAAGAACTGGTCTTGGTGCATGGCTAATGCCTACACAGAGACTATACACTCCCGATCAATGACCTACATTGATCAGCCCCCAAACCTTGAGCTGACCTAGGTGAAGGCTGCCTGGGAGGCTGTGGCAGGGCTGATTGAGTCATAGCCTTGGGGTGCTGAGGTTTTGGATGGCCTTGTTGGCTGGTGATAACCACTACCAGTATGGAAGGGGGAATGCACGGCTATTTTCAGGTTTCCCCGACCTCATAGTTTGTGTCCAATGGGACACTCATGATGATTAAACACATCATCATGAACAGTGGAGACCTCAGCCCGCCAGGTGGGAATATGAGTCTCCACTACCAGGAACTTCTGTGTGCTGGGACCATGGCAGAATCCCCTGCCCCGTTCCAAGAGGCCTGCCCTCCGGAGTTCAGATGCCTCTAGGGTCTTCAGGACTCAGGTGGGTTTTGAGGGAAAATCCCCATGTGAAGCTGGTAATGAGAGGGCCTGGGGACACTGCCCACTTCGACTCAGGGCCAATTTGAGTCTCCTGTCATTCCAGCCTCTGTGAATCCTACACATTTATTTGTAGGGCCCATTGCCAGCAGAGCCAGGAGTTAGCTGCTCCTGGCCATACTTGCCCATGGTGCAGCTCCTCTCGACTGGTACTTAGGAGGTGCCTAGGACCATATCCAGCATTATTTGGGGTGTCCTGTAATATCAGGGATCTAACTCATAGTCTTGAGTATCCAGGTATGTATTCTATCATATGAGCTGTCTCCCTGGGCTCCTCCTCCATGCATTTAAAGGCAAATTAATGAGCCTGAGAGATAGCATGGAGGTAGGGCGTTTGACTTGCACGCAGAAGGTCAGTGGTTTGAATCCTGGCATCCCATATGGTCCCCTGAGCCTGCCAGAAGCGATTTCTGAGTGTAGAGCCAGGAGTAGCCCCTGAGCGCTGCCGAATGTGACCCAAAAACCAATAAATAAATAAATAAATAAATAAATAAGATATAAAAGGCAAATTTAGGGGCCAGAAAGATAGCACAGTGGCAGGGCATGTGCCTTGCATGCAGCCATCCAGGATGGATGGTCGTTTGAATCTTAGCATCCCATATGGTCCCCCATGCCTGCCAGGAGTGATTTCTGAGTGCAGAGCCAGGAGTAGCCCCTGAGCACTGTCAGGTGTGACCCAAAAACTAAAAGCAAAATAAAAAATAAAGGCAAATTTAGGGCAGTACAGTGGGTAGGGTGCTTGCTTTGCACACAGCAGACCCTGGTTTAATCCCAAGCACCTCATATGGTCCCCTAAGCACCACGGTAGATATGATCCCAATATTAAAAAGAGTATAGTACAGTGGGATTGATTGATTGATAGTATACCAGGAATGATTCTTGAGTGCCAGAAATAAGCCCTGAGTAGCCCTCCCTCAAAAAAGGCAAATCTGGGACCAAGGAGGTAGGTCAGGTTAGGGTCCATCATTACATGGGACTCCAGGTCAGTCTTAGGCACTGCAGGATCCTGGAGCATCAGCATTGTTCTTGGTGGCCTCTGAGCACCTGGGAGACCCCCACCTCCAGGGAACAAATTTCCTCTACTGACACAAGGTCAATAGAGGTCAGCAGGCTCTTCAATGCTTTATCAGTCAAAAGCACTCCTGGGTGTACACTTGGGAGAGTAAACGGTCAAAGATAAGGCCATGGTCACAGATTCAGCCCCTCAATGTGCCGTGCCCCAATAGGTGGCCCTGGGGACAGTGTGAGGCTGCAAGGCAGGACACCCAGTGAGGCCACTGAAGGACAAGCCTGCAATGGAAGGTAGGATGTTCTTGGGCAGAGCCTTGTGTCACTCCCACATGGGACAGCTGGGGAAGAGAGACCCCTCTGTGGTCCTCTCATCTTGGGGATGAGGCAGTTTTGCTCTCTCTAGTAGTCAGGCAGTTCTTGGCTCCTGGGATCATCCAGACAGGGCTGTCAGATGAATGATAACATCAGTCGAATCCTCTTCTGAATCCTCATGTTTGTTTGTGTGTTTTTTTCCACACCAGGTGATGTTCAGGGCTTACTCCTGGCTCTCTGCTCAGGGATCACTCCTGGCAGGCTCAGGGGACCATATGGGATGTAGGGGATTGAAGCCAATTTGGCACATACAAGGCAAGGACCTTACCAGTTGAACCTTCTCTTGGGCCTCCTGCATTGCCTTTGGGACTGGGTCCACTTTGGCTGATGTGTGGCATGAACCTCCACATATGCATATACATGCATGACAAAATTGCCCTTGAACAAGGGCTGGAGCTATGTGGTGGGTGAGTAGCTCTGTGGGCACCGTAATTGGCTCTGCCTTCTCTTTGCCGGTTCCCCTGTTGCTGTGGGCGGCTTCTGTCCTATAGCCATCAGTGAGATTTCGGTGAATCCACTTTAGGGAGAGTGGGCTGCATGGAAGGCAAAATATGAAATATAAAATAATGAAACCACACACAGAGAATGTGGGGTCAACACGGTTTTCTGGCAGGAGTGCGGCAAGTTTAATTTTTTAAGCAGGGGAATTTATAGGGGTAAAATTAGCCATACATAAAGCGATGGGTGTGACTGTAAAAATTCTAGGTTACAAAGGAAAAGGTTACATACAACTCAAGGCAACTCTTTGCAAGTTTACTTTAAACGCAAAATTAGGATTAGGAAGGAGTAGAAAATATCTAGGAACTTGATCTTTACTGGACTGGACTCTGTTGTTTTAGAGGTTAAGTAAAGGGAGGAGCCAAATCCCCCAAAAATGAGTTTCCTTATTTCTAAAGGAGGGTCAATAGTCAATAGCCAGGCTCTGCATTCTGGTTATGCCCTTGATTACCAGAAAATGCAGCTGCAAGGACATATTTGAAAAAGAGAGAAAAAGTATTGTCTTTGCTTTTAGGGCTGGCTATTATCCAGAAAAGGGATTTCAAATAAACTTGGTGCTGGAATTTCTGAGCCAAATTATTTGATAGAGGCCATAATTTTGCCTGATATTTACAAAGGAGAGATAGTCAAATACTGATTGAAAATGTAATGCCGAGGCCGGCGAGGTGGCGCTAGAGGTAAGGTGTCTGCCTTGCAAGCCCTAGCCAAGGAAAGATCATGACCTTGGTTCGATCCCCTGGTGTCCCATATGGTCCCCCCAAACCAGGGGCAATTTCTGAGCGTTTAGCCAGGAGTAACCCCTGAGCATCAAACGGGTGTGGTCTGAAAAACCAAAAAAAAAAAAAAAAAAAAAAAAGTAATGCCAAGCATCTCTTTGGAAATTTCTCATCTTAACCATCCATGCAGGGGAAAAAGGCGTCTACCGAGGGCCTTTTGAGGAACCTCATGGGGGTTAATTTAGTTCTCCCCACCAGGAAAATCTGAGGATACATCTGGTGGGCTGAGCCCCCCTAAAAGTTAGGTATGCTCTGGAACCCTGTTCCCTGCAGGCACATGGATGGGTTCAGGGCCCTGGGGTGCCTACACATCTGGGACCCTAAGAGATGCCCTAGACTCCTGGCCTATTCTCCACAGCCTTGCCTGTGGGAGATGAGGCAAAGATGCATGCGTCATGCATCCTTGAACGGATGTGCCCACATACTGGTGCTGCCTCAGGGCAATCTTGCTTTGATGAGGAGGCCTGGGGATTTTAAGAAGCAGAGGCAGCTCTTTATGTTGTGGTCGTTTCAAACCTGTTTGCCTTCCTCTGCTGGGAGCAGTTGGTGCCAGCCTCAGTGGCCCTGAAGGGCCCTAGATCAGAGCTCTCATGAGGTGCTCCGAACCTGCCTCTCCACTCCCTTTTTACTGTCCCCCTCTCTCCCTGTCTCTTGTCTACCTTTCATGTGGGACTTGGCAGATGAGAGACAGATAAAACCTTCCAGTTGCTGGGGCTGGGGTATGTGTGGGAGGCTTCCAGGGAGGAATCAGGTGACTGTTATTTCTCTCTCCTCTCTCTACTCTCTCTCCGTCCCTGCCCCCAAGACCCTGGTACTCTGGAAAGTGCCATCACCTGGGCCTGAAGCCAAATTTCCATGACCTCCTTGCTATGGTGGATTTCGCAGAAGCTGTTCCCTGCTAACCCAGCCTCCCCTTGATGTTGCTCAGTCTCTTAAACATGTACCGATGATGCCTATGTCTCGGCCTGTCCCAGCATTGAGCTCTCTGGCCCAGCAGAGTCGGTCGGTCACAGAGCAGCTTGCTTTCCATAGTGATGAGATCTTTGCTCATCTGTGCCCCAGACTTGTGCTTGCCCCTTCCTTTTTCACTTCTCACCTCCTAAGTTGGGGGCCTGGGAGGTAGGTACGGCTTGGTAGTACTCAGAGATCACTCCTGCTGGGGATCAGCTTATACGTGGTGCCAGGAGTGAACCTGGGTTATCTGTGTGCAAGGGTCTTACTCCTGTTATGTCTTTTAGCTCACTCTCACCTCTCACCCCAGCAGGAAAGCAGGACTTTGATCTCCTGGTGATTGGAGGAGGGTCTGGTGGCCTCGCCTGCGCAAAGGAAGGTATGTGTTCATGTCTGTGACCCTCTGGCATGGCAGTTGTGCAGTCTTTGGGAGGCGGGCACAGAGAGGGCCGTGCTGCTCTGGTGAGTGGGTGTTTGTGCCCCCTGAGTGGTCTGGAAGAGGAGCCACAGTTCTGCAACACCTCATTAGCCTTCCAGGGCCACCCCAGCAGTCCAATCAAAGTACCCACTGCCTGCGGTGCTCCAGATGTTTCTACAGCACCTATTAGCCCAGGGAGGGCTCTGTGACACCCCTTTATCCTGGGCTGCACCTCCAGGCCCCCAAGCCTCCATGCCCTGCCCACCTATCCAACATTGCCGGTGCTGCTCATAGCCTCCTTGCTATTCTGCATCTGACCCTGGAGTCTGTCTAGCCTGATGTCTTGCCATGGCAGCCTGCCCTGCCTGTCTACTAGCGCTTTGCCACTTCAGGGATCCCTGCGGCTCCTGCATCTCCCTGGTCTCCGCTGCTGAGGAGCTGTTTAGAATCACCCCATTCCTGCAGCTTGTCTGGTAACCTGTCTCCTTTCCACCACTGGTCCCATTTGCTCCTCATGCTGACACTGTTCTGCAAAGACCCCCATTTAGTTTGCCAGCTGTGTCTCCCTCTTGTGGCTACCTACAGGTGCTGCTCGGTTTAGCTGTGTTGCATGAAGGAGCTGGACCCAGTGGGATCCAGAGATTCTTAGTGTCACGTTTCATATTTTGTTGCCAGTCTGGTGGCAAACAGATGGTGTGTCTTCAGTGGGGCCCTGTACCCTGGAAGCAGGCAGATGTGGGCAAGGGGTGAGGAGGAGACCAAGGACAGAGCAGGGCTGGCTCTTTGACAGCCGATGCTGGGTTCTAGAACCACATATGATGTAAAGGAAGTTCACTGTCTAGAGCTTTGTCCCAAGAGGTGTGGGGAGTGTGGGTTCCTGCAGCGGGAGGCAGGAGCTTGAGAAGTCTTCTAGCTGATCTGGGGACCCCAAAGGGCCATGAACTCCTTTTTCTTTTTTTGGTTTTTGGTTTTTGGGTCACACCTGGTCGTGCTAGGGGTTGCTCCTGGCTTTGCACTCAGAAATAGCTCCTGGCAGGCTTGGGGACCATATGGGATGCCGGGATTCGAACCACTGTCTGCTCTATTTTGCTGTGTGCAAGGCAAGTGCCCTACTTCTGTGCTATCTCTTCGGTCCCCCATGAACTCCTTATCCTTCTGAACCACACAGGAAGGAGGCCATCCTGTGAGCCATCTGCCTCCATGCTGCTCATTTTAGCAGAATGTTCTGGGCACTGTGTCCCGCTGGCATCATCTTTCTAGAGACTCTTTGCTACCTGCAGCGTTCCTGTTGGCTTTGCCACTTGTAACATTGTTGTTTCTCCCGTAGATGATCTTGGGTTCTGGTTTTTTATTTAAACACTGTGATTACAAACATAACTGTAGTTGGGTTTCAATCACCAAAATGTTTTGGGGACCATACCTAGCCGTACTTGTCACTCCTGATAGTATTAAGAGAAATATACTGGAGACACAGTTCTGGGGGAATGAACCAGGGATTCGTACTTTGCAGAGCATGCGTACTAGGCTTTGAGTTATCTCCCCAGCCCCAATCTCGTTTATTTTCTTAGTTTAATGTACATGTAATTGACTTACTATAAACTATACATTAATCAGATTATGTCCTAAGGTCTGAGATGGGTCCACAGTGCACCAGGAAGCCAACCCCATCTCAGCCCCACGGACTGTATGAGTGTGTATACAGGGTGCTGTCACAGGTCCCTACACTCAAACATCAGAGTCATATTTTGTCACAGCTCTGGGACTGGAAGTCCCATGTGAGGGTCCTGCTGGACTGTTTCTCTTGAGGCTCCTCCCTAGAAACCCAGATAGGGTCTCCCTCTATCTGTTTTTTTTTTTTTTTTTTTTTGGTTTTTGGGCCACACCCGGCGAAGCTCAGGGGTTACTCCTGGCCGTCTGCTCAGAAATAGCTCTTGGCAGGCACGGGGGACCATATGGGACACTGGGATTCGAACCAACCACCTTTGGTGCTGGATAGGCTGCTTGCAAGGCAAATGCCACTGTGCTATCTCTCCGGGCCCCCTCTATCTGTTTTTAGTTTTGATTTAAGGCACTGATCAGACTGGCTTAGGGTCTGTCCTCTGACGCCACCTGTGAGGTCACATCTACAGGTACTGCAGGGTTAGAGCTGCAGCATGGGAATTGAGGGAGGATACCAGTCCTCAAGTTTTGTCAAACATAGAATCCCTTCTGGCTCCATACCCTCTGGCACTCTCTGTCTGGGTTGCATCTTCTAGAAGTCTTTTTACTTGGAATCATGCTGTGTGCATTCTTTTTAACTTCCACATAGTGCAGTGCTCTTATTTATTTATTTATTTATTTATTTATTTATTTATTTTTTGGGCCACACTCGGTGACCCTCAAGGGTTACTCCTGGCTATGCACTCAGAAATCGCTTCTGGCTTGGGGGACCATATGGGACTCCAGGGGATTGAACCGCCATCCGTCCTAGGTTAGCTCGTGCAAGGCAAACACCCTACTGCTGCGCCACCGCTTCAGCCCCTGCGATATTCTTGAGTTCCATCTCGGATGACATGTGCACCCAGACTTTATTCTTGTTTAAAAATCTTTTGTATGTTCATTCACCGAGATCTGCACATTTGTGGGTTTCCAGAAAGCCATTATAAACTGTGCTGCTTGGAACATTTGTGTGTGTGTGTGTGTGTGTGTGTGTGTGTGTGTGTGTGTGTGTGTGTGTATTTGGTAAATGTTTTTTTTAATTATCTTTATTTAAACACCGTGATTACAAATATGATTGTAGTTGTATGATTTCAGTCATGTAAAGAGCAGCCCCCCTTCACCAGTGCAACATTCCCACCACCAATGTCCCAATGCCCCATTTGGTAAATGTTTTAAAGTCTTTTGGGTCGGAGAGATAGCATAGTGGTAGGGGAGAGATAGCATAGTGGTAGGGCGTTTGCCTTAGACGCAGAAGGATGGTGATTTGAATCCCGGCATCCCATATGGTCCCCCGAGCCTGCCAGGAGCGATTTCTGAGCCTAGAGCCAGGAGTAACCCCTGAGCGCTGCCAGGTATGACCCAAAAACAAAACAAAAAACAAAAACAAAAAACCAAACTTTTGGGTAGATGCTGAAAAGTGAAAATGCTGAATTATATGGTATATTTAGTTGTTTTTTTGCTTTCGTTTTGTTTTGCTTTCCCCATTTCTTTCTCTTTTGTGTTCCCAGGGACTGAACCCAGAGCCTCATGCATAAGGCATTTGCTATACTGCTAAGCCACACACCCAAACCTATTCTTTCATTTATTTTAGCAGCATTTAATCATTTTCAGTCCCTTCTTTCAAGTCTTTCACATCATTTGTCAGAATAATTCCTAAGTGTTTCACATTTTTTAAATAATAGTTTTATTGAGTTATAAGTAGTGCTTTGCAGAAATCATCCATTTAGGGCCTGGAGCAGTAGTACAGTAGAAAAGGCTTTCACCTTGCATGCCACTGAACTGGTGTCAATCCGGGGTGTTCCATATAGTTCCCTGAACCCTGCCAGGAGTGACCTCTGAATGTAGAGCCAGGAGGTGTAGCACAGGCAGGTGTGGGTCCAAAACCAAATAAATAAAGTGACTCATTTATTAACTAATCTATACTATAGTCTCACTTGTATAACTGCTTTGTTTTGTTTTGTTTTGGGGCCACACTGTTTGATGCTCAGGGGTTACTCCTGGTTAAATGCTCAGAAATTGCCCCTGGCTTGGGGGGACCATATGGGATGCCGGGGGATCGAACCGCGGTCCTTCCTTGGCTAGCACTTGCAAGGCAGACACCTTACCTCTAGCACCACCTCACCTCACTTGTATAACTGCTTGTACAACCACAATAAGTTGCAGAATGTTTCCATCACCCCCACTTCAGTCCTTGGGATGCAAAGATTCCCCAATTTCTTCCACTCCTTGGCTCCTAGTAGCCCCCAATTCACCGTCAGTCTTTTTTTGAATTTGTCTATTCTAGAAATTTGATAAAGATTGGTGGTCTTTGTTTATTCCTTTTTTTTATTTTTTATTTTTGTTACTGCTATTGGTGGTAATGCCAGGGACCAAACCCAGGATGGCCTCCCATGTACAAAGCATCTACCACTGAGCTACCTTGTCCCCTTGTCATGATGCTTTCAGTGTTTATCTGTGGTAAAGCATCTGTCAGTACTTGATCTTTTTTTATGACTTTATGAAGAATATTTTGTTGTATTGTTAGCCCCTATTTTGTTATCCACTTGTTGATAGATTCATGGATTCTCAACACCTGCTGTAGACATGGCTTCTGTGGACACTGTGCAGCTTTTGTGTGGATTTTATTTTCTTTGCCTTCTACTGAGAAGTGGAAATGCTAGGCATGAGAACTCCATTCACTTGGGAGAAACACCCAGACTGTTTTCTGAAGTGGCTCTAGCAGTTTGTGTTCTCTTCAGCAGCAGAAGGCCTTGAATGGCTTTAGACAATGGCTGTTGTCTGTTCTGTCTCTGACAGTTGTCAGAGTAGGTGGGAAGTGTAGTTCAGTTTGTTAACATGTGCTTTCCGAATCAGCAACACAAAGCATTTTTTCATATATATAATTTTATAATTTTATTATATATATTTATATATTTGTTTTGTTTTGTTTTGGGGCCACAACTAGTGGTACTCAGGGGTTATTTCTGGCTCTGCACTCAGGAGTCACTCCTGGAAGGCTTAGAGGAACATATGGAATGCTGGAGATCAAACCATGGTGGGCTGCATGCAAGGCACTGTGCTATTGCTCCAGCCCCACTTTTTTTTATATATCTATGGGCCATTTGTATGGCTTTGGAGAAAGCTATTTAGAACGTTTTATTTTTTATTTATTTATTTATTTTGGTTTTTGGGTCACACCCGGCGTTGCTCAGGGGTTACTCCTGGCTGTCTGCTCAGAAATAGCTCCTGGCAGGCACGGGGGACCGTATGGGACACCGGGATTCGAACCAACCACCTTTGGTCCTGGATCGGCTGCTTGCAAGGCAAACGCCGCTGTGCTATCTCTCTGGGCCCTAGAATGTTTTATTTATTTATTTATTTTTTATTTATTTTTTTTTTTTTTTGGTTTTTGGGCCACACCCAGCAGTGCTCAGGGGTTACTCCTGGCTGTCTGCTCAGAAATAGCTCCTGGCAGGCACGGGGGACCATATGGGACACCAGGATTTGAACCAACCACCTTTGGTCCTGGATTGGCTGCTTGCAAGGCAAACACCGCTGTGCTATCTCTCCGGGCCCAGAACGTTTTATTTTTAAAATGTGTGTGTGTGTGTGTGTGTGTGTGTGTGTGTGTGTGTGTGTGTGTGTGTTGGTGGTGCTTAGGGCTTATTCCTGATTTTATAATCAGGAATCACTCCTGGCAGAATTCGGGGACCATATGGGATGCCAGGATCAACCTGGGTTGGTAGCATCCATGTGTCTAATCTGATGTACTATCATTCTGGCTCAGATCCTTTTAATTTTTTAATTAGGCTGTCTTTTATTACTGAGTTACATTTTACATACATATATTATATATATATTTAGTTAGTTAGTAATGGGGAAGATGTATGTGAGTTCAGGCTTTTTCTGTTTGGAGAATCCTATGTTCTTTTGAACATCTCTTCTTGCTTGCTGTTTTTCTCACACACACACATTTCTTTTTTTTTTTTTTCTTTTTTTTTTTTGGTTTTTGGGCCACACCCGGCGGTGCTCAGGGGTTACTCCTGGCTGTCTGCTCAGAAATAGCTCCTGGCAGGCACGGGGGACCATATTGGACACCGGGATTCGAACCAACCACCTTTGGTCCTGGATCGGCTGCTTGCAAGGCAAACGCCACTGTGCTATCTCTCCGGGCCCTCATACACACATTTCTAAGTAAATTTCTTTAAATAAAATAATTTTGGGGCTGTTTTGATAACTCAGTGGTATTTGTGCCTTGCATGCAACCCACTTGGGATGGATTCAGGTTTAATCCCCGGCATTCCATATGGTTCCCAATGCTGCCAGAATCAATTTCTGAGTAGAGTCAGGAGTAACCCTTGAGCACTACCCAGTGTGGCCCCAAAACAAACAAACAAAAAGAAAAGAAAAGATTTTACGCACTCAACAAATTACTTGAGTTCTATTTGTATGTGAATACTAGTCTTTTACCAGTTTTATAATTTGCAATTTTTTTTGTTTGTTTTTCGGCCACATCCGGTGACGCTCAGAGGTTATGCTCAGAAATCGCTCCTGGCTTGGGGGACCATATGAGACACCGGGTAATTGAACCATGGTCCGTCCTGCCCTAGGTTAGCACGTGCAAGGCACAAGGCAGATGCCCTACCGCTTGTACCACTGCTTCTGCTGGCCCCTGATTTGCAAATATTTTGTCCTAGTTAGTAGATGATCTTTTGACTTGTTAATGCCCTTTATTGCACAAAAGTTTTACATTCTGATGAAGTTCAGTTTATCTGTTCTCTTTGTTTTGCTGGGTTTACTGATTTTAAGGCTATGCTCCGGGCTTATTCCTGTTTCTGTGTTCAAATATCATTCCTGTGTCCTTCCTGCTATCTTCTGCTCAGGCATCATTTGTGTGTCCCACCTGTGTCTGATGGGGTGGGAAATCTGTGGCTTGTTTTTGTTCCTTGATCATGGGACTCTTCCTCTGGTTGCTTTCTGGATTTTCTCTTTGACGAGGTATAAGCCTTTGAATGATGTGATATCTTGGTGTAGTTCTTTTTTGTTTTTTGTTTTTGGGCCATACCCATTTGACGCTCAGGGTTTACTCCTGGCTATGAGCTCAGAAATCACTCCTGGCTTGGGGGGACCATATGGGACGCCAGGGAATCGAACCACGGTCCGTCCTATGCTAGCGCTTGCAAGGCAGACACCTTACCTCTAGCACCACCTTCCCGGCCCCTTAATGTAGTTCTTAAATAATTTTTCTGTCAGAGTTCATTGAGCTTCTTGGGTCTATGGATTTATAGATTTTAGCAAGTTCTGAGGCTTTTCAATTTAAGATAAATCTCTCTTTCTCTGCCACCCCCACTTTTGATGACTTTAATTATATGTCACCTCAACTTTTGGAGGGTAGAGATCATTGGAACTCATTTTAGGATGATTTCTTTCTTCTATTTTTTTGGGTGTGTCATACTTTGTGGTGCATAGGGTGTTCTCCTCACTCTGGACTCAAGGATTACTCTTGGCTGGTTTAAACAACCATATGGGATGCCAGGCATTAAACTCAGGTTCTTTGGCATGCAGTGGAAACTCCTACAACTGTACTATTGCTCTGAGCCCTGGCCATTTAAAAAAAATTATGGGTCATGCCCAGTGGCGCTAGCTAGATCACGTATGTCCAGACCACTGCTGGGAGTGTTTGGTTGGGAGCAGGGTGAGGGTGAGGCTTCTGCCTCAGGGCTCAGACTTCACAGTGTGGGGCATGGGTTGGTGATATTTGGGGACCACCAGGACCACACTTGGTGGTACTCTGGGCTTCCTGCAGTGCAGGTTACTTACCTCAGGACCTTGCATATACTATGTGTTTAGCCTGCTCATGGCTCCATGCCTAGTATTTTTTGCTAGAAACTTTGAACTTTATTGGTTTCTAGATATATTTGTATTTCTAGAATTTTTTTTTTTTGGTTTTTGCTTTGGGGGGGGGGCACACCTGGCAGCACTTTGGGGATACTCCTGGCTCTGCACTCAGGAATCACTCGTGGCAGGTTCTGAGGACCAAGTAGGATGCTGGGGATCAAACCTAGGTTGACTGTACAAGGCAAGCTCTTTACTTTCTGGCCCATAAATCTTTTCCCTTGCATGTTCCAAATTGTAGTGCACTATAAAGAGGTAATTAAATTCTTCTTAGTCTTTCACTAAGGTCTGTTAGGTCTGGAGGTGTGCCTAGTCTCAGGCTTGTTATTCTCAACCCAGGGTGTGGCATATCTTAATACTTTTACAGACCCATCCCCGGGACTGTATTTTTTCCAGGCTGGCTTCCTGGAAGAGATACTCTGCCCTTCGGTATGGGCACTGTCCCCTCAGCCTCTGATCAGGTTGCCGGTGGGCCCCAGGGATTTCCCATGCTGCTGCACATGTCTCCTCCCTGCTCTCCTATGTCTTTTTTGAACCCCGGCAGTGCTCAGGGGCTTCTCCTGGCTCTACGCTCAGAAATCGCTCCTGGCAGGCTTGGGGGACCATATGGGATGCCGGGATTTGAACCACCGTCCTTCTTCGACTAAGGGAAATGCCCGACCGCTGTGCTATCTCTCCGGCCCCTGTGTCTTTTTTTTTTTTTTTTTTGGTTTTTGGGCCACACCCGGCGATGCTCAGGGGTTACTCCTGGCTGTCTGTTCAGAAATAGCTCCTGGCAGGCACGGGGGACCATATGGGACACTGGGATTCGAACCAACCACCTTGGGTCCTGGATCGGCTGCTTGCAAGGCAAACACCGCTGTGCTATTTCTCCGGGCCCTGGCCCCTGTGTCTTAAACTCTGGGCATCTCATCTCCTAGCGCAGCATCCCTACTCTGCCCTGACCCCTCTCTCGGCAGTGTCCCTGAGACTCTCCATTTGTGGGCCCCACCTCGGCCTTCCCTGCCTCGGCATGCTCTGGCCTTGCTTTTCTGGGGTTCAGTTTCTTGCAACTATGTTTCATGTACTGTGCCTGGATTTTGGCTGTTTTGGGTGAAGGTATAAAATCAGTCCCTGTTCACTCTCATGCTCAGATATGGGGGCCAGACACCCCCTCCTATGGAGGATACCTTTCAGTTCTGCCCAGAATCTCATTTGCAGTCAACTGAGCACAGTGGGATTTAAACTAGCTCTTTACAACTTGGTTCTAATTTTAGCTCTGGATAACCATGAATATTATCATCATCTTTTTTTTTTTTTTTTTCTGGCTATTTCCAGCAGTGCTTGTGGGACTCTGCAGTGTCGGGAACCAAACCCTGAGTTCCACATGCAAAACCTCTCCATCTCTTTGAGACTCTCCCAGCCCTATTATTATTATTATTTTTCTTTTTTCACCCCCTTGTTGACTGTGTTCATTGTTCATCACAGTGACGGGAGTCTGCACCTTTACCTGGCTATGGTGCTTGCTCTGGGTCACATCTCAGGTTGGTGGTGCTCTCTCATCCATCACAGTGCTCATGAGGCCTGCACTCTTGAGCTGCAGTGCTTGCACACATGATGTAGGGGGCTGTGTTCCTCGCTGAGGAAACATGTGGTAGTGCTGGCACATGTGCTTGCTAGGGCTCGTGTGCCCTGGCCATGAGATATGCTCATCTCTCTAGTCACAGTGCTTGCTGGTGGGGGGACTCTTTGTTTTTGGGTCACACCTGTCAGTGCTCAGGGGTTACTCCTGGCTCTATGCTCAGAAATTGCTCCTGGGAGCCTCAGGGGACCATATGGGATGCCGGGATTTGAACCACTGACTTTCTGCATGCAAGGCAAATGCTTTACCTCCGTGCTATCTCTCCGGCCCCTGTGGGGGGACTCTTTATATGGTGCTCACACACCATATAAAATAGCTAGAGTGTGACTGGACATTGTTTGCAGTGCTGGAGCCTGCACAGAGCAGGGCTGACCCCAACAGCAGATATGTTAGCATTGTGTAATGCTAGGAATTTGAACTTGTGACCATGTTGCTTATAAGGCAGGTGTTCTCAGCCCCTGCACTATATACTTCTCAGGCCTGTGGCATATTATTTCAAGCACTCGTGGCCCATTATGCTTCCTTTTGGCATATCCTTTGGTAGGTCCAGAGTAATGCAGTGCCCCAGAGAAAGCTCTGTGATGAGCCCTGCCAGCTGTGTTCAGAGTTAGCCTCAGAACCTGTGGCTCATGATGGTGGTGGTGACTTTCCTGGAATTAGAGGGGAAACTGGGAGACTCAGGCAGGATGTGTGGTTTGGAGTCTGGGTCTGCTCTCTTCCTGGGAATCTTACGGACCTGCAACCTGCCCCTTGGGCTAAGCTTGGGTTGCCTCCTCCTCAGAGCAAGGCAACTCTGGTGAGCTCCCATCAAACAGGCACAGACAGGAAGTGAGGTGGGCGAGGGGTGTGCTAAGTTTTAGGACTTTCTGGGGTGGAGGTGTGCACACTGTGTGGGTGCCGAGTATGCAGAATGTAGTTCATGAATCGTAGCCGGGAGGCCTGGCCTGCGAAGTTACTCTGGAGATTATAGGGTGACTGGAGACCTCCCAGCTGCATCAGCTCCCTGTGGGGAGTTGTGTGCATGCAAAGGG
The DNA here is from genome assembly GCF_024139225.1 of Suncus etruscus. Classification (NCBI taxonomy): domain Eukaryota; kingdom Metazoa; phylum Chordata; class Mammalia; order Eulipotyphla; family Soricidae; genus Suncus; species Suncus etruscus. Next base: position 20,772,426 of record NC_064864.1, read on the forward strand.
GAGGTGTAAGTGCTCACCACGGGGAGGTGTGTGGTGTATTCAATTCGGGGATGTGTGTGCAGGTATATATATGTATGTGGGAGGTATATATTTTGCTGCCGATGCTTGCCAGAGTCCTCTACCGCCCTCTTCTGGAAACTCATCCTCTCCCCATACCCCCTGACTCCTGAGGTCCTCAGCCTTCCTGACACTCACCTATTTCTTGTCATGGCAGCTGCTCAGCTGGGAAAGAAGGTGGCGGTGCTGGACTACGTGGATCCTTCCCCCCGAGGTAGGTGTCCCATGCTCAGCGTGTGTCCTGGGAGAGGGCAAAAGAGGGGGACCCCACTGTCTATTGAAAGGGAGTGATGGGGGTCCGGAGAGATAGCACAGCGGCGTTTGCCTTGCAAGCAGCCGATCCAGGACCAAAGATGGTTGGTTCAAATCCCGGTGTCCCATATGGTCCCCCGTGCCTGCCAGGAGCTATTTCTCAGCAGACAGCTAGGAGTAACCCCTGAGCATCGCCAGGTGTGGCCCAAAAACAAAACAAAACAAAACAAAAATAAAGAAAGGGAGTGATGGGGGCTGGAGAGATAGCACAGTGGTAAGACGTTTGCCTTAGATGCAGAGGCCATATGCCCCCCCCCCCCCCCCCGAGCCTGCTAGGAGCGATTTCTGAATATAGAGCCAGGAGTAACCCCTGAGTGCTGCTGGGTGTGACCCAAAAACAAACAAACAAACAAACAAAAAAATACAAAGGGAATGATGGATGGTCTCAGAGCTTCTGTCCTTTCCTCATTTCACCTCAAGTCTAAGTAAACTTGAACTTGTTGATGCAGCTGAGGGCCTAAGCACTTCATAGCAGCATATTGCTCTCATTTTTAAGTGACCCTGGACACCTTTAGAGCAAGGCAGGGTTCACGGGGCTGCATATGAGTTCCTCACAGTATTATCCTCAAAGGCATCCCCAGCCCTGTAGGCATGCCCTGGTATTCCTGGCCCTCAGTATTTAATTTAATTAATTAATTTTTGGTTCTGAGGCCATTCCTAGTGGTTCTTCTGTCCCTGCACTCAGGAATCACTCCTGATAGGCTCAAGGGACCATATAGGATGCCAGGTATTGAACCTGGGTTGGCTACATCCAAGGCCTGCTTACTGTATTATCGCTTCTACCCTGTCATTTCATTTCATTTCATTTTGTCTTTTCACTATAAAATTGCTCTTCCTGATATACCAGGTACCCGCTGGGGACTTGGTGGCACCTGTGTGAATGTCGGCTGCATCCCCAAGAAGCTGATGCACCAGGCGGCACTGCTTGGGGGTTTGCTTCAAGATGCCCCCCATTATGGCTGGGAGGTGGCCCCCTCGGTTCAGCATGACTGGTGAGGAGTGTTGGGTCCCCTACTTGCCTACAGGTGGCTTCTGTATGACCTGCAGCCCCTTTCATGATATCTGGACTTATTCTGGGGGTCACCAGTGGAGTTTTAGGGGGCTGTTCGATCTACTCTGTAGTGCCCTGAGATGCCGCTGAACATCTGCAGTGCACAGAAAGCCCCCACAAAGGCTTAAGTCCCAGACCCACTACTTAATGCTCTGGCATTCCCCCACACGCTTTTCTCAAGTCCAAAGGGCCATAGCTTCACCCTAGGGACTAAGTTGGTGGCCCCGGGAACAGACAGGGGTCCTGTTTTTCCACCTTTAGATGCTTCTGCATTTATTGGAACATCTGTGAATGTGTTCATGGTTTCTAGTAGGCTGTGTGGCCTCTATAGTCAGCATCTCTGCTGTGTAAACTTTCATGATTTGTTTTGTGAACCAACAGGAGGAAATTGGCCGAAGCTGTTCAGAACCACATAAAGTCCCTGAATTGGGGACACCGTGTTCAGCTGCAGGACAGGTACTCAAGACTCTGGGCTTCCTTGGAACCTCTACCCCTCAGCAAGTGCTTCCTCAATGGGACTCTGCAGTAGTTCAGTGGGTGTTCCCAGAGTGTGGGGCTCAGGGAGTGGGACTCTGAACATGATGGGGCCTCTCCGCACCTTCCAGTTCTATATGGGTAGCCTTGTTCCTGCTAGGACCCACCCTGGTTACACGGAGGAAACCCTGGGGCCCCTGATGGCTGCTGCAGAGAGACCTAGATATTTTTCTTTTTGTTTTTGGGCCACACCAGCAGTGCTCAGGGGTTACTCCTGGCTAACTGCTCAGGAATAGCTCCTGGCAGGCACGGGCAACCAACCACCTTTGGTCCTGGGATGGGTGCTTGCAAGGCAAACGCCATTGTGCTATCTCTCCGGCCCCAGAGACCTAGATATTGCTCAGCAAACCCACCCCTCATCCCAGGCTCTCATGCTATGAACCCCATGGTTCACCTCATTTCCTTCTCCATAAACTCTACTGCTCCCTCTGGCCTATCCCCCACTTAAATTGTAGAAAAAAATGTGTAAAATCTCATTTTTGAAAATAGGTTTGCTTTAGGGTGAACCACAGCAGGCAGTGCAGTGGTTACTCCAGGCTCTGTGCCTGGGGGTTCCGCCCATAGGTATTTGGGAATCACAGGATGCAAGGGTGGCATCCAGGGGGCCCGGAGAGATAGCACAGCGGTGTTTGCCTTGCAAGCAGCCGATCCAGGACCAAAGGTGGTTGGTTCGAATCCTGGTGTCCCATATGGTCCCCTGTGCCTGCCAGGAGCTATTTCTGAGCAGACAGCCAGGAGTAACCCCTGAGCATCGCCGGGTGTGGCCCAAAAACCAAAAAAAAAAAAAAAAAGGGTGGCATTCAGCTCTTATCCACAGTGCTCTCTCTAGTGCTGGCCATCGTATTTTATTTTATTTAAAAGATTACTTTAGGGGCTGGAGAGATAGCATGGAGGTAAGGCGTTTGCCTTTCATGCAAGAGGTCATCGGTTCGAATCCCAGCGTCCCATATGGTCCCCGTGCCTGCCAGGAGCAATTTCTGAGCATGGAGCCAGGAGTAACCCCTGAGCACTGCCGGGTGTGACCCAAAAACCACAAAAAAAAAAAAAAAAAAAAAAAAAAAAAGATTACTTTAATGGGGCCGGAGAAATAGCATGGAGGTAAGGCGTTTGCCTTTCATGCAGAAGGTTGGTGGTTCGAATCCCGGCATCCCATATGGTCCCCTGAGCTTGCCAGGAGCAATTTCTGAGCATAGAGCCAGTAGTAACCCCTGAGCTCGGCCGGGTATGACCCAAAAAAACAAAAACAAAAACAAAACAAAAGATTAAACACTATGGTTACAAGGTAAACACATATACAGTTGGTTTATTTTTTCCAGTTACAAAGTCATTCATGATTAAGTTTCAAAAATACAGTGTACAATACCCTTCACCAGTACATATTTCCTGCCACCAATGTCCCTAGTTTCCCTCCCACTTGCCCCCTTGTTCTCCCCTCTATCCTCTCCCTTGTTTGCCTCTGTGGCAGACATATTCCTTCTCTTTCTCTCTTTCTCTTTCTCTCTCTCAATCTCTCTTTCTCCCTCAATCTCTCTCTCTCTTCCTTTTAGACACTGTGGTTTGCAATATTGTACTGAAGGTATACCCTATATATCACTTTGTCTCCTTTCAGCACCCAGTTCTTGTCCAGAGGGATCATTTTAAACTATCAATGTCATAGTGGTCCCTTCTCTGCCCTACCCTGGAATTGACCATCCTATTTTTTTCTTGCAGAAATGTCAAGTACTTTAACCTCAAAGCCAGATTTATCGACAAGCACACCGTCTGCGGGGCTACCAAAGGTGGTAAAGAGGTGAGTACCCCGTTTGGCCATCCTGACCCCCCCACAACTGTGGTATCCCAAGTCTGACTTAATCTCAGGGTCCTGAGGAAGACCTTCAGAGGAGCTTTATCAGCTAAAGCTTGTGCTCAGAGGAAGCATATCTCTTGCCCTCTAATTGGGAGTTCCTGGCGGGACTCTGAGCTCCCAGCTGGGAGACTAGTGGTGAAGCCATTGAAGTGGGGGGTGGGTGGGGTGGGTGGGGGCCCTGAGCCTTAGTGTACCTGCCTGACTCCCTTCCTCCCCTTTCAGACCCTGCTCACTGCCAATCACATTGTCATTGCCACCGGAGGGCGGCCAAGGTATCCTGAGCAAGTGAGTATTTCCTGCACCTTCTTTATTTCCTGTAGCTTGCTGTCCTCAAGTTTTCTGCTTCCGGAAATATGCCCATTTTTTATTGGGGGCAGAGCATGGCCCACACATCATGGTGCTTAGGACCTATTTCTGGTTCTGCACTCTAGGATCACTTCTGGTGGTGTTTGGAAGACAAATGCTCTATCCTGCTATACTCTTTCAGGCTCCCTAAAATTCACCCTCTTAAAAGTCCCACTTAGTGTATTCTACAGAGTGGCACACTTGTCAGCACCATTATATAATTCCGGAACATTTTCATCCCTCTAACTCTCGCTCTTTTTTGTGTGTGTGGTACCAGAGATTCAGCCCAAGACCTCACACATAGGAGGCATCACTGCTACTGAGCCACATTCCTGGCAAGGCCTCCAAAACCTTACACTTTTTAGCATGAGCCATCCAGTCCCTGGGAGCCACAAATCTGCTTTCTTTCTCTGAGAATTGCCTTCTTGTCACATCAATGGAACTGTATGGCATAAAGCTTTGGGATTGACTTCTCCTAGTGTGGTTTCAGGGTTGGTTTGTGTTGTGTCAGTTGTCATAGCTTCATCCTCTTTTTTGGCTGAAGAGTATCATAGTGTATGGGTGGACCACATTTAGTCCACTCTCTGTTGGTGGATGTTGGCTGTTAATGTACACTGCCATCTGCAAGGGTGTGCCACGGACCTACGCATGTACTTCTGTTGGCTCTGTACCAGGGAACAAAGTTGGTGGGGCATGAGGTGACTAGGGTGATATGGGGTCATTATATCTCACTTTCTGAGGAAGTGCCAGTGTTTCCCACAGAAGTTGCACCATTTCTTCTTCCCGCCTGTGGTGTCTGAGGGCCAGCCTCCCATGCTCTCTGCATTCTTGTGATCTTTATTGGAAATGGCACATTTCAAATAGTAGAATGTGTCCACTCCGGAAATAAGGTTCTCCCGTCACAGTAGGATCCTGTTTGTGTTGCCTGTTTGGGATTTTCCTGAACTGCCTCAGTGAGGGCTGTTCCATGTCATGCGAGGCCAGTGACATCATCAGTCTCAGTCATTGTGTCAAGGGACTATCGTTACCCATTGAAGACTGGCCAGAGGTTTCTATAAGTCCCAGGAACCAAGGAGTTTTCCAGTCTCTGCATGGCGCATTCTGGGATCTGGCCGCACCTTCATCCCTCAGCCTGGCAAGCACAACCTTGCCTTAACCCTCACTTCCTGTGCCTGCAGGGCCTTGAGCACTGAGGTCTGGGCGCCCGCAGCCCATCTGGGGAAACGTGGTTTCCTGCCTGCACCAGGCCTGTATCAGCCTCCGAACAGCGTGGAGTTTTTCACATCCCCCGTGGACATCTCATTTCTCAGTTGTTCCTTTTAAGCGTTTGGTACGTCTGTTGTTCGCTTCTCCTGTTATCCATCACTCTGTGCGGCCATGATGCTGAGTCGCTGGGCCCTTGTTCTCCAGGGAGAGGCTGTCAGCACGGGCGGGTTCGAGCGAGGTCAGCTAAGACAAGCCTATTGAGTGGGGTCTTCCAGGAAACCAGCAGGCAGGTCACACGATGACTGTTCCAGGGAAGGAGGCTTTGAAAGGGCGCCGGCTCTGGTCTGCTCTCTCCGGAACACTCATTTTTCAAGGTTGCTGCAGCGCTGGGGGATGGGACAACACTTAGTAAAAAAGCCACAGACTGACTGGGCTGACCAAGTTTCCACCATTTTTCTTGACTAAACGTTTTCCTGTGTGGTTGTAAGCCTTCAGTTCATTTCCAGAGTTTGGAAAAGGTTGAATTTGACCTTTTGGGCTTTCCCCCCACCCCTTTTGGTTGAGGAAGGGAATTTTGTAGAACTTTGCTCCACCATTTTTGTCATCACCTGCAGTTCCATTGGACATAGCCTGGAGCTTCTGTGGCCTTCCCTTGAGGAAGAGTGTTGGGGGAGAGGGTTGTTGAGTAGAAACAGGGAGCAGAAGGATTTGGCTGAATTTTCTCACTTTATCACCGGTCTCCTGGTGCTGTGGGAAGTGTCTGCTGCCACAAAACATTCACCTCCATGCAGGTCACACAGAGGCCACTGAGGCCTATAGGTCCTGAGCCCAAGCAGGAGACTTCTCTCTGGGGGCCACACTGACTGTGCTCTGGACGTACTCCCAATTCAATGCTGGAGGCCACTCCCAGCAGTCTTTGGGAAGCCCCATCATGGTTCTAGAGATGGATCCTGAGTCTTTTGGTTTTTGGGGGCTACACCTGGTGACACTCAGGGGTTACTCCTGGCTATGCACTCAGGAAACATTCCTGGCTTGGGGGGCCATATGAGATGCTGGGGGATCGAACAGCGATCCATCCTAGGTTAGTGCATGCAAGGCAAATGCCTTAACCACCTGTGCCACAGCTATGGCCCCAAGGATCTTGAGTTTTTTGCTGGCAAAGAAGCAATCCAGGGCCTGGAGAGATAGCACAGCGGCATTTGCCTTGCAAGCAGTCGATCCAGAACCAAAGGTGGTTGGTTCGAATCCCGGTGTCCCATGTGGTCCCCCGTGCCTGCCAGGAGCTATTTCTGAGCAGACAGCCAGGAGTAACACCTGAGCACTGCCGGGTGTGACCCAAAAAACCAAAAAAAAAAAAAAAAAAAAAAAGCATTTCAGCTCTCTGAGCCCTGTCTCTGTCCCCAGGAGCCTGCTTCTGACTTAGGCAGAAGGAGCACTGGGATGGAGAAGGACAAACTGCTTCTTTTTCTCGGATATTTCTTTGAATCTGGAACTTCCACCCAACTTTTGTGTTTTCTCTGAAAATGGGGAGCAGAAAAGGCAGCTGGAAGCTTGTATCTCCTTAGGGATCCTGCCAGGAAGCCTAGAACTTGCTTACGGAGCCTTGAGCAGGCTGAGGAGCTGGTGGTTAGGACAGTTACTGCAGATGGGGCAGAGTGGATGACTGGTGGTGCATGCCGGCGGGTTTGTGTTGCTACAGCTGCTGAATCCTCGGGAAGAGTTCTCAGGTTCCAGGTGGCTCCTTTTGGTTCCCCTGAGCTCTGAGCAGTGCTTCTGCTATGTCCCATCAGGGAATTCTGACCCGGCCCTGCCCTGCTGGACCTCGACTGGGAAGTTGCTGGTATATCTTACCAGAACTATTGGTGTATTAGGCCCTTTGATTTTAAGATCTTTGGGTTTTCTTTGTTCAAACCCAAGAAAGTATGTGCATACAGGGGTCAAAGCAATACCACAATGGGGAGAGCATTTGCCTTGTGTGTTGCCCACTTGGATTCAATCTGCAGCATCCCATATGTCTCCTGAGCCTTGCCAGGAGCAATTTCTGAGTGCAGAATCGGGAGTAATCCCTGAATGCTGCTGTGTGTGGTCTAACAACAACAAAATGTGTCTAACAACACAAAAATGTGTCTGTGTATACTTCAGAAATATACTTTGACTCTGTATACATTTATTTTTGTTTGTTTTTGGGCTGCCTGGTGGCACTTAGGGTTACTCCTGGCTCTACACTTAGAAATCGCTCCTGGTAGGCTTGGGAGACCATATGGGATGGCGGGATTTGAACCACTGTCAGTCCTGTGTCGGCTGTGTGCAAGGCAAATGCCCTGCCGCTGTGCTATTGTTCTGGCATATTATATAGATTTTTTTTTTTTTTTTTGGTTTTTGGGGCCACACCCGGCGGTGCTCAGGGGTTACTCCTGGCTGTCTGCTCAGAAATAGCTCCTGGCAGGCACGGAGGACCATATGGGACACCGGGATTCGAACCAACCACCTTTGGTTCTGGATCGACTGCTTGCAAGGCAAACACCGCTGTGCTATCTCTCCGGGCCCTATTATATAGATTTTTTTTTTTATTTAAAAACTCATATCTTTGAGGGGCCGGAAAGATAGCACAGTGATAGGGCATTTGCCTTGCCTGCAGAAGGATGGTGGTTTTTTTTTTTTTTTTTTTTTTTGTGGTTTTTGGGTCACACCCGGCAGTGCTCAGGGGTTACTCCTGGCTCCACACTCAGAAATTGCTCCTGGCAGGCACGGGGGATCATATGGGGTGCCGGGATTCGAACCAATGACCTCCTGCATGAAGGGCAAATGCCTTAACTCCATGCTATCTCTCCGGCCCCAGAATGGTGGTTTTAATCCCGGCAACCCATATGGTTCCCCGAGCCTGCCAGGAGCGATTTCTGAACATAAAGCCAGGAGTAGCCTCTGAGCACTGCTGGGTGTGACCCAAAAACAAAAAAAAAAAAAAAAAATTTATATCTTTGGGGAAAAATAAAATAAAAAATTATATCTTTGGGGCAAGAGTGATAGCACAATGGTAGAGCGTTTGCCTTGCATGCGCTGACCCGGGACTGACATGAGTTTGATCCCTGGCATCTCATATGATCCTCCAGGCTTGCCAGGAGTAACCCCAGAGCACTGCCAGGTGTGGCCCCAAAACCAAAATAAAAATTCATATCTTTACCTATGAGAATTGAATTTGGAGGGATAAAATGACATCACCACATATTCTGTGGAGCCCTTTTCAAATTTAAGTTGATGTTTAACAAATTAGCATATTTTAATTGCTTTGTTTAAGCACCTTGGTTACAAAATTGTTCATTGTTGGGTTTCACTCATACAACGTACACTATCCTTCACTAGTGCACCCTTCCTGTCACCGATGTTTCCTGTTTCCCTCTACCCTCACTCCCCCACCCCTGCCTTGCTCTATGGCAGGCAAATTGCTTCTCTCTCTACATTTTAACACTGTGATTTGTACTTTTGTTAATGGAGGGCTGCCTTGCCTGTTAGTTTCTCCACTCTCAGCTCCTAGTTCTTTTTTTTTTTTTTTTTTTTGGATCACACCCATTTGATGCTCAGGGGTTACTCCTGGCTAAGCGCTCAGAAATTGCCCCTGGCTTGGTGGGGACCATATGGGATGCCGGGGATCGAACCTCGGTCCTTCCTTGGCTAGCGCTTGCAAAGCAGACACCTTACCTCTAGCGCCACCTTGCCGGCCCCAGCTCCTAGTTCTTTTTTGTTTTGTTTTGTTTTGTTTTGTTTTGGGTGGGGTGTCACATTGTGGCCCTCTGGGGTTACTCCTGACTCTTCACTCAGAAGTCGCTCCTGGCTGGCATGGGGGACCATATGGGATGCTTAGATTGAACTGCCATCTATCCTGGATCGGTTGCATGTAAGGCAGAGATGCCCTACTGCTGTGCTATCTCTCTGGCCCCAGTTCCTAGTTCTTGTTCAGAGCCATCAGTTTCAACTATCATTGTCCTCGTGGACCCTTCTGTACTCCAGCCACACTCCCTGCTCTTTGTGGTGAGATTTCTACCCTGTGCTGGACCTTCTGACCTTTGCCTCTATTGTCTCTGATTATTATTGCCATATTATCTCTTGTTTTTCTTATATCCCACAAGTGAGTGAGATTATTCTATGTCCCTTTTCCTCTGGCTCATTTTACTCAACATAATAGTCTCCATTCATGTATAAGCAAATTTTATGACTTTGTTTTTCTAATGGCTGCATAGTATTTCATTGTGTAGATGTAGTACAGTTTCTTTAACCACTCATCTGTTGTTGGGCATCTGGATTGTTTCCAGATTTTGGCTATTGTAGCTCTGAACATAGGAGTGCAGAAGGCATTTTTGTATTGTGTTTTTTTGTGTTCCTAGGGTATATCCCTAGGAATGGTATTGCTGGGTCAGATTGAAACTCTATTTTAGCTTTTGGAGGAATGTCCATATTGTTTTCAAAAAAGGCTAGAATTCCCACCAGCAGTGAATATGAGAGTTCTTTCTCCCCACATCCACGCCAGCACTGGTTGTTCTTATATTTTTGTGTTGTGTACTAGTCTGTGTGGTGTAAGATGTTATTTCATTGTTATTTGGATTTGTATCTCCCTGATGATTAGTGACAAAGAACATTTCTCTCTTTTTTTTTGGTTTTTGGTCACACCTGGCAGCGCTCAGGGGTTACTCCTGGCTCTATGCTCAAAAATCGCTCCTGGCAGGCTCAGGGGACCATATGGGATGCCGGGATTCAAACCACCGACCATCTGCATGAAAGGCAAATGCCTTACCTCCATGCTATCTCTCCGGCCCTGACATGGAACATTTTTTGTTTTGTTTTGTTTTTGTTTTTTTTGGGTTTTGAGCCACACCCGGCAGTGCTCAGGGGTTACTCCTGGCTATCTGCTCAGAAATAGCTCCTGGCACGCACGGGGGACCTTATGGGACACCGGGATTCGAACCAACCACCTTTGGTTCTGGATCGGCTGCTTGCAAGGCAAATGCCACTGTGCTATCTCTCCGGGCCCAAAAAGGAACATTTCTTATGTGCCTTTGGCCATCTGTATTTCTTGTTATTTATTTATTTATTTGATTTTTGGGCTACACCTGGTGACAGGTGGTTACATAGACATGGGTTACTCCTGGCTGTGCACTCAGAAATCGCTCCTGGATTGGGGGAACCATATGGGACACTGGGTGATCGAACCGAGGTCTGTCCTAGGTCAAGTGCATGCAAGGCAAACGCCTTACGGCTGTGCCACCGCTCCGGCCTCCCATCTGTATTTCTTGTTTGAGGAAGTGTTTATTCATTTCTTCTCCCCATTTTTAGATGGGGTTAGCTGTTTTGTTCTTGTAAAGTTCAATCAGTGCCTTGTATATCTTAGATACTAAATCCTTATCTAACAAGTAATGGGTGAAAAGTTTCTCTCATTCTGTGGGTAGGTTTGGTATTCTACTTAATATTTCCTTTGAGGTGCAGAAGCTTCTGAATTTAATGTGCCATTTGTTTGCTTGTTTATTTATTTATTTATTTTAGTTTTTGGGCCACATCAGATGATGCTCAGGGGTTACTCTTGGCTATGCGCTAAGAAATCACTCCTGGCTTGGGGGACCACATGGGATGCTGGGGGATCGAATCGTGGTCTGTCCTAGGCTAGTGTGGGCAAGGCAGACGCCTTACTGCTTGCACCACCACTCTGGCCCTCCATTTATTTTTAATTTTAAAACTTTATTGATTGTTTGGTTTTTGGGCCACACCCAATGGTGTTCAGGGGCTACTTCTAGATTCTGCACTCATAAATTGCTCCCAGCAGGCTGGGGGACCATATGGGTTTTTGGGAATCAAACTGGGTCCCTCCTGGCATGCAAGGCAAACACCCTACTGCTATGCTATCTCTCTGGCCCCAACGTTTGTTTATTTTGCTTCCATTTACTTGACCAGTGGTGTTTCATCCTTGAAGATGGCTTTAGATTCAGTGTCAGGGAGTGTTCTGCCTACGTTTTCCTCTATGTACCTTATGGTTTCAGGTCTGATATCAAGGTCTTTAATCCGTTTTGATTTGACCTTTGTGCGTGGTGTTAAGGGGAGTTCTGAGTTCATGTTTTTTTGCATGTAGTTGACCAGTTTTTCCAGCACCACTTGTTGAAGAAGCTTTCCTTGTTTCCTCCACTTTGTATTTTCTTTCCCTTTATCCAAAATTGTTTATAAACCTATGGGTTCATCTTGGATATTCAAATCTATTCCACTAATCTAAGGGTCTGTATTTATTCCAATACCATGTAGTTTGTTTTTTTGGTTTTTTTTTTTTTTTTGGTTTTTGAGCCACACCTGGCATTGCTCAGGGGTTTCTCCTGGCTGTCTGCTCAGAAATAGCTCCTGGCAGGCACGGGGGGACATATGGGATACCGGAATTCGAACCAACCACCTTTGGTCCTGGATCGGCTGCTTGCAAGACAAACGCCGCTGTGCTATCTCTCCGGGCCCCAATACCATGTAGTTTTAATGGCTACTACTTTATAATACATTATAAAGTTGAGGAAAGTGATATTATATACTTTGTTGATTGGAATCAGAAATAAGCCCATTTCCTCTCCTGCAGATATTATTCTCAGAGACCACAGGGGGGCGCACGTCCCCCATTTCTCCCTACCACTAAGACTCCTCTGCAGGCTCTGCCTTATGAATGTGTGATCAGATCACACAGCTCTGGCATAGTACCTGCTTGTGCCTTCAACCTCATTCCCCTCCCCACCACCAACCCACAGCCTTGGGTCTGTCAAGGGGAACAAGTGAGGAAGGAACACAAGCCTTGCCTGGTTTCCCTGGCCACCTTGGAAAGCTGAGGAATACTCAGTGTTTCTAAGTGCTGGGCACAGCCACCTGTCCCCAGAGTTCACAGGTGAAAGAGGATGACTCTGGAGCAGGAAGTGCACTCACATGTGGGCCTGGGTAGTTCTAGTATCCATGTCTGTAAAGCTTGTATGTCCCGTTGGAGGGAGAGCCTGGCCCAGTGATGCCTCTCGTGTTGCTTCCGGACAGGTCGAAGGGGCCCTGGAATATGGAATCACGAGCGACGACATCTTCTGGCTGAAGGAGTCTCCCGGGAAAACGTAAGTCATGGGTGCCTCTTTTTGTACCCCAGGAATAGAAACATCAGTGTTGTGTCGAGCACCGAGTTGGTGCCCCCACCCCAGAAGTCGGGAAGAAAAAGAGCCCAGGACACACAGCAGGGGTGAGGATGCACACGGGGGTGGACTCATGGATCCTGATCCCATCGGGATTTGCCAACATGTCCCTGGGTGACTTGGCCACTTAGCGTCTTGGACAGTGGTTTCCAAATGTTTCCAGGTGGAGCCAAAATGATAGCACAGCAGAAGGGCATTTGCCTTGCACACAGCTGACTCAGGATAGATTTGGGTTCAAATCCCGGCATTGCATATAGTCCCCTGAGCCTTCCAGGAGCGATTTCTGAATGCAATGCTAGAAGTAACCCCTGAGCATCACCGGGAGTGGGCCAAAAACCAAACCGAACCAAACCAAACCAAAACAAAAAGAAACAAAAAACAAACACTAAACCAAGTATTTCCAGGAACCCCAGTTCCTGAGGGCTTGTCATGGACATCAGAGGGAGAAAGTTGTTCTAGGAGGGAAAGCAACTGAGGACATTGGAGAAGACCTCCTGCCCTCCTGGTCTCCCTCCTGCCCCTTGTCATCAGCTTTGCACCATGTGTCTTCCTCAGCTCCCACACAGGCCCCAGCAGTCTCTGGACACAACTGTGGGAGATGTGTTGGGAGGGGTGCTCACCCCCTGAGCAGGAGACAGCATGCTGAGCAGGCTGTGAAGGTCCAGAGGCTTCAGCAAATTGGGTGCCCGTTTGCCTCATATACACAGGACTGGGAAAGACACCAGAGGGCAGCAGAGGCCTGCTCAGGGAACTGGTGTGGGTGACGCAAGTATGGGGGCGTGGGTGTGTCTCCACTTCTGAGCCTCTTGGTTAGGGTTGGGCGAGCCCTGTCTCCCATCCCCACCAGTGCCTGTGGTGTGGTTTATCTTCCAACTATCCCTGAGCTAGTGGCTCAATGGCATCTGTATTTTTGTCATCCTGAAATGCTGCCTTGAAAACTTCTGGTGATGGGGTCGGAGCCATGGCGCAGGCGGTAGGGCATTTGCCTTGCACACGCTAACCTAGGACTGACTGCGATTTAATACCCCAACGTCCCATATGGTCCCCCAAGTCAGGGATGATTTCTGAGCACATAGCTAGGAGTATCCCCTGAGCGTCACACATGTGCCCCCCCCAAAAAAAAACCCCAAAAAAACCAAAAAAGAAAGAAAACTTCTGGTGAGCATCTCACAGGCCCCTTAATGATCGCTTCCCCTGTACCAGGGCTTTGTCTAGAGATGCAGAGCGGCAGGGCTGGTGCCCTTCACATCTTCATCCATCTGGTTCATGTGCCCTCCCGCGGGCTACACCCCATTAATGTGTACTTTACCTCTCCCCCCTCTTGCCCGCTGCAGCTTTCCAGGGCAGAGAAGGGGAGGAACTGCCTGCCCTGGTGCCCCCCCAGCAACTCTGCCCGCTGCCTTCCTCCCTCCTTCTGTCAGTGGTTCATCTCTTGAGTGTTGACAGTTTCTCTTCTTTTTATTATGTGTCCCTGATCCCCTTGGTTGCTGTTGATCCTGTGATTGCGGGGCCATGCACACATCTGGCCTGGGAACTCCTGGGCTCACACGCAAGGTTTGTGATGCTCGCACACACTTAGCTGTGGTGCTCTCTGAGTCACGGTGCTCGGCAGGGGCTCACTGCCCTCTCCTAGCTCTCACAGAACTGCTGATGATGCCACTAGAAAATGTCTGTGGCAATGGGAATTGCAGATAGCAGAGTTGTGAAGACTGCCTGAACATGTGGGACACCAGGGATTTGAACTTGTAAAAAGTGTGGGCAGGTACTCTCTGTAAAGTGTCATTGCTTCAGGCCGACAGGTGACTTTTTTATACAAAAGACTTTTATTTCTATGTTGCTACCTTCATAATTTTTCCTTCTCTCTCTCTCTCTCTCTCTCTCTCTCTCTCTCTCTCTCTCTCTCTCTCTCTCTCTCTCTCTCTCTCTCTCTTTTGACTTTTGGGTCACACCTAGCGGTGGTCAGGGGTTAGTCCTGGCTCTGCGCTCAGAAGTTGCTCTTGGCAGGCACGGGGGATTACTTGGGGTACTGGGATTCGAACCACTGTCCCTCCTGAATTGGCTGCATGTAGAATAAATGCCCTACTGCTATGCTATCTCACCAGCCCCTCTTTTTTTTTTTTGAGGGGGGCCACATCCGGTGATGCTCAGGGATTACTCCTGGCTCAGGGGATCATATGGGATGCTGGGGGATCTAACTACAGTCTGCCCTAGTTCAGAAGTATGCAAATACCCTACTACTGCACCACCGCTCTGGCCCCACCTCCTTTTTTTATTTATTTTTTTTGGGGGGAGGCACATCCGGCGGTACTCAGGGTTACTTCTGGCTATCTGCTCAGAAATAGCTCCTGGCAGGCACAGGGAACCATATGGGACACCGGGATTTGAACCAACCACCTTAGGTCCTGGATCGGCTGCTTGCAAGGCAAACGCCACTGTGCTATTTCTCTGGCCCATCCTTTTTTTATTTCTAGGTAATTTGTTTATTTTGTTTTGGTTTGTCTCAGTTTTGGGGTCACACTGGATGGCACTCAGAGCTTGCTCCTGACTCTATGCTCTGTTCTCGGGGGATCAGAGAACCATAGGGCATGTCAGGGATCAAACTGGCCATGTGCAAGGCAAGCACCCTACCCACTGTTCCCTACCCACTGTTCTATCTCTTCAGCTTCTGGTTTGTTCTTTTATCTTTGTCATTCTGGAAGGTCAAACATGACTTGGTTCCAGTTGTGTTTGCCATAATTCTCCATCTTTTCATGTCTTGTTTCACCATTTAGAATATTGAGTGTGTACACACAAGTGCATGTGTGAGTGTGCGGACGCTGTGTGTGTGTGTGTGTGTGTGTGTGTGTGTGTGTGTGTGTGTGTGTGCTGTCAGTCTGGCTTTTCCTTCTCTTATCTTTTTCTTATCTTCCATTTGCTTTGCATGAAGCCTGTGATCCTGTGTCATTTATATTGTAGATTTACTTAGCTTGTCACTTTTTGTGAACTTGTGTGATATACAAATGTATGTTGGGTTTTTTTTCTTTCATGTAGGCCTCTTTTTACATTTAATGGCTTTTAGATTTATTGCTTGTTCAGAATGGCCTGCTCCACCCCAATGCTGTTTGGGAAGAAAAGTCTCGTGTTTTTCTTGAGTTCCCTCACTGAGTGTCCCTGGATATTTGTTTGTCTGTCTGGAGAGCCAGGGTGATGGAACTTCTGGGGTCTCAGTGGAATCTATGGAGATCCTTCACACCAGACTAAAAGCTTAGTACCTAGGCAACCTCCTGCTGTGGCTTATCACTTCGGCTTCAAGGCTGCTTGTCCGGCACCCAGAGCCCCTCAGATTCTGCCTGACTTTTCCCATGTGGCTTTCTTAGGTGGAATGGAGAGCCCCTTGCTAGCTTCCCTTTGGGGTGTGGTCCTGCATGAGTCATCCCATAAGCTCCCCACTCTCCACCTTTTCTGAGTCACATCTTCCATCTTCCACCTACTTGCTTCTGTGTGGCTTTGCATTTATTTTTAAGTTTGCTCCTTCCCAGCCTCTATGGAAGCTGGCTGACCTCTGGGAAGGGAAGGGATGCACGGCCTTGTTCCCTACCTGTGACTCCAGACCAGGTGTTGGGAGAGGCTGGCTGCAGGGGGGGGGGGGGGAGGCTGGGGGGGGGAACGGGACAGCCGAGGTGCAAGTTTCTCTGGGCCTGTGTTGGTGGCATCTATCTGTGCCATGGGAAGACAAGGCTTGTGTGGATATTTTTGGTCAATAATGAAACAGCACTATTTATTTTCTTCAGAAAAAAAACATTTAGAGGATTTACAGAGAAAAAAAAAAGCTTTTGCATTTAGAAGGAATCTAGGTATGTTATTGTTTAAGGAAAAAAAAAAACCTGTTTGCAATGTACCAGTCACCCGTTTCGTTCTGAGCATGATTTATGTGAGGAAATGGTTTTTTAAAAAATTAAGCTGGAGATATATCCCTGTACGATGCTTCTGTGAAAATGCGGCTTTTGTCCGTGCTGTTAATGCAAGTTGTAACAGTGTGATATGGGAGGCAGTGTTTACATGTTACATTCCTCGGCGCAGTCAAAATAAGCCCGCAGGGCCTACAGTAGCATTTCTGTATTTTATCAGCTTGGGCCCGGGCTGAGGGGGAGGCCTCTGCTCACACTTGGAGGGGCTGTTTCTGCCAGATTTATTTGCCTTATAAATATTCCTCGTGTTTATTTTAACTCGCCTTTAAAATGGAGCTGAAATTAATATGGGCCCGAGGGCTGCCCCCTGGCCCTGGCCTGCCTCTTGGAGCCCGCAGGGACATTTCGTCGTGGCCCCGTCCGGGAGGCCCAACTGGTGGCCGAGGGGTCCCCGTGTGCCTGGCCTCTGTCTGCGGTGGTTGCTGTGTCTGCTGGTGGCTGCTTGTGGCCTGTGTGGGGCCATGGGCCCTGGGCCTCCTGGGTTCTATGGCACCCACAGAGCTCTCCAGTCCTTCCCTCCCCACTGTCTGGCGGGGTCTGGAGTTTGGGGTTCAGTGAGGGCTATGACGCTGCAGGCATTTTGTACCCCCGTCCTCCCCCTCAGCATTGTGGTCCCTGGAAGACACCCCCACTCCTCTGCGAGTCTCTCCTTTGCCTGCATTCAGATCCAGGTGGATGAGGGCCAGACTGAGCGGGATGACCGCTCTAAGATGCTCCTCCTACATGGGCGCCTCATTCAGAACCTTTATGAATGATGATCCTGGGTGCAAAATGCCAGCAAGTGTAGCCGGAGCTCCCGAAACACAGGTGAGCAGGACCTTCTGGGACTAGGGGTGAGGCATGTGCACCCTCGGAACAGGTCTGGCTCAGGCAGTGATCGCAGGGTCTGAGGTGAGCCCAGCGGATTGGAATCTACTCTGTCAGGCCCAGATGCCAACTCTTTGGTCTGGCTTATTTGCCTTTTTTTTTTTTTTTTTGTGGTTTTTGGGTCACACCCGGCAGTGCTCAGGGGTTACTCCTGGCTCCATGCTCAGAAATTGCTCCTGGCAGGCACAGGGGACCATATGGGATGCCGGGATTCGAACCGATGACCTTCTGCATGAAAGGCAAACTCCTTACCTCCATGCTATCTCTCCGGCCCCTTATTTGCCTTTTTTTTTTTATCATTCTTTTCTTCGCACCCCCTTGTGGAAACCCAGAACAGATGGAAGAAGTGAGGGAGTGTGCTTGGAGGATGGGCAGGTCAGGGGAAAGCAGGCCACGTGAGTAAGCTGCACACCCATCCAGAGAGGCAGGGACTGGGCCGTGTGCCGGTGCCACATGCCCTCTGTGGTCCAGCCGTTCAGGGAATGTGAACAGAGAGAACGTGGACTCACTGTGCCATGGTTTATTTTGGGGGGCAGGGGAAGTTGGGGCTTCTAGGCCATGCCTGGTACTTGGTGTCTGTTCCCACTGATGCTCAGGGACTGCACAATGGTGGCAGGTTGGCTGCACATAATTTCTGTGCTATGGCCCAGTCTATCTGTCTCTGGAAGAAGGTGGGGCCACATGGGGCCCAGGCAGCCCGGCTCCACCTCAGCTTCCATCTCCCTCATCTGGTGGGCTGCTTCCTTCGAGGAGCCCTCCACCTTCCATCTTTCCTCCTGCCCTTGTGGAGGTATCTCATAGAATCCAGACCTCTCCACTCACTGGCCCAATGGTCAATTCTCCTTCTGGGACCTGGGACCGTTCCTGAGTCTCAATCCGTCTTTGCAGAGTAGGGGGCTCTGGGCAGCTGTCTACTCTGATGACAAGGAACCCTCAAAGGAACTAGAGGTGACCATGCAGGCAGCAAGTTCCCACTTTGCAGAGAGCAGCCAGTCTCCACTGTAGCCCCTACCCAGTCCCCTTGGGGGTCCGAGGCGATAGTCACTCTCCTGTGTCGGCACCAGCCTGAGCCTCTGTCCTTGACGTGCTGGGCTCTGGGAAGCAGGCGGGTGT
Source organism: Suncus etruscus (assembly GCF_024139225.1). Taxonomy (NCBI): domain Eukaryota; kingdom Metazoa; phylum Chordata; class Mammalia; order Eulipotyphla; family Soricidae; genus Suncus; species Suncus etruscus. The sequence continues at coordinate 20,790,885 of NC_064864.1, forward strand.
TTTTGTAACTCAGACTGATTTAATGCTGCCTGTCAGGGTTGGTCACGGAGAGAGGATTTCGCTTGACCTTCATTATTGAGTCCAGGAACCACCCTCCTTCTCTCCAGCCAGGCTTGGAAGGGAAGAGTATAAATTTTATCTCTCAGAGAACTCCCTGCTGCGGACTTCCCCAGGTCCTGCTTATCTGCCGCAGGATTATTCCTCTGGGTCATCTGCCCAGCGAAAGGGAACAGCCTGCCTGGGCCTGTTTCCCACCCTCCTCCCAGTGTTCCTGTGCCCACAGCGGCTGAGGTTTGGAGGCTGAGGCAGTCACTGCCACAGAATGGTGTCACCTACATATAGAGTGGCATCCCATACGGGGCCTAGATGTCCATGCTCGTGCCAGGCAGAGCGGGGCCAATGCCAGACTTTGAAGGGTCTGATGGGCAGTGGTCCCAGGCAAGTGCAGTGCTCACCCCCACTGTGGAGGCTGCCTCAGGCCCCCAAGGCTTCCCCAGAGGGGTGGGGTTGGGACAAACTCTGCATCCAGTTTGGCATTTCCTGTGCCAGCAGGACTGCCAAGGGGCCAGGTGCCTGCCGCGAGGCCTCGCTTTGTGTGGGTGTTCCCCTTGGGGAGCGGATCAGGGGCCTTCAAACTCGAGAGGCAGATGGAGAGCTCTTTAAGCCCGGCTTCATGGGCCCGAATTAAGGTTTTTGTTTCTTTTTCCTCCCCCCACTCAGATTTTGAACAAGAAAGCCTGCCCTGTGATTAGGCTAATCCACGGTAGTTATACCTTCAAATGAAATGTTTGCACACCCAAAGCAGAGAGAGGAGCCACCCAGGGCACACGTGACTGAGTGTGCTGCTGTGGGTGGGACCGCAGCTGGACCGAGGCCTGGACCGATTCCCTGGACCTGGGTCTCAGCATAGAGATGAGTTGAGTATTCTCCATCTCTAACGATCCCCTGTGCCCCCTTATCTGGGTCACTCAGGCTGATCCCCTGATGTCTGCTACCATGCTCACTGCCACACTTTGGGCACCCACCTTGGTTCCCCCCACTAGGGCTTCTGTTCATGCTGAGTGGCCTGCTGAAATGGATCAAAGTTTTAGGTCCGTGAAAAAAAAAAAACAAAAAAACAAAAAACCGGGCTGGAGAGAGAGTATGGAGGTAAGGCATTTACCTTGCATGTAGAACGACGGTGGTTCGAATCCCGGCATCCTATACAGTCCCCTGAGCCTGCCAGGAGCAATTTCTGAGCATAGAGGCAGGAATAACCCCTGAACACTGCCGGGTGTGACCCAAAATCCAAACAAACAAACAAACAAAAAAAACAAGCCAGGGTTGCATTGTCTTTTGGGACTCTATCCTCAGGCTTCTGGAGCTCCAGGATTTCCTCGCATTAGCCTACATGAAGGGAATTCTCTCTTGAATTCTCAGTTTCTGCCACCTTCAAAGAGCCCTAATTATTTGATAAGTAGGGGGAGAGTCAGAGAGAAAGCCAAAGAGAAAGCCAACACTTTGGCTAATCCTTGCTCCTAAGGATGAGAGGCCCTGGGTTACCCTCTGCAGCCTCTGGAGTTTGGCGATGGCAGAGACGGGAAGGCTCCAAGCGTAGAGGGGACAGGAGATGCTTCACCCGTGCTGCAGTGACCGTGGAAGCGTGGACATGGGGCCACTGCATTTTCTTGGGATGTTCTCACTCAAATATGCTCTTGTATTTAGTACAAGATTTTCAAAGCAGCTCAATTCTGATTCTTTTTATTTTTACTAACTTATAATTTGCACCTTAAAGAAAGTCATATACTTCTCACTAGACACATCCAGTCCAAAAATAAGGTTTGCTATTATTATTTTGCAGGGGAACCCTCCCAAGCAGTGCTCAGGAGGCATTTTGTGGCCAATCAGGCTAGTGGTCCGGGATGTGTGCTGCTTGGTCCTTATGGAGCTGGGATACCTAAGCTATCTCACTAGTTCTGGGGGGACTTCTGAGACTGTGCCTGGTGGTGTTCAGGGTACCAAATGGTATCAAGAAGTGAACCCGGGCCTGGAGAGATAGCACAGCGGCGTTTGCCTTGCAAGCAGCCGATCCAGGACCAAAGGTGGTTGGTTCGAATCCCGGTGTCCCATATGGTCCCCCGTGCCTGCCAGAAGCTATTTCTAAGCAGACAGCTAGGAGTAAACCCTGAGCACCACCGGGTGTGGCCCAAAAACAAAAACAAAAACAAACAAAGAAGTGAACCCATGCATGCTGGCTGTGTCCTAAATCAACTGGCTGTGTTCTACCAACTCCTGGCTCAGGTTTTGTCATTTTGAAGACAATTCTTTGCATCGAGTCTGTGTTACACCACATGTTCATTCGCACACTCGTGTACCTCTGGGTCTGTGGCTCAGATGCTGCCAGCCCAGAATGGGCCCTGCTGGTTTTTTGCACTCCTTTTCAGCTGGGAGGCCCAGCTTCCTCCCTGATCTCTGCTCGCTCTGAGCTCAGTGTATTCACCCTAGAGGTGACCCCTACCTCTTTCTGTCCCCCACCGCAGAGAAAAAGCCACCGGGCAGTTGTTTCCTGAAGGGTTGTCTGCAGAACGAGGCCAGGGGATCTGCTGCCTTCTGAACTGGAATTATATCATTAGTACCTGCCAGGATTAGCGCTGACATCGGGCTTATCCGCCCTTACATCATCTCCCCTTGTTCAAAGACCTAAGGGTGCTCTGACAAGCCCACCCACATGCTGCTGCCCGGGCTGGGAGTTTCCGCCCTGTGTCGGGTCCCAAGCAGCTGGCTGTGCCTGTGTGCACGTGTGTGGGTGAATGTGTTGTTTTGGTGGGGCGTACACTGTGAGGGTAGGGGTTTTTCACAAGCGCCGAGGCCCGGCCTTTGCTGTCCGTTCCTCAGTTGCCTTCTTGGCTCTGGGCCTGATGAATGGAGGCTGCGTAGGCAGGTTCCTCAGCTGATGCTTTCCACAGCAAGCCCACCACAGAGTCACCCGAGGACAGGAGGACATTTTTTGCTCTGTGTGGACACCCTTATCTCGTTCATGGATACCATGTGGGTCCTGTTTACAGGGCTTTTGTGGGACACGTGTGCTGTTGTCACTGGCGCTCATGTCCTTCACCACTAGGCAATTTCCGACTCAGCAGCACTGTCAGGCTGTTTCTCAGCTAACGCTTCTGGGAAGTGTTTTGTTGTCCCTGAGGGTGGCATATTTGAACAGTTACACACACCCTGTCGCGCCCCCCCCCCACCTCGGACTCATCAATGGGGATACATCTGCACACTGGGCAGCTCATCTTGAGGCCGAAGGGCCCTGCACCCTCCTCCCGCAGGACCTGCTGGGATCTACTGGGCCTTACAGGCATCACATGTGGAACTCACTTCTTTCTCTCCACATCCCTTTCTTGGCAGATTGGTGGTTGGAGCCAGCTGTATCCTTGGCCAGTTTGCAGTGACCAGTAGCAGCGCTCAGCATCCTGGGCGTCCCCAGCACCTTCCCCCTGAGGGACCACAAACAGCCACCTGGAACCAGGCACTCAGCGCACTGCCTCTGGGGTCGGGTACCCTGTGCTCTGGGGACAATTTGAGATTGACCTGTTGTGACCAGGACTTCCTGGACAGGTTTTTTCTGAGCCATACATGAAGCAGCTGAGTCCCCAGGGCAGCTGGACACAGCCACGAGGTGGGAGGGCAGCTCCGCTCAGACCATCCCTTCTGGGGGCTTCCATAGAGAAGCTGCTGGAAGGCAGAGGTCAGGAGAGGGGATGTCTGCCGGAAGCGGAAAGGCTGGGCGTTGACGGAGAACTCCAGTTGCAGGAGAAGGCTCTTCCTCTTGATTGCGTTTGGGACTATCCCAATGTCAAGATGACACTCGAGGGAGCCCAGGTGGCTCATTGCTAAATCACTTGCTATTCCGAAGTTCATTCTCCAGCACTCTCGTTAAAGTGCTCAGGACCAAGAGACAGTATGGGGTGAATCTCTTGTTTAGCATATGGGAGACCCTGATTAGATCTAAAACATTGCATAAGGTCCCTTAAGCCCCAGTATGTACTCCTGAGCCCAGAACAGGAAGTAAGCCCTGAGTACTGTTGGTTTTGACCCAATCCCCCACCCCAGCCCACTTTTTTTGGGGGGGAGCGGGGCACACCTGGCCATGCGCAGGGGTTACTCCTGGCTCTGCGTTCAGAAATCATTCCTGGCAGGCTTGGGGGATGCCAGGAATCAAACCCGGGTCTGTCCCAGGTTGGCTGCATGCAAGGAAAACACCGTACCACTGTGCTATCACTCAGGCCCACCCACTTTTTTTTTTTTTTTAAGTGTTTAACTCTAGGAACGGAGACAGACGTGGTGGCAGACCCCATTGTCTATAGTTGCTAAGAGTCTCTCCCCATGTGCTGGGCCTGCTTTGACAGATAGGCATCCACAGGGGTTCTCCCAGGAAGTTGGGTCAGGAGAAAGGTGAATTGGTTGGCTAGGTTGGGGGTCATCCCGGTCCTGCTGTGGCCCTACTGCATCCTTAGCTGCCCTGGCAGACGTGGCCCTGGAGTGTGCCGGCTTCCTCACCGGGATCGGACTGGACACCACGGTCATGATACGCAGTGTGCCCCTCCGAGGCTTCGACCAGGTAGAGCCTGTGCTCCCCACCCCTGGCCCAGGCAGGTGCGGACCGTGCGTGCCTCATGGCCTTTACCGTTGGTTGTTGACTGAGGAGATTGTTCCTCAGTTAGTCAGCACCTGCCAGAATGTGTAAACGAGGTTGGATGCAGACCGTAGGCAGCTTCTCCCCCACAACTGTTGGGGTGCCTGAGGCCACACCGGGCAAAACTGAGGGCTGTGCAGTTGGAACCTCCTTCCAGCAAGCTGTGACTCTGCAGAAGCCCTGACCCTAGTCTCCCTTGCTGAGGTTGGGGGAGCAGGTGGCAAGTCTGGGGGCCCTGGTGAGCCCCATGAGAATCAGGTCTCAGGGTGTGTAGCCTGCTCAGAACACCAGTGCCACCTCTGAGCATCTTCCTACACCAGTGGTACCACTTAGCTTGGAGCAGGCCTTGGGGGGTTGGGGTACTCCTGACCCCTCTGCTACCCGAACCCCTGCTCGTGGTGCACACAAACATGGAGGGGACCTTTAATTAAAAATCATCCCCAGGCTGGAGTGGTTTGCCTTGCACGTGGCCAATTTGAGACAGACATGGGTTACATTCCCAGTATCCCATATGGTCCCTGCGCCTGCCAGGAGTGATTTCTGAGTGCAGAGCCAGGAGTAACTCCTGAGCACTGCTGGGCGTGGCCCAAAAGCCTAAAATAAAATAAAATTACTTATTAAAAAAATTAAAAAGAAGTGGGGCCAGAGCAGTGGCACAGAGCAGTAAGGTGTCTGCCTTGCTGGCACTAGCCTAGGACAGACTGCAGTTCTAGACCCCAGCATCTCATATCCCAAGCCAGGAGCGATTTCTGAGCACATAGCCAGTAGTAACCCCTAAGTGTCACTGGGTGTGGCCCAAAAAAACCAAAAATAAATAAATTAATTAAAAAAAAAAGAATTACCTCCAAAACTCAGCTGTCATAGTTGCTGTCTTACTGTCAGCCCTGCAGACTCAGTCCTGCTGCACTCTCCAGCCCTGGCTCCCTCTGCCTCTCTCTGCATGTTGAGTGTCCGCATGACACTCAGCACATGTGGCAGGGTTTATGAGCCTCAGACTGTGGGGGAGAGGGCCACCACATGAGCCCTGGAGAGGGATGCCAAGCCAGACTTAGATCAGCCTGATGGCTCTGAGTAGCTCTAGCTATCTATGCCCTATCAGACTGGGATGTGAGACATCAAAGCTTACCAGGCAAGCAGAGGGCCCAGAAGAGCCCAGAGCAATTCCCGCTTCTAGCAGACATTGAGTGGTTGTCAAAGGACTGTATTTCCTTCAGAAAGAAGCTATGGCCAGCTGTACTCTGTCCAGCCATGCTCCTCACAGAGGTCATGGGAGCTAAGGCCTCTATTAGTAACCCAGGGGTGCAGGGTCCCCTGGCTGGTAGGGAGGAGGAGCACCCTGCAGGCACCTAGATCCTCTCATATCCCTTAGCCATGCCTGCTGCCCCTCCATTGGGTTGCCAATGCCAACTGCTATCCTTGTGTTTGTTTGTTTTTTTTTTTAGTTTTTGGGTTACACCCAGCGACGCTCAGAGGTTACTCCTGGCTCTGTGCTCAGAAATCGCCCCTGGCAGGCACGGGGGATCATATGGGATGCCGAAATTCGAACTATTGACTGTCCTGGATAGGCTGCACGCAAGGCAAACCCCCTACTGCTTGTGCTATCTCTCCAGCCCTATCCTTGTATCTTAATGGCAGGGGGGTTGTCCTTTAGATGGGATGGGGGACCCCCACGAGGAGGTGCTTCTCTAAAACTACTTGCAGATAGCACAGTGGTAGGGGCTTTGCCTTGCATGCAGCCTACCCAGGATAGACCCAGGTTTAATCCCAGGCATCCCATGTGGTCCGACCCAAGTCTGCCAGGAGCTACTTCAGAGTGCAGAGCCAGGAGTAACCCCTGTGCATCACTGGGTATGACCCAAAAACCCAAAAGAAAAAAAAAGAGAGAATAAAACTACTTGCAGTTAAAACTTAATCAGCAGCTAGAGAACAGCCCAAAGGCCAAGTGTGTCCTGAGGAAAAGACCCAGAATCTCCAGATCTGGGACCAGGAGACCTCTACCCTCAGTTCCACAGAGAGAGCAGGTACCCAGAGTTGGGAGTGTCCCAGAGTTGGGAGGTATATGTACTAGACAACCACTCGACAGCCCTCTCAAGAGACTAAGTCCCTCCTGTGTCACTGAGAGCATGGGTCTCTGCTGCCCGGGGACTCACAGTGTGTCTGTCTTCTTGTGCTGGGCAGCAAATGTCTTCCTTGGTTACGGAGTACATGGAGTATCATGGCACCCATTTCCTGAGAGGCTGCACCCCCTCCAGAGTGAGGAGACTCCCCAACAACCATCTGGAAGTCACCTGGGAGGACAAAGCAACTGGCAAGAAGGACACGGGCACCTTTGACACTGTCCTCTGGGCCATCGGTAAGGGCATGAATGTACATGCACACTGCTGCATATGCTCGCATACTCACATGTGTATACACATACACACATATTAATGCATGCAAGCCTTTCCCTTCTACAGTTTCTACCCTGCACCCGTCTCAGACTCCTCGAAGCCCGGCAGTAGTACCTGACACTTGTGGCTGCCTTGAGCTCTGCAGGTCATCACTTGACGGGTTCCCCGGGATGGGGGCTGTGAAGGGGCTGAGGCCTCAGGCTCTCCCAGCGAGGGTGGGTCCATGCAGAACCAGCCTCCTGCTAGCCTCTCTGCCTCCTGCTCCCCCCAGTTGTTCCTCTTGAGGGGACAGAGGAGTGAGCAGATGTAAGACCTGACCTAGTTGGAAGGGACATGGCCTTTCAGATACCCTGGTCTGGAATAGGTTTGAGAGCAGAGCCTTGTCCCCAGCTAGTACCAAACCTGCTAACTGCTGGGGTGCTTCGAGGTCCGTCATCTGCTTGAACATCCTACCTACAGATCTTGGGGGTATTTCTCATTTTCATAAGTGCCACATTAGCTAGTGCTTTCCTGGTGGAACAGTTAAACTGGGCTCTCAACCTAATTGTTGGGACCAATGGTGATGCATCTTCTGTGAGTTAGTCCTGATTCTGCATGTCTGTCAGATCAACCTGACTCTGTATGTCTTGTTTTTCGTTTTGGGGCCCGCTTACCTGGCAGCGTTCAATGGTTACTCTTGGCTCTATACTCAGGAATCATTCCTAGCAGGCTCGGGGGGCATATGGAATGTGACTATCGGAACAGTCCTGAGTCCGTGCGTCTGTCAAAGCAGCCCGAGTCTGTGTATCTGTCTGAGCTGTCATCTCAACTGTCCTGAATCAATGCACATTGACCAAGAGTTGGCAGGTGGGTACTGACCTGGGGCTCCACTGAGTCCCTCAGAAACCACTGGAAATTAAAAAATGAGGTGAGCTCTGGGGGAGCAGATTTTTTTTTTCACTTACATACCAACACTCACAGATTTGAGGGACTCCAAAAGATGTGAAGTGCCCCAGAGCAACCTTAATGTCTCCTGACCACAAATAACTGAAGGAAAAAAAAATGGCAATGTTCTTTTAAATGAAAAAAAAAAAAAATTGGAGGCTAGAGTTGTAGTACAATGGGTAAAAATCTCTTGCCTTGTATGAAAAGTGCCAAGTTAGGAGTAAGCTCTGAGCACCACCAGTTCTTTCCCAAATTATATCATAGTATTTTTTTGGTATGAGGGGTGAACCCTGGATCTCACACATGCCGGGCAAGTGCCCTACCACTGAGCTCTATTCCTGACCCTTATTTTGATTTTTGAGTCACACCAATGATACTTGGGAGACAATGCTGTGCCAGGAACCGAGCCATGGGTTCCAAGGGTGCCTGCTCACCCTATAGTACATTGGTAATAAAATTGCAAGGGTGCTTCCGAGGTGAAGGGTCCCCACAGTGGCCACACCCAGCCAGGCCCATCATTATTCAGAATGTGGTGCTGCTCGGGCTCTGCGTTATTGGGGACCACTTGGGCCAACCCAGCTCTGTTGGGGAGAATCCAGGGTCTAATCTAGTGATGCTCGGGAGCCTTGTGGTGCCGGGGATTAAACCCAGGTCACGTGCCCTGACTTCTGTACTACTCCCCAAACCCGTAAAAGTGTGCTCTAAGTAGGTGGGGTCCCATGGTCCCTGGGAGACTGCTTGAGTCGTTAGGCCCAAAGTGTATGTCTCCGCTGATGCAGAGAATTTTAAACTGTTCTAGGTGGTGAAGTGGGACTTAGCTCCTCTCCATCAGCGTCCCACCCCTGTGCTCTGTGTCCCCTCCTGCACAAACATCCCTCCGGTGGCCATGGGGCTGAGGCTGGGACGTGCACCCAGCTGCCTTCAGCTGCGATCACACGGATGGCAGATGCTCAGAGGGTGAAGGGTCATGCCCTCGGAAAGCCCCAGGTCTCCCCAGCTCCTGGACGGCTCCTGTGGGCGACCAGGAGCCCCCACACCCCGCACATCCTCGCCCTCCCTTCCCTCGCTAGGAGTCCGTTTTATTTTGTGTGTTTTCCGAAAGAGCATCCCCCAGACAGTCTGCCCGGTGTGATTGATGCTGGGGGTGGAGGCTTTTCACAGCCCTTGGCCTTTGCCCTCGCTTCCCCAGGCGGCGCTGTGGTGGCGGCGGTTTCTGGCACGCCTGCTGGGGCTGTGCGGGCATGTGCTGGCTGTGCCGCTCGCTCCCGGGCCAGGTTTTGTAAACAGTCAGGAGCCACTTCCCAGTCTAACAACTGGGGGAATGTTTTCTGCCAATTTCCCCCCAATAAGCCAGCAAGCCAGCTTTATTTCTACTTGCAGTGAGGACGAGCCAATCCCGGAGGTGAGCATAAAACGCCCCGGGGGCCGGCACAGCTGGCGCAGCAGCGAGCCTGGCTCCCTAGCACCGTCTCATCCGGGCGGGCTCCAAGGCCAGAGAGAGGCTAGTGCCCAGTGCATCATCTCTGTGCTTCCCAGGCCCCGCAGGCAAGGCCCCTCGGCCCCAGCCCGCGCCGGACCGCACCAGGAGGGACGGCCAAGTTGGCTCCGGGGTCGAAGCCAGCCAGGACTCAGAGCCTCTTCCTCGGTGCAGCCTTGATCTCCACGTGGTGGATTAAACACATTAGCAGTTAAAGCAGTTAATTGCTGTGCAGGGGGCCCGCTCATTGTTTGTCTCTGAATCACCCACCCACACCAGGTGTCTCAGATAATAGACTGGGAACTTGCAGCGAGGAGGATTTCCTGTCTGCAGATGTGCCGATTATGGTGCTGAGTGAAGACACTCAGCCTGTGCTCTGCCGCGGGCTCGAATTCACCCCGCGCAGTTAACCAGTTGTGGCCTGAATCACAGCGGTAAGCTGTCTGGGGTGTCTACACGCGCTCCACCTCCGTGGTGAGGCTCGGTGGCGTCTGAATCCTGCAGAGCCCTAGCATCGTCGCCTGTGGGGAGAAGACCTGGGAGGCTCAGGAGTCTCATGGGCTTTTTCACCCCTGGCCACCCTCGAAGGTCCTCTGGCCTTCAAAGGAACAAGGCCTTGGCTTCTAGGGTCTCGGGCGACCCTGCCTGCCTCTGTCTCCCCTCAGTCTGGCTAGGGAGAAGCTAAAGTGATGCCTGCAGGCTCTGTCTCAGAAGAGCTGTTTGTCATTGTCCTGCTCTATGGCCGCCTCATGCGCAGGGTCCCTTCGAGCCCCTAAAAGGGTGACCAGGTGCCAGAAAGACCTGCGAGCCCTATCAGGGCTAGAGGCCCAACAATCTAACCCACGTCTCTCATCATGTGGAGAACCCCCCCCCACTCCTAATCTATATTGAGTATTGTGGGGGACATACAGTCTGGAGCTCCCCTCACCCCTTGGGCACTGCCCTTGTTCAGTGGAGTTCATTCAGGACTCCTGCAAGCCCTGTGAGAGTCTCCCAGCAGGTGGCAAATGGTTGGAGAGGGTGGGAGGTACAGTGCCCCAGGGCTAAGACCTTGGGTGGGAGCACAGGGTAAGGAAGGGGCAGTAATGAACTGGTAGGGACTGGTTGTGGCCATACCCTGAGGGGAGAAGCCACCACCCAACCCATTAAGCTCTGCTGGGAGCCCTTGATTTCAGGGTTCAGTGTGTAGGCAGTGGTCACTCAGAAGCCCACTATCTGCTTGTGTTCTGGGAAGAGGAACTGACATTGGAGCCTTTCTTGGGCATCTCTTCCCGGTCCAGGGAAGCAGGAATTAGGGAGGTGACCTACAGCACCCTACTTGGGCCCCAGACAGAGCTACAGTGCGCCTGCAAAGTGTCATGGTTTTAGGCTCAGCATCTTGGTCACTTCTGCCCTGTGCACAGGCCGTAGTGGCCGTAGTGGCAGTTCAGTGCTCACAACCCGGTCTGGTGCCGTCATCATGCACCTTAACTCACTGAGAGCTGTCCATACTCAGGGCCACATGGGTCCTACAGCCTTTTTGACCAGCCCACCTAGGGCTCCCCTCACATGTCAGCCCACCCCAATCCAATTTCGTGTTTAAAGTTCAGACTGAGTGGGAACTGATTTTAAAGAACTTGGGGGAAATTCTTTTGATGCTAAATGGGCACTGTTGACATTCCCTCTCTCAGCTGCACCTTCTAAATTCTGCAAGTGCCCCTCAGCAGGCAAGGGGATTGTAATCAAAGCTGCCACTTAAAGCAGTAATTACCTGCCGCATTGCACGTGCCTTCCTGGGACTTCTCCTTTGCCAGGCTGCAGATGGACCTGGGCAAGGGGCTTCTTAGAGTTCAGGGCGACCGGAGCTTTTTATACTGTCTGTCTGTCTGTTTGTATTTGTCTATCTATGTACCTATCAATCAGTCTTTGTTCAGGGCTTACTGAGTTCAAGAGTCATTGTCAGGGTTCCCACCTTGGTGCTTGCATTCAGATTTGGATGAAGGCCTAAGTGCCCAGTAGTGAGCTCAGACCTGTATCAGGGAGCTCTCACACAAGAGACCCCATCCTGAGGACCCCTGACACAACAGTGGAGGGCTCAGAGGCCATCGCAACTTACCATACACAGCCTTGGGAGTGTTCAGTAGGCACTCAGTGTGCTGAAGTCAGGAGGATTGGAGCTCCCCCTAAAACCTTGGGGATTTGGGGCTCTTTACAAAAGTCCTCTGAGTTCACCAGCGCTTCCCCAGAATGAGCTCCCCTTTATTTGGGGTCTGGTCCTGTGCTCGGGAATTACTCTTGGTGGTGCTCAGGGCACAATTTGGGATGCTGGGTATAAAACGTGGGTCAGCTAGCTGCATCCAAGGCAAGCGCCCTACCCACTGTCCTCTGACTCTGGCCCTGGCCCCAGGTTCTTCACAGACCTAGCACAGAGTGGTTCATGCCCCTCAGAAGTTCACTGAAGTGACTCCTTCGAGACTGTGTGTGAAGCTATGCTGCAGCCTTGGCCTGCATCGCCTGGTCCAACCTTTGCTTGGTTCCCTGTGCTTCTAGCAGATCCAGCCCCTCCTTCCCCTGTCATCCTCCTGCTGGCACTTAAATCTTACCTCATTACATGGATTGCCCTTCACTTGTCCAACATGTGCTCTAGGCAGCCGTGAAATTGGAGGGAATGTCCGTTTTCCCAGAGCAGTATGGAAGGGACACATGAAGCTGCCTGCAGTGGTCTTTGTACCCCTATGCCAGCAGAGCAGGTAGTTATGCTCAGAGTCTCCCAGTGGGTGGCTCCCATCTCTTATTGTGGGGTGCACTTGGGACCCAGAGGTGGTTCTAAGATCTTGTGGACTGTTTACTGTTTTACCTCCACTTGGAGGTTCCTAGGTGGCGGACACCAAGAGGAAGTGTCCTCCCTAGTGACATGAGGTGTCCCATAGCACCCCAGAGGTTGGACCTGGGGCGAGACAGTTCTAAGTGCAGAAGTCATGCTGGTACACAAATGCAACTTTAGGGGAAGAGAAAGCATCTTCTGGTATCCAGATTTTAGTGCCTGTTGTGATATGGCAGAGCCTTACAACTTCTTTAAGAAGTTGTCTTATGGCAAAATATCATGGCAATCCTTGGATGTCTTTCCTTTAACCGAAGGAAGGCTTTCCTTTAACTGGTAATTCAGGAAGAGCGAATTGAAGCAGCAGCTGAGACACCCTGAGCCTCAGCCACCTTCGGGACAGCCTGCAGCAGGCACTACTCCCTGTCCTAGAAGTGAGGTGTCCAGCACCCAAAAGCACTCAGTGGACCCCCGCTCCTTCGTGCAAACCATGGCGGCCCAAGCACAAGAGGCTGTGCAGAGCAGAGAGTAGTGCTGGGAAAGGGGTGAACACAACATCCAGGGTCATGTAGGGTCTGGCAGGGGTGCCCCACTCACCCTACCTTATTTTTCACGTAGATCAAAAGAAAATGGTCTGGGAGTGACTCAGAAAGTCACCGGTGCCTTGCTTTGGGCCAGTCCGGTCTGGCCTGAGTCTGGATTGGGCATTGTCTGTGTGGCCCACACTGTCCAGCATCCTGTTCTCTGCTTCCTGTGGGGCTCCTTGCCGTGTGACTGGGCACTGGCCTTGTCCCAGCACAGAGCATTGAAACTTCAAAGGCTCCTCTGAGCATGCCATGGCCCTACAGAAAGGGATGCCTGGCTCTCCTGAGGCACAGCACATATGTGTCTTTCCCTATACAAGCCAGGGCTCCTGCTGTGTTTTGCTCCTTTCTCCACACAAACAAACAAAAAATCCTGAACAGGATTTTTTTTTTTTTTTTTGCCTCTCACCGAGCCAAAGTCCTTCCATCCCGCATACTCATGGTTTCTACACTTGTGTGAATCTTGTGCTAGGGATTGTGCCCACGGCTGCATATGTGCAAGACAAAGGCTCTGACACTGAGTCACACCCCCGGTCCTCATGACTCGCCTCATCAGAAGGTAAGGGCCTCCCTTCTGGGCCTTGGTTGTCCATGTCCCGTGGGATCTGAGGTGGTGCCAGCCCACCCAGCTCCTGGATCTTGTGGTCAGCAGAGTCAAGAGACTGGAGCCAGCGCCCCCACAGACTTGAGAAGCAAGGCTTAGCTGAATCTCTGTTTTGACTTCTGTCTCTGGGAGAACAGCTGGAGACTTAGGGTTTCCGTTCCAGGGCCTTAGTCTGCGGTGCTCAGATGGGTACCGCCCACTGCCTGTAAGCCCATGAGCTGTGGGATCTGAGAAAAACGCTTTAGGTTTTGTTTGTTTGTTAGTTTGTTTGTTTTTGGTTTGGGGGCCACACCTGGCCGTGCTCAGGAATCACTCCTGACAGAAATCAGCAGTCATATGTATGTGGTACTGAGGAGTGAGCCCTGGTCAGCTGCTCCAGCCGGAAACCTTTCATCTTGGTTGTCAGGGATCACCCTGCCCCTGTGGGGGTCTTGGGAACAGGGGGCCACCCAGAGTGGGCTGACTCAAGCAGCCTCAGCTACACCCTGGCTGAGTGAGGGAGCCTTGTCTGAGCCAGGGGAGCAAAGGACTCTGATGTACATTGTGGCAGGGCCCCAGGACTTGTGGGTGAAATGAGCAGCTGCCACCCCTAAGGATGCCATTCCTGAAGAGGGCCCCAAGCTGGCTGCCTGTTGGTGTGGGGTTTCTGTCAGGCACTGCCCTTAGGCCTGGTCTTATCAGCTTTGGGTGATGGTGTTTCTCAAAATTGGGGAAGTAGGAATTCTGGAGAGAGGCATGGTCCACAGAACTTGTTTTTATAGGGGGCAGAGACCATTTGGACCACACCCAGGGGTGCTCAGAAACTTGAGAATTGCCCCTGACTGGTAAACTTGGAGGACTTTTTCACAGAGCCCCAAATCACCAAGGTTTTGGGGAGAGCCTGATTCTCCTGGCCTCAGCACCCTGAGTGTCCACTGAATACTCCAAGGCCATATAAGTTGTGGTGGCCTCTGAAGCACTCCACTGATGTTGCTTGAGTTCTCTGAGGAGGCACAGTAGACACAGGTTCCTGCAGTCTAAGGCAGATTCTTTGTGTATGCTGTTATGGGCTCATAGAGTTCAGGTCTATTCCAGAGGGCTTACCTCTGTTAGAGATTGCTTTCCTTTTAAAAATTTTCATTTTAGGGGCCAGAGAGATAGAGCATGGAGTTAGGGCATTTGCCTTGCATGCAGAAGGGCAGTGGTTCGAATCCCAGCATACCATATGGTCCTCTGAGCCTGCCAGGAGCAATTTCTGAGCATAGAGCCAGGAGTAACCCCTTAGCGCTGCCAGGTGTGACCCAAAAACCAAAAAAAAATTTTTTTATTATATTTTATTTCTTTCACATATATCCTAAAAAATAAAACTGCAAAAATATACGGGGGTGGTTAGAGAGATAGTACAGCAGGTAGAGCATTTGCTTTGTATACAGCTGACCTGAGTTAGATCCCCAGCGTCCTATATGATCCCCAAGCACTGAGTGCAGTCAGGGGTATGTCCTGAGCCCTGCCAGGTATAGCCCCAAAACAAAACAAAGATAAAATTATTCAGTGATAGGTTTGGAGAAGCCTCTGTCCTGTAGCTCTGTATAGCCCTCTTAGTCCCTTCACTGTGGGACCTCTGTGTGTGAATGTGTGAGTGTGGCATATCTGTTTGTGTGCACATGTGTATGTGTGAGTATATGAACCATTGGGGTGTGTGTGTGTGTGTGTGTGTGTGTGTGTGTGTGTGTGTGTTTACGCTCTTGACAGCTTACAAGCTATTTGTGCTGTGTTTTACTAACTCAAGGTGAGTGGTCAAAACAAAGACATTGATTCTCTCCTCTGAGCACGATCAGGTGTGGATCTCCCTCAACCCCAACTAGTGACTTTCCAAGAAAAGTTTCCAACCAAGGATTTCTGGTGAGAAGCACTAAAAAAGACCTTTCTGTCTCTTCTCTGCTTCTTACAGGTCGAGTTCCAGAGACCAGAAGCCTGAATTTGGAGAAGGCTGGTGTGAAAACCAACCCTGACAGCCAGAAGATCTTGGTCGATGCCACAGAAGCCACCTCTGTCCCCCACATCTTTGCCATCGGAGATGTGGCAGAGGTATAGTCCACTGTCTTTGCTGGACTCCCACCCCCACCACACCTGTCATCACCTCTGTCAGGCTCACAGAAGACTGGGCCTGATCCATGCTCGAGACAGGCCTTTGGGGGAGAGCCGGGCCCACGCCTGCTCTCTGGAATGCTTCCTGTGGAGGGAATGGTGTGGGGAGTAGAGAAAGGCTGGAAGTGTGGTTAGCAAAGTCCTGTCACACACTGACTGTGGGGGTCAAGTTGTTCTTGCTTCTCTCCTTTTTCAGAGGGGTGGGGATTCCCTAACTGTCCTCGGGGATGCCAGGGCCACTCCTAGTGACTCTTGGCCACCCAGTTCAATGCTCAAATTCTAAAGTGCTGGGGACAAGCAGGCCTACACCTAGTGGTATTTGGGGGGGGGGCACGTGGGGCCAGGGATCTAACCACGGTCATCTTGCATGAGCCACACCCTTGTGCCATCTTTCTGGCGCCTCTTGCTGTGCTTTTGGGATCCTCTTCCTGGATGACATCAACTGTATTCTGACCTCCAGGCAGACGTGAATGGGGATGCTCTTCACACCTCATCCTGTTGTGTTCATCTGTACTCATTCGTGTATTGACCACTTTTCTGGGTCCTGAGTCCACTGTAAGAACTGACAGCAGTTGCAGCCCCACAGAAGTGACCTGTAGATAAGGATGGCAGATGACAAGTCCACAGTTTCAGGTTCTGTGCTAATGTTGAGAGGAGCCTGCAGGCTGGAGAACAGGGAGCTGTGATGACTCACATCCATGAACAGCAGCCACCGCCTGCTCTTTAGTGCCAGAATGCACCAGGGAAGCAGCCTGCATGCCAGGGGGCTCATGTGTACAGTGGGCATTCCTGGGTGAGAGGGTGCCAGTAGCACCAGTCACTACTACTGGGGGCCAATCCACCTCATCTCTTACTGGTCTTTGCTGCGCTCTTGAAGCACCTGGGGAACACTTGGCATATGCTCAAGACACCAGGGCAGGGAATATACCCTAAGGGTATTGACTCCTAAAAGTCCAACCTGTCCATCTAGTGTGGGTCTGTCCTGCCAGATGCCTGGCCCTAGGGGTCCTGAGGGATTACTCACTAGATTAAAGACAAATTGTTGTCTTTAAGCCCTCCTATCCCCCCCATGAATCCAGGCTCATGAGATTGTGCATAAGGATTGGGGATTCAGTTTAGCAGTACATTTCCTGCTTTGTACAGGTGAGGCCCAAGTCTAGTCCCCATTACTGTACTAAACGAGGAAAAATAATGGGTGCCTATCACCAAGCTATGACAGAACTGCAGGGAAAAGCAGCTGTGTATGTCACTTCCTTCCTCTCCCATGGCCAGGTTGCCTCTCACAGTCTGGTGGGAATGAAGCGGCTTCACAGACTCTGGTGGTCCAGCCAAGCCACCCATGCAGCGGGGCATGATCTGAGATAACTTGGCCCCCATGTGCCTCACATGTGTGTTGTGCCCCAGGTAATACTGCAGGCAGGCACTGGCCAAGAGCATGGGTGCATGCTATGTGCATGCTCTGGGTACACTCAGAGCCAAACAAGTAGGAGGGGGTCAGCTGCCAGGCTTGTGCAGGAGACCATGAGGTTTTCAGCTGTTGGTAGAAGCACACAGTCCATGGGGCCAGAGTGATAGCACAGTGGTAGGTAAGGTGTCTGCCTTGCAGGAGGCCAACTCCGGGCAGACTCTAGTTCAATTCCCGAAGTCCCATATGGTCTCTTGAGCCTGCCAGGAGCAACTGCTGAGCATAGAGCCAAGAGTAACTCCTGAGTGCCACTGGGTGTGACCCAAAAACCAAAAAGAGAGAGAGAGAGAGAGAGAGAGAGAGAGAGAGAGAGAGAGAGAGAGAGAGAGAGAGAGAGAGAGAGAGAGAGAGAGAGAAAGAGAGAAACAGTCCATACAGATGAGCAGTATCTGCTCATAGTGAGCCCTGCTGACATCATGCTTGTGCTCAGAGCACTCAGAAGAGTCTTGCAGTGGGCAGCCAAGAAGAATCCAGGCAGGATGGGGCAGCCCTGGCTAATAAGCCATTGTGTGCACGCCCTGGCTGTTTCCTCCGTTAGCCAGGCCCGGTGGAATGCACAGGCTGCCTCTATGAGTTTATCTCGGCAGATCTCCATTCATTTCTGGAATGTCAAACAACATCTGCATTTCCTGCTGCTGCAGAGGTGATTGGCAGCTGGTCCCAGGCTGACGCGTGCAGAGCCCTGGGGGACACACACCTCCCCACCCCCCAAGCAGGAGGCACCCTGGGATAGACTGAGGGGGGGCCCCAACACAACTGCCTTCTGGTCTGGGGCTGTGGGGTACAAGATGAATGAGAGGGGAAGCGTGGCTCTTTTCCTTGGCCGCTCCCTGGGCAGTCGGACGGCAGCGGGGCCTCTGCCATTTTGTCCGGGGCAGCTCAAGCTCTCCCAGGCTGCTGACATGAAGGAGGGCTTGGAGTGAAGCCCAGTGGGCATGGATGGGAGCTCAGGAGCAGCTCAGTTCTTGGGGGCTTGCGGGGTGCAGCTGCAAGCATCTTGCTTTGCTGAGAGGAGCAGACAAGAGAGCGAGGAACTGGCCCAGACCTTGAGCACACCTGGAGAGAGTCTCCAAACGGCAAGGGGTGGCACCAACATGGTTCCGATGTGACCCCCCCATGTCCTTTCTTCCACCAGGGCCGGCCCGAACTGACCCCCACGGCCATCATGGCTGGGAAGCTCTTGGCGCAGCGACTCTGTGGCCAGTCCTCGGCACTGATGGACTATGACAACGTGAGTGGAGGTGCCTGTGTGAGGTGTTGCTCTGGACTGTGGTGCAGCAGGAAGGAAAAGCCCACCTGCTCTCTGCATCCCAGAGTGAGGTGGGAGGGTGTCTGTCTTTGATCCTGGGTTCCCCAAGAAGAGTCCTTACTCGGGATCTGCCCTCCAGGTGCCCACGACCATCTTCACCCCACTGGAGTATGGCTGTGTGGGGCTGTCAGAGGAGGCCGCTGTGGCCCACCATGGCCAGGAAGGTGTGGAGGTGAGTCAGCACCGGGGTGGGCCTGTGTCACTCACACACATGGCCCATGAAGGCCTCCTCTTTGGCAGAGCACCACTGGAGTCTTTAGGCAGTACCTGCCTGTCATGTGTGAAGCCTGAGTTTGAGTCTTACCAACTGCATGGTACTCCCTAGTGCCCCAGACACACCACCGGGTGTAGCTCTAGTGGTCCCCAACACCAGACTCTCAGGCTTGCTCTGCCCAGCCAGAGAAAAAGGGCCAGGGAGGTGGCCTGGTGGCAAAGGGAATGTCTTGCATGGGTTCAGCTTCCAGCACACCACACACATCACACACCACACACACACACACACACACACACACACACACACACACACACACACACACACACACACATCAATAAATATAGAATAATTTGGGGCCAGAGAAAAAGATGCAGCAGGTTGAGTGCACACACAGGAGGCCACCATCTCTAACACTACAGGGACACACACACAGTACAATAAATAAATATAGAATAATTCAGGGCCAGAGAGAAAAGTGCAATGGGGCTGAGTGCACACAGGAGACCAGGGTCCATCTCCAGCACTACAGAGCCTCAGCATGGCCTCTAAGCACCACTGGTTATAGCCACCAAACCAAAACAATGACATTAACGTAAGTAGAGGAAATCGTGACGAGGTCCTGGTGGATGAGTGGCAGTACAGAGCATGGGGTTGCAGCATGGTGGAAAGAGCCCAGAGACTAGTGGGGGGGGGGCAGCCCCGGCAAAGGAGGACATTTTGGGGTTTAGCTTGCCTCTCAGGGACATGTGTACTCTCTGCCCCATTGTCCCCGACTCAACTGTTCCAGCCTACTTCTGTCCCCAGGCCCCTTTCCTGCTCCTGCAAATTCTTTGTTGACTCCAGCCTGTATGACCCCACCCTCCACCCAGCCCCACCTTTGCTCCCCTTTCCAGTGTCTCAATCCACGCCAGCCCCAGACGTCCTGGGGGAAGGGGTTTCCTCAGACATGGCTGCACTTGGACCCAGTTCCTCTATGGGACCTGTGGGGTATTGAAGCGTACCCTGCTGTGGAGGCTGGCAGCCTTCAGCATGGCTTTATCTGGGTGCAGCAGAAGCTTGCAGGTGGCCCAGGAGAAACCAGAACCCCTGTGGTCATCATGACGGGGCCTGGGGCCCAGTGGGAATGAGCCATGGGCTCCAGGGCCTGCCTCTGGCCCCAGCGCCCCAGTCCCTTCTATCAACAGGCCCGGCCTGACAAGCTGGCCATTCCCCAGCACTTTATTTGCTATTTTTGTTTGATTCATCACAAGTACACTGGGACACATGGTCATGGCATTTTATGATGTTGTTTTATGTTTCACAATGTTGAATGGCCAAATACCCTTTGTTTGTTTTCTTTTCAATTCTGACTTCGTTAGAACAATATTCTCTGAAGCTCCATTAATTAATAGTGGCTGTGCAGCACATGTGAGGGCCCGGCTCATTTTTTACACGGCCGCAGCCCTGAGTGTGCTGTCGGGCTCTTCCCAAGTGCTGAAAACCTTTGTCCGGCAGTTTGGGTGTGGGCCAGGGACGGCCCTGCATGTGCCCCTCCTCCTGGCTCCCACACGGGACCAGAAAGCCCCAGAGTGCCTATGGGACGCCAGAGAGCAAGGGCACCATCACAGTGGGCATAGTCTGGTACCCGCCCTGCTGAGACCATTCACTGGAGTGTCAGCTCTAACGGAAGAGGATCCATCCCTGGATAGTGGGGCACTGTCTGTGCGAATAAGGAGCCAGGAGCTCCTCAAGGATGATGCTGGGAGTGCTAGATCCCTACCCACCCACAGTTGTGGAGTGCTCAGTGCTAGCTCTGCAGCCGCTGACCAGTGCCCCGCTGTGTCCCCAGGTTTACCATGCACATTACAAGCCGCTGGAGTTCACAGTGGCCCAGCGGGATGCCGCCCAGTGCTACATCAAGGTGAGTGCTACATCCACAGCAGTGGGGGGGAAGCCTTTCTAGCTCCTCAGAATGCTGGGGTATTGGGGGGGGGGTGCCCGGGAACTAGCAGGCCCAGGGTCCCATCTGAGGGCTGGCACTGACCATGTGGCTTTCAGATGGTGTGTCTGCGGGAGCCCCCGCAGCTGGTTCTTGGCCTGCACTTCCTCGGCCCCAACGCAGGCGAAGTGACTCAAGGATTTGCTCTGGGGATCAAGTAAGTCCAGAGGAATGTGGGCCGTTAACCGAAGCTCCCCCTGGTGTCTTGGGGCGCTGCAGGGGCCTGGCTGTGAAGGCGTCTCATGTGTGCAGGCCAGTGTCTCCTTAGCTGGGCCGTCCAGAAGAACCTCCTGCAGCCAGTGCTGTTCCTGCCAGCTGCCCACAGGCCCTAGGGTGGAGTGAGGACAGAGGATCCAGAGCCCCTCGTGGGTCTTTCCACCCAGGATATGCTAAGCCAGGCCTTTGCTCACATATTGGATCCCTTGGTGGTAATGAGCAAGATTTCTGCCTGTTGGACTGGGAGAGGCCCCCCTGCCAGTGGACCTGTGTCTCCTGGAGACCCTGCTGTGTGTTGTGGGGCCCAGGGTCTGCCTGTGGATGATCCAAGACAGCGAGGGGCTTAGGCAGCTGGGGAGCATGCTGTGAGAGGCAGGGCCCGGCAGGACTGAGCTGTAAGGCACACGGCTGTCTGGATGGATGGTGTGTGCTAGGGACCAAGAGTTGGCCTGAAAGTGGAAGACTGAGAATTCTGCCCCGGGGTGCCCCAACTTCTGCTATAGGCAGTCTGAATCTCAGAGAGGGTCCCTGTCGCAGGGTACCAAGCTTCATGGCCCTCCTCCTGCCCTCTAAGCTCTTCATACATATGGGTCCCTGGTGGGCTAAGGCCTGGTGGCAATCCTGAATCCTCTGAACCTAGTCATGGGGTAGCTATAGCAGGTCCAGGCTGTAAATTCCATCTAGAAAGGTCACAGACCTGCTCAGGCTCTGCTTAGTCCTACTAGCACCTCTGAGGGGCAGGTGTGGGGACACTGACCTCCTGCTCTGCGATCTCTTGCCCATGAGGCGCCTGGGGCGTCAGGACCATGCCATACTTCTCGCACAATTTCATCTTCATCCTTACTCTGACATAAGACATAAGACACTTCCCTAGGTTGTACTCAGCTGGGACAGTTTCTGGAAATAATCTATAAAAATTTCCCCTTTAAAAAAAATAGATAGCACAGCGGCGTTTGCCTTGCAAGCAGCCGATCCAGGACCAAAGGTGGTTGGTTGGAATCCCGGTGTCCCATATGGTCCCCCGTGCCTGCCAGGAGCTATTTCTGAGCAGACAGCCAGGAGTAACCCCTGAGCACCACCGGGAGTGGCCCCAAAACCAAAAAATAAAATAAAATAAAATAAAAAAAATAACTAGCCGGGGAGATAGCACAGCGGCGTTTGCCTTGCAAGCAGCCGATCCAGGACCAAAGGTGGTTGGTTCGAATCCCGGTGTCCCATATGGTCCCCGTGCCTGCCAGGAGTGAATTCTGAGCATAGAGCCAGGAGGAACCGCTGTAGCCCATAAACAACAATAAAAAAAATAACTGTGGGGGCCGGAGAGATAGCATAGAGGTAAGGCATTTGCTTTTCACACAGAATGTCGGTGGTTTGAATCCCGGCACTCCATATGGTCTTCTGAGCCTGCCAGGAGCGATTTCTAAGCGTAGAGCCAAGAGTAACCCTTGAGTACTGTCGGGTGTGACCCCCCCCCAAAAAATAACTGTGAAGGGCCAATGCCTTTAAAGTTTTTATAAAGCATGTGTGAGCACAGAGTGAATTAAATAGAAAAGTTGAAGAAGCAATTGACAGAAACACACAAATAGCAAATAGCTAAGATAAAGCCATTTCATTTAGGGACTCTGAGGGGAGAAAGAGAGTAAGGTATTGAAGTGAGAACAGAGGGGAGAGAGCCCAGGGCACCCTATAAAGTAGCAGAAAGGAATTACACACCCTAGTTGAGATGTAGGCCACCCCCAAAAGGAGATGTACCTCACCATAGGTATTTTTTGAGGGAGCAGTTTGGAACCACACCTGGCAATCCTCAGGTGTTACTTCTGGCTCTGTACTCAAGAAGCACTCCTGGTGGTAGTTTGGAGATCATATGAGATGCAGAAGATTGAACCTGGGTCAGACGCCTGGGAGGCAATCAGCCTACCCCCTGCACTATCGCTTTAGTCCTTGTTTGGAACTTTAAAAGGCAATTCAACATGCCTCCCCCCAGCCTAATTGACTGGACGGTTTGAGAGCTGGTGCTTTCTGTACAATCTGTGCCCAGAATGGACACTGATGTCTAAGGGGCAGACATCAATGGAAGGCTGAGGGTCGCCAGGGGACACCCCTGCGTGGGGCCTCCACCTCTGAAATGCACATGTCATTCCTGTTGCAAACTTACCCCCAGAGCCCATCATCGAAGGGCATGTACAGACATGGGATATCTAACTTCAGATGGGGGGGAAGTTTCAATCCAAAAGTTCAGTGAATGCCAGGGGGGCAGCTCGGTGAGCAAACCTGGGGAAGGGTCAGCTAGGTCCAGTGGACCCAAACCTAGGGTGCCAAGAACTGCTGAAGATGGGTTGGAGCCAATGAAGGCCAACAGTTGAGTGTGTGGGGCAGGGTGGGTGGCTGCAGTATTGCATGTGGGAAGGAGGACAGCTCACCAGAAGGGGCTGGGTTTGGGGAAAGGGTGCTGTGGGACAGCAAGGCTTCCAGGATGGGGCTGTGACAGGCCTCCTTGAACATCACTTGAGGCAACGCCCTCCCATTGCACGCAGGTGTGGGGCCTCCTATGCGCAGGTGATGCAGACGGTGGGTATCCACCCCACCTGCGCTGAAGAGGTGGCCAAACTGCACATTTCCAAGCGCTCAGGCCTGGACCCCACAGTGACAGGTTGCTGAGGTTAAGCCGCCATCCCTGCCAGGCCAGGCCACGGTGCACCGCCACTCCCACCCCCCACCAGGCTCCACAGAGGCTCAGACTCAGGTATGGTGGGGCTGGGCAGGGCTGGACCCCAGCTGGAGGGCAGGTGTGGTGGAAGGGCACCCCTCTCCCTGGCATTGCCTTCTCCAGGTTCGTGGATTCAGAGAAACAGGGCTGGGAGGAAAGACTCTGATGCCCCACCCTCCACTCTGCACCCCCAGACCCTAGCCTGGCTACTGCTATCCCCCCACATGGGTTTGTGGGGCCTGGACTCAAACCTTTCACATCACGTCCCATCAGGTCATGGGTGTGGAGGGGCCCAAAGGAACCTCTCCTACACTGCCTTGTTTTCCCACACATGTGGCAGCGGCTTGGCCTGTTTTTCTCTCACCAGAAGGTGGAGATGCTGCCCTGCTTATTCAAGCTGTGCAGAGCTGGGCTGGGCAGGGTCAGGAGAGAGACCTCTGGGCTCCTTAGTCCCAGGGAGACTCCTGTGACTTTCCTTTTGTCCCCCTTTGCACCAGAGGGAAGTGCTTGACACTTATGAGACCCTCCCTCCACCCCCCCCAACCTGCCCTGGGGAGTGATCCTGATATTGTGCCCCTCCCACAGCTGGAGCTTGCTGTGCCTGACTTCCCCCAGGCCATAGACATGAGGTGGCAGGCCACTCCAGAGAGTCTGGTGGGTGCTTGTGCCCCCAGGGCCACTGGTCTCTCAGGCAGAGGCACTTTAGGGCCACATTCACCGTTCAGCACAACACATAGCTGCTTCATTAAGGGCCTACTATAAATCCTTATCACTGAGAAAGAACTTCAAATGTGCTTTTTTTTGGGTAGCTCCCAAGCAGCGCAGGGGTCTGGGGGGCCTCTTGCAGTAACTCTCAGTTAACCAGACTGAGCTCTTCAATGTTAGGCCTGAGGAGCCTTTAGGGCATAACTTGGGTGTTGGGATTTGAATTTGGCTTCTAGTGTGTATACAGCCTGTCTCATCTCTCAGCAGTCTCCAGCAGAGCCATGATGCCTGTGACCCTACATCTGGCTGGGCAGGGGTTCTCGGGGCCTACTCACATGTCCCAAGAGCCCCATGTATGGGGTTGGGAAGCATGACCCCCTCCGTGACCCACCCCCATTTCTGACAGGACACTGGAAACCAGGCCTGGGAGAGCCCTGAGCCCATCTGATCGGGAGGCGTGTCTGGACCCAGTGCCCATGTGGCCTGCAGGGATGGCTCTGAATCCTCACACTGTACCCCACATCCTTTCCTACCTGGGCAACCCCCATGTCAGAGTATGACGACCTGGTCAGAAACCTGCCCTGCAGGCTGTCCAGGCCTGAACCCCAACCTGGCATCTACGGAGTAAAATAAAGAGGGTGTTTCCCTGATTCGAGTCTTGCTCTGGTGTCCCAGACCATCCCCCAAGGGTGGGGGAGGGCTGGTCAGCCTGTCAGTGCCCAGTTTTTTGCACCATCATTTGGGGACCCAGGGTTTGCTATCATGGAATCCTCAGTCTCTGGGCCTCAGAAAACCCCATTTTTCCCTGGTGCAGGGAGCCAAACCACCCCAAGTAAGAGACCCTGGCTGAGGCCTGTCATCCACCATCCCGAAGGTGGGGGAGGCAGGTAAACAGACAAGGTGTTGGGGACCTGTGAGGGAGGGGTGGACGAATCTGGGAGTGGACAGAGGAGGTCAGAGGTTTCTCCTCTCCACTGTGGCCTCCCTGGTGCTCGGCCGCGTGTTCAGGCTAATCCTCGCGTGGAGGCGGCACCGCCACACCTGTCCGTCACCTGTCAGTCACCGCACAGAGAGGCCGCGCTGACAGTGATGGGAAGGGCTCTGCATTGTGCTGGGGCTTTAGAGGCGGTTAATCTCGTGTCTTCCTTAAGAAAACATCACTTAGTCTGCCGGCCCAGGAGCCCTGGATGGGACCCTGCTTGTCAGCAAACAAAGGAATGTCTTTGCACCCTAATGGGTCTAGGGAGCCCCAGACGCTCGCTCACTTGGTGTGAAGCGTGCGCAGGAGCTCTCAGACGCCCAATTAAGACGCCAAGTGGCAGGCTGGGCTGGGCTGGGCCCTCTTCAAGTGCAGCATGACATCAGCCGTGTCCCACGGAGCTTGTCTGGCTGTGCGCCCTGTGCATCCTGCAGGGAAGGCTGAGGCTACACCCCTGCATTCCACTGACCTGGAGGCAAGGGGTGAAGCTCACAGCCATGAGAGGTTCTGGGGCCTGGGGGATCCATTCAGGGTCTGCAAATGCCTCAGAACTGAGAGCTGCCCTTGACATGGGGCGAAGAGGAACTTGCCAGGGCCTTGGCCTCTAGTAGTGATGCAACAACCAAGTCTGTGTGGGGTCCTCAGGGTGAGGGCCTTGCCATCAGTCATGTATTTGGGTTCTGTGGGTCCTTGATGAGAGTTCTCCCAGAACAGGCCTTGTTCTAACACACCTACCCTGGCTGGTGCCCTAGTCACCTGGCCAACCCCTAGACAAGAGCAAGATGGCACCATATAGTCGTTTGGGTGCTTGGACATTCTCAGATGGCTAAGAGACCCTGGGATCCCCCTGTAGAATGGCAGAGAAATTTCTATCAGCAGAGTGGGGCTGCCTGTGGCTAAGGCCTGGAGTGTGAGGAAGAACCTGGATAGGGAGCAGCAGCCCAGCCCTAGTGGGTCCTGCCCCTTCGGCCAGGCCTCGCTGTGTCACCCCAAAACCTTTTTCTTGGGAGCCCACTCATGCCCTGTTTCCCCTGGAGCACAGGGTGGGCCCGAGCACCACAGACCAGGTGCTCCAGGGGCCGCCTTCCCATGCCTTTACATGTTTTTATGGTGCAATGAAAATATGATTTTAATTCTTTTAGATTGTTCCATGTAACCTACAATTACCCCCGGCGATGTCCCACACACTAATGCTGATGGCTCCAGATTTCACAATGAGAGAGAGTTTGTGTGTGTTTGTGTGTGTGTGTGTGTGTGTGTGTGTGTGTGTGTGTGTGTGTGTGTGTGTGTGTGTATGTGTAGGGGTGGTCTCTGAATCTGAAGTAGAACAGGCAGATGACATCCTTTCTGTCTCATCTCTTGGGGTAGTGTTCCCCCAGATCTCTGGGTCCCCCAAGAGGAGGGGTGACAAGTAGTTATCCCAGGCTGATGTGAACCTCCTAAGATGGTGATCTGGAAGTGATGGGAGGTGCAGTGTTCAGCCTACAGTCTACCTCCAAGCCCCCAAAAGGATACCCCCCCACCATGGCGCCACCCAGCCTTAGAGGATCCTCATAGCATGCTCGTGGCTAGTGGGACCCTGAACCTCTAATGCCTTGGCTGTGCTGTCTCTGAGCAGCATGGCCCGAGCAAGCCAGTGACCACTGCCAACAGAATTCTGCTGTGACAAGCAGATTGGTACAGCCTCACTATCCTTGGCCCCTAACTCTGGGGTCTGGACACAACCACCTCCCATGCATTCTCTAGAACAGCCCTCAGCAGGCTCCCCACCAGCTCTCAGGTTTCTGGTCCTGCACTGAGGCCTCCAGGAGCCCTGCAGAACCTGTGCCTTTGAGGGCAGCTCAGAGAGGCCCAGCAAAGCCTCTCAGAGTTGCGCGCACCTAATCCCAGCC
Organism: Suncus etruscus; assembly: GCF_024139225.1. NCBI lineage: Eukaryota > Metazoa > Chordata > Mammalia > Eulipotyphla > Soricidae > Suncus > Suncus etruscus. Next base: position 20,817,925 of record NC_064864.1, read on the forward strand.
CCAATGTGGTTTATGGGGCTCGGGTTACCCTAATCCCGAAACCCAAGCTGGGGTCCCAGCAGCCTCCCTGCATCATCCAAGCAGGCAGCCAGAGGGTCCCCTCCCATGTGCCTGTTGTATTTGGAGTGTTCCCCTACCAGGAAAAGGCACCCATGCACAGAAAGAGCAACCCTGGAGGGTCCCGGGGGTTCAGGTGCCAGCCAGGTCTTGGCAACCAAGGGCCCTGCCCAGCTTCTTCCCCTGTGTGTCAGCAGGACCTTGGTGAGGCAGCCCAGCTCAGCCCTGCAGACAACCCGGCTTCTAGGGTTTCATGGGACAGCAGTCTGGCCTTGTGGTTCCATGAAATGCTTTTTTTTTTTTTTAATTCCTAATAAAATCGGGATCTTTGGGGGCTTATAACTGATGATCAAATAACAGCAGTGGCTTGGGAATGATGCAGGGCTGTAACCGAGAGAGCACAACCTGGTTTCAAAGCAGCTGGGTTAGGAGTCAGCTGGGCCTGGCTTCATGCCCTGACCTCTGGCCACTGACTTACACTGGGTCTTCGAGGCCACAGGGCAGCAGTTCCCACTGGGGGGAGCATGGCCACATCAGGCACCTCATGGACTCCCTTCCCATGAGTCAAGTAACACAGTCCACAGGCCCTGGCACGGTGAGAAAGTCATATACTGCATCGTGGTCTTTAGCATCTTTGAAAAGTTTTCATTCTGAACCATAATGAGCTCCCAGATTTCAAGGTCAAGATATGGTACAGAGCGGGAGGAGATCAAAGTCAGGTCTGGGAATATTTCCTACTTGATGAGTGAGGAGAACAATGCCCAGACCCCCCAGGAGACCCCATGGGATAGGTGGGATGGTGCAACCAGGGTCTGGGATGCAGCCCCACACACCCCATGCCCCAACAAAGCTTTAGTTCCTTAGTGTGGGAGCCGGTGGATGAGTGGGAGGTGAGACCTCACCCAACTCAATGGTTCATTGTTCTGCCATGGGGGGCTGGCACTGGGCCTCTGATTATAATAATAAAGTCCTAATGACCAGCCAGTGGTTAGTTTCTCTAGCTAGGGGAGTATTTAATGTTCAGTCTCAGCCAGCGGAGATGGCATGTAAATGGAGTGTGTTGTTCATAGCAGCCCTTCCTGTCAGAGTCTGTGTCCCATCCAGTGCCTTCACTCTCTCCCCTGCACTCAACCTGCCGGCTCCCAGTGCCCCAGCATGTTGGGACGGGGAGCTGCCAGGAGGCCAAGGCACAGCATGAACGAGTCCTGCCTTCATCTGCTCAGACAAGCTCTGGCCCCTCGTCCCCTGCCCCTTTCTGATGGTTTCTGTGGGGATCAGATACCTGCCATGGATGAAATTGAGTGGGGGCCAGCTGCTTTGACCACTGTCTCCCATCTGATAAGCACACCCTTGGCACTTCTGGCTTGGCCCACACTGTTCCTGCAGCCCAACTGGGCATCTACCCTCTCTGGCCAGCACCCCTTCCTTGGGTAAGATTCATTGTAGAACCAGAGAGATAGTACAACAGATAGGGTGCTTGCCTGGTACCTGCCCACCCCATGTTCAATACCACATTACAGTCCTCTGAGCACTGACAGGAGTGAACCCTGTACAGAGCCAGGAGAAAGCCTTGAGTACTGCTCAGTGTGATCCCAAAACCAAGAAAGATTCAGTGTTGAGGTTCCCCTCCAGAAACCCTTCCCTGATACCTGCCAAGGGAACCTTGTTCCGAGATTCTTGCATTAAAGGAGCTTTCCTTCTTCATGTCTCTGTACTCCAGATGGTACTGGCATGTAAAAGAAGCTCAAAGCAAAGCTACAAGGTGATGCTGGCATGATCTTATGTTGTTGTTTTGTTTACCCAGAATGCCCATAATGATCTCAGCTGCAAGGTCCCAGCACATGGGTTTCATACATATTGTAAGTCTAGAAAGGGCATGAATTAACATTAGACCCGTACAGTACTCTGAGGCTGCAGAGACTGAGCAGGAACCCAGAGGTGCAAGGTCTTCTGTCATACATCCCATGTGCCCTGACCACAAAGGCAAGCAAGCTGGGTTGATGCTTGTAATAAAGCAAATGGACAGAGGAGCGGCTGGTATAAGCCACCCTTTATTGCAGGTGACATTTGAACAACTCCAGTCCAGAGCTCTGACACTAAAGGAAAGCTACCCAGGACCAGAGGGAATCTAGCCACTGAGAGGACAGAATCACACT